>NC_137222.1:20629147-21034147 GCF_949987685.1 Ammodytes marinus | reverse complement strand
CCATGTTTATCTGAGCAACATGGCGTTCAGCGCTAGGCCTTCTTAAGTCGGCGTACAGGCAATACGGAAAGGCTTTTTTCACTCTCAAATTAAAGTGCTATTAAGTGTAGACCCTGAAGGTTCTGAAAGAAAACTGTTTTTGTAGACACAACCTCTGAAGAAAGCTGATATTAACAGGCCTGAGAAAAATCTTAGCCTTAATATTTCGCAGAGAAAAAAATGATAAAATCATGATTATATTGTGTTCAAGCTCAAGACACTTTGATTGAAAACACATCTCCATATTTTCTTGGAAGAAGAATGTAGCAGACGAAGAAAAAAAACTTTTGAGTAGGCACAGATGTGGCAGATCTGGCAATGACACATTGCTCTGGAAACAGGGTTTGTTCCTCAGCCACCACTTGGGTGGACTGACTGTGGTTTGGTTGGTATGTCTTTTTCTCTTTAACATAAACTTGCCGTTTAGTGGAGTAAACATCCTGGAAGGACCAGTGGCACTGCAGGGCTGGAGACAACCTGCGCTGTTTCATGCCTTCACCTGCACTTCATGATCTTGTCGTGAGTTTTCCATTAATCCAAATGTTTCAATGTGTTTTGAGAACACTTTAAAAGTAACAAACTGATGTAAAGACGTACATATTCAAGGCAAATTATGAGATCCGCAGGTTTGTTTAATTGCAAATGAAATTAGAGAGTTAAGGAGGAGTTATAGAAATGTAGCCTTACATCTACATCTAGGCAATTTTTCAATTTGACCCACATTAGTTCCCTGTGTGTACCTTTGCTTCAAATGATATATATAATATCTAGAAACGTAGAACTGTATTCAGACCGCTTAGAAAAAGCTTTATTTGCGTGTTCACTAATTTCAATGAGACTACTGTTGTGACGCAGCACGGCACTGCCACATCAAATTACAGCGTTATCATCTGCAAAAATCTGACTGAACATATGTTGCAACGCTGTCCACTGTCTGCATTTTTTCATCATTAGACTTACAACATTCTAATATATTTACTGTTACTTATTTTTCTTCTTATCTCTTCTTTCTTAGCATAACTTTTCAGAGTTTTAAAGTTAGACCTCGGAGGAGTATAAACACGCAGTAAATTGTGTCGTCTGATTTATCTTCAAGCCCCACTTCCTGTTTGTTTCTTAGACCACTGCTGGCCGGTATGGTTTTTTAATGCACTGCCATTGTGGCTCGGAACACCATAGCCTCTCACCATAGTGTCCGTCGCATTCTGGATGAGGCCTCAAATGTAAATTTGAACTTGATTTACCATGGGAACTTCATGGCATTCTTCTTGCTTTGGAGGGGTGTGAAAGAAACCGGACTGGAGCCAGCTTAAGAGAACAGTGAGGCCCTAACAGCCAAGAAGCGGCTGCAGTGAACGGCATATAAATCTTTGGCTTTTAAGAGAGCAACACTAACATGTAATCACACACACACACACACACATAGACACACACACATGCACAGCAGCTCTGCAGCGGCAGCTGATATGTTACCGGTTAGACCAAGAAGAGGTTTATTGCTAGCTAGGGTGCCTACACTGGCCTCCTGAAAGCTCCCAGTTGTAATGAAGACCAATTCACAAAAGTCATTTTACACATGTAGGGCAGAGGAGAACACACTGAAGGGTGTCCTGTAACCCAACACTGGGCCTGCCAGCTAAGGCAGTGTGTGTGCGAGCATGTGTGAAATGTATGCGTCTGTGCGAGCATGTGTGAAATGTATGTGTGAAATGTGTGTGTGGGAGCATGTGCAAAAAAGTGAGAGAATAGGGAGGCGGTTGTAGACAATAAGGGAGAAGTATACAACTGTCAGGGGCAAACAGCCATCCCAGCGCTTAACACGCACCTTGGGCAAGAGATGTCAGAGCCAAAGAGTAGGAGAAAGGAGGGAGTGTACGGGTGAAGACTGTGGGAGTGCTAAGAGCTGCAGTGCCACAGTGAAAATGGACTGAATGGACTTCACTATAGCAGCAGCGGAGGAGACAGAAGATAGCAGTGGGTGTCTGGAGAAAGCAAGTGAGGATTGAGGAAGTTGCGGGGAGAAGGGGGGCGGTTTCCTGGATTGTGATGTCACAGGGTGGAGGGCCTCTACTACTACAAAGCTGACCCCTGGCTGCCCGAGCTTCCACTGATCCTTATCATGCAAGTGGTGCTACCACACTCGCCTCCAGAGCGACGCTAATGTAGTTTGAGCTGGTATTTGCTTGCCGGGCTCATTAACATATAAAGGGGAATATCGTTTTTATCCAAACCTGCAACTGAAGAAATAAGTTAAGAAAAAAGTCAAGTAAAAACTGTGGGCCAGACAAAAAAACAGAGACAGGTTTGTATACTGTAATCCTATTATCATGCTAGTCGTTTCCTGTTTTCCATGGGCCCTAAAACAGCAGAGATGTCAACAGACTGAGCGGCCAAAATAAATACATAAACTAAGGGCTGCTCGATAGCAAGAAAAACATGCGATAACAACATGATAACAAATACGTTTTATTGTTTATTATTTATTGATCCCTTATGCACAACATCTCCATGCCCCCCCTTTAAAGCATGGTAGGCTACATCTAATTGGCCAAATATATTGACATGCAGAGGCATAAGGTGAAGATATATTTAGTTATGTATTCTATATTACCGGTACTTATTCTTCGTCTTCTAACGGGTGCATTTCCCCAGGACACCCATTTTAAAAAGTCGCAAGGCAGTTAAGTTTGTCCGTTCTGTGCTACTGTAGAAACATGGTGGTGCAACATGGCGGCCTCAGTGCCCTGCTCCTATCTACGTAGTTATAAAGGGCACATTCTAAAGTTGTAAAATAAACAAAGAGCTTTTATGTTCAAGCAATTATATACACATTGAAATATACTTTTGATTATGCAATTCAATTTCTTCCTAGTCTGTCCCTTTACACATTACACCGTTTAATGTCCTCTGGTTCAACTAGCTGACAAGCTGCTTCAATGAATATGTGGGTGGATGAAGCTAGCATGCTATTCCAATGTCATGGCGTGACTACAGTTCATTCCATGCAGGGGCGTAATAATAATGTGTAAATTGCTCGCAGGTCATTTTCACATTGTTCGAGAATGCAGCGTTAACAAAGAGAAATTGGAGACCAACATGCAATAGAATAAACCTAAGAACAGTGCTACAGGGGCTCATTAGAGTAGTTTAATGATCTTATCCAACCACCATTATTAACATATTTGTGTGTTTAGTTCATTTGGATCAGCAGAAGTGTGTGTGTGTGTGTGTGTGTGTGTGTGTGTGTAAGCAACGTCAAGGCCGAGGTAATGGCCAAACACAAACATGTTTATGTTTATTTCCTTTCTCCTGGGTTTTCCAGTCATGCTCGGGCTCAGTCAGCACATGCTAACTGCAGGCCAAGGCCAAACGACCGCGGGGAGCGACCCTGTCCTCCACACCGCTATCCTAACCTCATCGCACGGCTCCTTTTGTGCCTCCGACTTAACCCCTCTCACCACACACACAAATATGCTTCTCCCGCTGGCCACAGACACAGAATATTGCCAAGAAAATACCAAATTAAACATGCCGAGCTGGTGAGGAAATGTGAATAAATGCTGAGATCTTAGGACAAAAATGATACGAAAAAAGGCAGATTCCAGGCAGGCTGAAGCAATGCTGGCCATGCACCAACACACACACACACACACACACACACACACACACACACACACACACACACACACACACACACACACACACACACACACACACACACACACACACACACACACACACACACACACACACACACACACACACACACACACACACACACACACACACACACACACACACACACACACACACACACACACACACACACACACACACACACACACACACGTTTGCAAGGCTTTACTTGTGAGACATAATGGATTCCCTAGCCCCTTACCCTAACCCTAACCTAACCTGGACCTGGAGTGAGAAGTGGCCACAATGTCCTTACTTTCCAAAAATGTCCTCACTCTTAAGGTCTAAAACTCAAAAATTGGTTCTCACAAAAATAGTTGTATACGCACACACACACACACACACACACCGGTCTGCAGCGGAGCGAGGTGTCAGAGCCCGTTAGAGGCCTTTGGCTGGACGCAGCTCCAGAACAAGCTGGACAAAAGCGTTGCCTGTCTCCCCTCATTAAGTGATTTAAGATCCCGTGTTCCCCCCGACTCCTTTCATCGCCGTCCAAAGTGAACAAACTCGAAAAAAAAGGACCGAACTAGACTGCCAGGACCTGCTGACATGAATGGGAGTGAAGAGGGGCTAGGAAAGCCAAGTTCAAGACTGGGGTCTAAAGCTGAGATACGCTAGCCATGCCTATTAGCCTGCACACAGATGGGAGGGATGGAGGGAGTGGGGGGGAGCATCCCGCTTGAATAAACCTGGGGTACGATGGTCGGCTTGGCCCTCCGAGCGGGAAACGGCAGCCACTTAATCCATTAACAGCTCCGGCTAGGCAGAAGACGCTGTGTTTTTCCCATGAAGGTTTTTTTCGTCGAGCAGAAATGTGCCGTTTTATTCATTCCAGGCAAACGAATGGGGCTATAGTATGTGGGGAGTTTGGGAGATGACAGAAAGACAGAGGAGCTGGATGGAACATCAGAGCATGCTTCCAAAGTCAACCTCATGAGAGCGCCGGTTTTGGTTGAGCCGTGTCATAATTAGGAGTCATTAAAGGCACACTATCGTATATCACACAGTTACCGGGATTGGCTTCGAAAAACTCCATTACTGCCTGTCCGCAAGTCTCGCTCAGGGTTAGGTTCTGTATTTGTCAGCAGAGTACATAGGGAGCAATGTGCCAAAGCTTTTAGTAGCTGCAGAAAATAGTATCTTCGGAAGCCATTTTGATTTTATTATTGTTATGTAAAAAACAAATGAAAAAACTAGTTATTGTTTTGAGTCATCTTGAAAGAAATTTGTAAAAGATACATGCAATGAACAAAAGGATTCTTCAGTAAGGATTATTTTATGACTGGCCCCTTAAAGTCCTGATCCAGGTCTACTGAACAACATCAAGATTCTTTCTTGTATTAAGATTTTGGTATAAATGTATGTCGGACTCTAGAAAAAGCTGAGCTGCACTGACATATGGGAAATTACACTTGTTTGTAGCAAGTTAAGCTGATAGTACATACAACCAGTTGAAATGTATATACTTTCACTTATTCTAACAAAATACAATTTCCAGGTCATAATAATAGACAAAGTCTGTGTTTTTTTTCCATCTGTGTGCGTAGGGGTGAATTTATACAAACCCAAAAACACGCACACACACATATAAACATACCACACACAGCTTCAATTAACACCTGAAATGCAGAAGCCCCCTCAGGGTCGTTATGTCACGTTAGTATTCACAATGCGGCTTTGAGAAAACGCCTCCTCGGATTCACCGACGTTCACAACCTGCACTCAAGGAATGACTTTCTACTATGAATGGGTTTGAAGTTTATTCTTTTTTCAAATCTCTGAGAGCTGTGACAAGCAGAGGAGAGCCCCTCACTGAGCTGATTTTGAGAACGCCATAATTCAGACTTGTCTGATACTGCACAGCGCTGCATCCCAGAGATCAAGAAATCTGTAACGTCGCCAGTTAAAGGAAGGAGCTCTAATTGGAGAGTGAGTGTGGTCTGAGGTGGACAGTATATACAGAGAATGCAGAAAATGCACTATTCAGATTTGGGGGAGAAGGGGAAAAAAGCTCCTCTAGCCAGCCAAGGTCCAATTAGTGTGGTTAAACGAAGTGGGATCCAAACATTTGTTTACAAGAGGCAAGTTTTTTTTTTTCTCTCTCTCAGGGACAGGGAACCCTGGTCGGATTCCATGGTCGGCTCCACAACAGAGTGGGTGTGGCTACACCGCACAAACCTCGGGCCTTTTGACATTACACTGTGCACAACCATGATGTCAGAGGAAGGCTCTTTTCTTCAGACGCACAAAGGAGTGATTTTTCACTCGCCCCGTGAGAACAGCGGCGCATAATGAACTTTCGGGCCCCCGGTATCACGTTCGCTTTCACACGCGTCAACTCCATTCTGCAGTGGAACAAAGGGGGCCGTAGGAGGAACATTTGAGGGGAGGGGACGGCGTGCCCATGGGCATGCCCTCCATGCACTGGGTGAGTTTGGGTGCTTCTTAATGGCATTTTAATGGCAAGAGATGCTCCATGAGATTAACAGGAAGTTTGTTTCTTTCAGACACACAGAGGAACGTGCATAATTAAGGCAGACGTGCACAAAATCTAAGTTGAACACTCTGGAAACATTGGTCCAACATGTTTCTCTAAGCGAATATTTGGATCTGCCAGACAAGAGAGTCTCAAATACTAAGCATCAATTGGATTAATTTTGGAAACTAGTAAAGTAAAACAATATACTGCAAAAAAAGAAAATGCATGGCTGAAAGGTAAATTCTCATTGTTTTTTGGGTTTTTACGTGATTTGACAATATATCTGCATGCAACCAACTATTATGTCTTTTGTTTACATTTAAAAACGTCCATTCAGTAAGCATGGTTCCACATATGCTTCATGTAGTAGGAATTTGATGTTATGTTGCTGTTGTTGTGGTGAATGTGGTAAGATATGTAAAGCGCTTTGGGGCTGAGAAAATCGGCTAGAAAGCGCTATATAAGTCAAGTCCATTTACCATTTACCATTGTTTGTCATGATGGGATTTCACTTGGAAATTAAGCACGGAAAATAATGAGCTCCACCTAAAGGATGTCCATCTCAATTAGCACTGAAGCAATAAAAGCAGATGTGGCACTAGGAATAAATACTAAACTTTGATAATAAAATCACAATTTTACGAGAACAATCGTCGGAATATTGCGAGGAAAAAGTACTAAGTTAACACAACACAACGTCTAAAAGCACAACCTCATTCTGATAATATTACAAAAAAAAAATCTGCATAAAATTACTCAATATATTTTCGTAATATTACGACTTAATTTGTAAAATTCTCTTAATTTAAATGTATTTGTTTGGAATGTATAATCCGTCGTAGCATTCAAACATACTGTTAGCAGCATTAGCCACATGTTGTTTGTGTTAGCCTGCTGCTGTATACAGTCTATTGTAGCATCAAGACGATAAGATTGATGTTCTGTCCTGTGACATCATCGACCTAAGCAATGAAACTGACCAATCAGCTGGTTCATCCAGTATTCACCTTAACCTGCTCTTGATGAGGGTTTGAAAATACACCTAAAAACCCTGAAATATGAAACAGGAAACATGCCTCTGCCTGTTTATAGAGTAACCCTGCTGTTACACTTTCTCCATGTAAGTGGTTCTCTTGGCACTTTTATTCTTTTTAGTGCTCTTTGGTCACTTCCAGTATCAGCGTGAAACACTGTCTGGCAGGCTGTAGCCTCTTCTCGGATTCGTTCCCTCTATTATTTCAGTTGCTTTTGATCTTTTCCTTGCTGCAAATCTTTGAACCTACACACCTGAGACATTTATTACAGAAAAAACTCCTCTCCTACACAGACTCACACTGTCCCAATGTGAAAAGAATGTCTTCCTACTAGACGAATGTTCAATCGGTGGGGTAAGAATGTATTGGGCACAAGACACGACTGGGTCCAAAACCAGCAACACTGTATAACCAGCGCTAGCATTCTGCTAAACTATAAAAGCATTTGAAGCCAGGCCAGACGGGATTAGGCCGCAGCTACTCCGACATGAAAAGGCTGCACTTCATTCAAAAGCTCCCATGGCTGATTAATCACAAATTATGATCAAACAGCTGACTTACACGGATAAAGCATATGACACCCTGCTCACAACGCTGCGTCTGTGCGCGTTTGCCTGTGGGTGCAGGCATGCGTGGCCTGTGTGTGTGTGTGTGTGTGTGTGTGTGTGTGTGTGTGTGTGTGTGTGTGTGTGTGTGTGTGTGTGTGTGTGTGTGTGTGTGTGTGTGTGTGTGTGTGTGTGTGTGTGTGTGTGTGTGTGTGTGTGTGTGTGTGTGTGTGTGTGTGTGTGTGTGTGTGTTTTTTTGCGTAGTGAGTTTGCTATCAGACTGTCTCCCCAAAGTCTGCAGACTAATTTTCCACACCCGATTAAATGTGTGTCTGCACTCCCGAAATTACCGATGCACTGAAATGCATCTGTGCAGCATCTGAGCCTTTTTTATGCAAAAAGATTTAAGAAAAAGTCCAAATTCACAATAAAAAAATTATAGAAAGGTGGGTTTACACTAATGTCAGCCATATAGGACGAATGCTATGTGGTCGTCAGGTGACTAAACCTGGCACAGAGAAGGAGTCAGCTGAGCAGTCAGGAGTGGAGGTGGATTTTTTTTGGGTGGGTGTAGTAGAACAAAGCATTGAAGTCTGAGAAGCTTTGATGGCCCTGCTCATATTCAGAAGGATGAAAAACATCTGGAGCATGGCTGAGTCAGGAGGCAGCTCAGGGCACAAGGGGCCCATGTACGTACATGAAACATGAACTATTTCTAGTTAACCTGGTAATTGCTTCTCATTGATTACATATCAACATATTAAAGATACTAATTCATGATATACTTGTGCTGTAGCATATTAGTTTGGCAGGCATTTTATCATTTTTGGGTCGTGGGTGGGTGTTCTCCAACAATTGGGGAATTTTGTTTCTTAAAAATTGTAAGTATCCATTTTTTAGGGCCTTGCTATACATTTTTTAAAATTATATTGAATAAATATAGAGTGCACTACCCCAAATCTTTAAATGAAGATTTTCGGAATTTAAACACATTTTGGAGCATCAAAAGAAAACCTATTCTGACACTGTAAAACAACAAAACAACATTTTTGAGACGCTACATCAGATTAGTGTGATCTGTTGCTCTTTAACATATTGCAGTATATGTTTAGGGCCCATAAAGAGCCTGTATAGGCCCAATAACACATTATTTGTATTTTATATAATTTTGGATTTACTTGCTTTTCGAAGTCTGCCGCTTTAACACGTTTTGGGAGTATTCCAAATAAAAAAAACGTTGGTTAACGTCACACCTGGTTTGGGGTATTTGGGAGCACTGGGACACAATACTTGTTGTTTTTGACATTTGGACTGAACATTCTTAGGAGAATAAAAACACTTTTGGGTTATAATTGAACAGTTTGAGTGTTGTGATATGAGAGCAATAGGATAACAGAGTTTTAGATCAATTTGAGGATGATCACAAATGCCCATTTATATAATAAAGCAATTGTACAGAGCAGGTATCATACATACGTTTAAAGTCATTGTTAGGGGATAAAACAACTTGAGAGCTTCCTTGAGAGGAAAGGGAGAGAGAGACTGGAGAACTGTCAGAGATAATGAGCAAGCACAAAAGAAAGAAAGCTAACTCAGCTCAATGTAACCTCCTAGCATTAATACTGTGGTGGACTCTACAGCAGAATGTCTACATATGTATCTGTTTGTGTGTGTCATGATGCATTTAGACCATATAGATAGTGATTAATTCAGATAGTTGTTGGCATTTTAGTTAACATCCCCAGGAAATCGGCAGGCCACTGCAGCACGGATTCAACATGCTGCATTAAGAGCTTTGCTCCCTTCAGGCAAAGGGAATTCTGGGTTATTTCTGCCCTGGTGTATCTGGCACAGTTATGGTTATCTGCGCTCAACGGGCCAATGGAATCACAGCTTCTCTACGGCTCATTGGTTGCCAGAGGGGTTAGGGGTTAATCGTGATTGGTGACTTTCTGAGAGGGCACGCCCCTAGTTTTTTTCCGGGGGGCGGGGGGTCTTGGAGTAAATTAGCATATTTATCCATTTTCACTGCAGCGTGTAGTTTGTGACCTAATTTCCGATACACCAAATGACAATGACGTGGCATCACCAATATCAACAAATATAAAAAAAACATATATATACATAAGATCTCTGAGATGGTGCTTTGGCTACAGATTTGCTCTTTAAAGATGAATTCAACACGGGGATGATTATTTAAACCATTTTAATGATCTCAACCCCAACTTTATACCCAGGGAAAGTCTTAGCTCTACTTTAGATAATCTTAAAAATAATGGGATTTCTGATTGGTAGAGTAAAGAAGTGTGTCAGACAGACAGACAGACAGACAGTGGTGCTGCGCCATAGCACCACCACACCTCCCACCACGCTGCTGGGTTGCTGGGCAAATTTTTTTTGAAACGGGCCCTGCCTCCGTATACAGGAGTGGCTTGGTGGATGGTAAATGTGTGTGACGTCTTGGCTTGGCGTGTTTCTCTAACCCCCCCGTGTATCGCGTGTCTAGACCTCAGCAGCAGCACTACTTCTACAAGACCATGTGACCCAGAGGAGCAGTCACAGGACTTCAACATCCACACTCAAGGCCCAGTTTTTTTTCTACTTCTTCTTCGATCAATCTTTCCCTTTTCATTCCAGCCTATAACCAGACGCTTTGAAATACGTGAAACTGAAGCAAAGTGACAGAAGTGAAGCCAGGCGCCAACGACACATGGCCGCATCAACAGTGCCCTGCATGGCCAGCTAGCTTTTAAACAGATTGTTTTTTCAGTTTTTCTAGGTACGACGCCAATCATAAGACATACTATCCTATATATTACGATTAAATCATTATGTTTTAGGCTACCACAGCTACAAATATTTTATTTCAAAATAATACGTGAATAAGTAAAACAATTACGTTGGATTTCAAATTTAAAAATATACAGTGATCTTTTTAGTTTAGATATTTTTGTGGAAAATAGTGGGGAATTAATAGATTCTGTATATTTTACCACACATTATTCAGGATTTGGTTTATATTATGTTGGACGAAGTGCAACTGGAATATCATTATTACTAATTGAAAAACATATAGAAAACAGTACAAAATGACATACTCATGCAAATACATATAAGAATATACAAAGACTACTTATGAACATAATCATACATTTATATTTGTACTTTATATGACTATATCAAGTGATTAATAAATACCATGGTTTTGGATGTAGTGTATTTTATCTGAATGCAGTTGTTGTTTAAGATACTTTTTTAATCCAAATGTATTTTTACATCATTTGTATTTAAAAATACAATAAGAAAATAAATCAGAAAAAATGATGGTACAAATTCAGTATAAACCATGATATGAAAAATAACAGAATATATTTTCAGATTCACACAAAGGTAATCAAAAAAGAAAAGAAAAAAAGCATTCTACCTTATTTGGTGATTTTAAGCAAACCATTTAAATAAATTGTTGTTGCATTTGATATCAGTGAGATGTTCATATTACACCTGCTGTAAAATCACTCTATACACCATAAATATTCACTTTAAAGCAATCGCATTGCAGTTAAGAAAATAAAAGTCCATTAATCAAAATATATTATAAATGAGTGAACTTCTGTTGACCAGGCTTTTGCTACTTACAAAAGTCCACTTAAACTTAATAGTCACCTCCATCCAGAGACAGAAATATGAGCGCTTGGGCCATAAAGACTTGTGATGGAAACCTAAGCAGCCGGCACACTCAGGAAACAAATAAAACATCTTTATGAGCGGGTTTTTATGATCTTAATAGGCAGAGTCCCGGTCCAGTGGCCTCTAAGTGCTCTGCTGGACAGGTCTGTGTGTCAGGGCCGGCTACAGACACCGGCTACTGTCCGCTCACAAAACTCTGCACAACCCACTGTCTTCATAACAGCCGGGCTGCTGGGTAATTAAAAAAAAAATTCTCTGCCTGTGAAATTGCAAGAAATTCCCATTAGCTTGCGCCAATGTACATTGTGCATCTTAAGAAACAAATGCTAATTGATAAACAACAAGCACTGCATGTACGAGTCATGTGCTATGTGTAATAGGTGACTAAATGAAGATAACTAAGAACTGTACGTTTGTTCTGAATTTCTTTTGGAAGGTGTGGTTGCTACCGTGCAAAAATAACCACATTTTCCCAATTCACTCAATTCCAAAACTATAAAAAAAATAGCATTCTCTTGATCAAAAAGTTATTTTCTTGGAATAATTCTGACTTTTTCCAGGAAAGGGCCTATATAAAATGAGCTTTTACTGAAAATTAGGGTGACCCTGACTTTTTAGTAGTTTAATTTTGAAATGTTTTTTTTTTTTTTTTTTTTTGCAGTGTAAGCTTTAACAAATTATTTCTACAGAAAAGGGTCCAATTTAACAAAATTCTGAGTTAAATTAAATTGTGTTTAAATTACCTTTTAAGTACGTACGCAAAAAAACTAATAAGCATTTTTCAAATACGTTTATTTTATTTTTACTCTTAACTTAAATCCTTCATGTTTTTGTAGCAGTGATTCATTTATTTTTCATTTATGCTTTCTCGTCTTACATTTACATTACACATATTCTTTTAACCCTTACCTTAACAATAACCCTTTAACAAAACTTTATGGCATTAAATCACAGTCATACTTTGGGTGAGATTGCGGAAGGTGAAACCCGTTGCTACTCCTGTTTTTTTATTAGTTCCCTTTAGAGTTGGCCGGTCTCTTTGAAGCCGGACGGAACAGGTTATCTGTGACTTGTCTCTTTTGTTCAACAGACAATACATGCTTGTTGGGCCATTAGTTTCTCTTTGTAGGTGCTCGTCTAGGTGTGATATCCACCCTGGCACTGCATGCTGATACTGCTTAGTCCACCTCGGGATCGGCTACGGGGACAAAAGAAAGACCTTCTGATGCCAAAATGACCTTTAGCTGATCTACAACATCCCTCTGGTCTAAGTACAATCTCCACTTCGATCTAATTATCTCAATCAGAATCAACCTAGGGCTTTAATTCCACAAATAAGAAGAAATAGAAGCTGACAAGGGGCTCTCAGATAACCTAGGAGTCTCTCGTTCGATTCACGAGAGCAGTAGTACTCCGCTCGAGTGGTGACGCCTGATTGGTGGAGGCAGCGGAGGGCTGCCATTGGCCTATAGGACGCTGACATATTCTGTGTGTGCTGCAGCGCTGGGGACCTGTTACGCCAGATGCCCTCCTCTCGTCCCCTGCAATGTTTGCAGCCCCACGCACGCGATCCCTCGCTTCGCTTGGCTGCACCCTCTCATCGCATTACTTCTGCTATTCTAACTCCTCTATCAATTATGCACTAGAATAACTCCAGGGCCCTGATGGAGCCAAGACATAAAAGGGGGATCATGGGCCGGCGTTGTTGCAGTAGCAGCGTCTGCCCGCGTGCTCCCACCGTGCTGCCGCCGTGACCAGCGATAGGAGCGCCAACGGACCCGGGCCTCTTACAAGGGCCGCAGCTATGGCCCAACACCAACGGGTTTGTGCATAAACAAACTCATTAGCATGGACGATCATTTTAGCATTAGTGGGCCAATCGGGCTGTGAAAGAGATCTCATGGTAAACAGGCCTCAAACAAGTCACTAAAACTTGTCTGATGTTCATTATTTTTATTTATTTTTATTGTCCAAGACAAATAATAATTTTAAATAAGCATTTGATTGTTGAACATGTTTTGAGGTAATTCAAGGTTTTTCATGTTTTTTCACAAGACTCAAGTCTAAAAATGTAATTGTGTCTCAAGAGGCAGAATATAGACAACAATAACACAGCAGCTGTCTTATTAACTCCAGAACTGAGCTGAATTCAAATGCAGTGTAGATTCAAGTCCCTTTGTATTGAGTTTTTAACGGTCTGAGAAAAACAAATTGTGCATTACAGTCGCCTTTTTTTCAGGTAATCTCATCAAGTCATGCTGTCTGGTATATACAAGCAAATTCCTATTAAAAACTAAAAAAAAAATGTATTTTCCTGTTCGTACAGTGAGAGTTGTGTCTGTCTTGTCACCACATTAAGCGTTCATTATAAACCTGCACTCAAAAAGGCATGTGAGTGGCTTCAGAGTTAGGATGATCCTTTTAATCTTAATCCAATTCATATAAATGTCTCCTATGGCTGAGTCTTAAACGCCCAGCAAGAGAACACTGTCAGCACAGAAACAAGTGTTGAACTTGTTTTGAGTAGAATCCAACAGACAAGTCAAGCATTTTCTGGAAATGAAAATATGTATCTTGAAACAAAAACTAAAAAACTAAAGCAGGTTGCTGCATCTGAATGAAGACAACAAATAATAGAGAAATACGTGATATTAGGAAAAACTTCAAATTAACTGATCAACCTTTATAATGGTAACATAATATTTTAACTTCACTGACAGATAATTTTTCGTTTTAGGAGAATTTATCTGTCAGAACCCTGTCACAGACCAAACTGACTTCTTTTACAGACATAAACAACTTCAAAACGAGATCTTCTGGGGGTCTGGATCTATAAAGATCCTAAAATGCTCCAGTGACACCCGGGTTTCGCAACCTACTTTTTATTCCCTGAAACAAAATGGAGTTGATTTTGGGAAAATGGCTGCCTGAGCTGCAGCACGCTCCGCCACACACCACAGAGAAAAGGCGGCGGCGAGGAGGAGAAGTCAGCCACGTCTGTGGAAAGTGTTCAAATCTTGGCAGTCTGAGATTTCAATTAATGACCCTGCACCCCACTCAAGTTGCGCGATGATAAAATACCAAAAACAATTTAATCGCAGCCATTCATCAGCAAAGAGCGCAGGCCAGGAAAGAGTTTGTGAAAAAGAAAAAAAATGAAAAGAAACAGCAGACATCATGTCGACCCCTCTATTAAAGCCATGGCGGTCCTGACCTGGATTTCTCCTGGTTGCGTGTGAAGGTTTGTCCAGGCTATCGTGAGATCACAAACGACGATTTTAATATTTCATGGCTCCCAAAGCGCAAAGTGTGCTGAAATCCAACAGGAGGAAACACTTTGAGTCCCACTGGACCAGAGAGCCACACGAAAGGTCCCGCAAAGTCACACCAAGTTCATGCAAGAACAACCGCTTTCTTCACACAGACAAACAACATTTGTCCTTTCAATGTTCTCAACTACGGGGGACTGAAAACAGCAAAACAAGCTCAAAATTATTCTCTGTTGTGGTATGAGAAGCACACAGCTCCAAACCATCATCAGATAAACCCCTCAGACCCCAAATAATTGCATGAGACGGTCTGAACTGGAGCGACAAAAGCTATTAAGACGGCACACAAAAGCATATTTGGATTCATCAGAGATTTTTTGGTTTGTCCCTGTGGGCCGCGAGCCACAATCGCTCGGTGAATCACACATGATTCACAAACTTTTGACTGGAAAACGAATGCGCTCACTCATCAGCTTTGTCTAATTTCTTCCAAGATACACACAAGGCGAGAAGTCAGCAGCCTTTTGGAATCAGGAAATATCGCCTTGATGAGGAGGTGCAAATGCTTCTCCTTTTCAGGCGTCCCTCCAAAGCCGCGCTGACCCAAATATGGTTCCAGAAAACATTAGCTATTGGAGGTTGGGCCCTCCGTTGTCCAAATGATCACATTTGCTTTGTATCAAGACTATAGTTTCAAGCCAGTTTACATTTCAGCTGTAATCATAGATGATTTCAATGTAGCGATGTGCCAATGTTCTCATTATTACCTCCATTAGTCTTATAACCAGAATAGACAGCGGAGCCTCCTCTGTCAGGATATCAACGCCCTGTAATAAAAGGACTGACATCACAGCTAACAAGTCAAAACCACAGACTGCTAACTAAACATCCAGCCATGGCCTTAATAACTACTGCAAGAGAGTTATTCCAGAGAAAACACTGCTTTTTTCTGGGTCCCGTTAAATGGACTCGACCTTTATATCTGCTCTACGTCATCTTGTCTATTATGGAAAAATTATTGCCACAAATTATATCAACCTGTTTCCAATACACATCAATTTGTCTCAATAAAGTTTCAGTCAGAAACAGCATAGGACAAGGCACATGTAGTTGCTGTAGAATCAAGGAAAAAGGGCTCGTGAGTGTAGAAAATACTTGTGTTGTGTGGGAAACGGGGAAATAATCATAGAAATAATTTAAAAAAGAAAGACTAAGAAAATTATATACATCATTAATACACAATCAGTAGGTGACGCAGTCATTTACAGTGCAAACATTCAAGCGTTTAATACAACTTTAGAAGCACATTCTTGCAGCTGCAGCCTTCTCTCCCCAACTCTCACCATTTCCTAGGACTCTAGTTCACACAGTGACTCTTGAGAAACTACATTACAAACTACATTTTCTTGGTGTCCGAGAGACATAAAAGGGATGCTATTATGGTCGAGCACCCACCCTGCCATCTTTGATATCGCGTGATGCCCTACAAAGAGCAGTGGCCTTGGCTGCTCTGTTAACAGCTTAGTGGCTCTTTAGGACCTTTTTGGAAGCAGTTTTTAGAAGCTTTACTGCAGTCATTAGGAGCTAAGGCTGATTAATGTGAATGGTCAGGCAGGGCCTGGCTTTCTGAGGCAAGAACAGAGAGGGGTGAAGGGTCCCACAGGAAGTGTTTTGTGTCTCCACACAAAGGGAGGGCTGACC
Organism: Ammodytes marinus; assembly: GCF_949987685.1. Lineage (NCBI taxonomy): Eukaryota > Metazoa > Chordata > Actinopteri > Uranoscopiformes > Ammodytidae > Ammodytes > Ammodytes marinus. Next base: position 21,017,694 of record NC_137222.1, on the reverse strand, counting down.
TCCTAAGCCCCTTAGAGCCTCTTTGCTAATACCCTCACCGGTGCCTACAAAGACACAGGGGATGCCATTTCACCACTCAAATTTAAACAGTGCACACACAAGAAAAAGCCCCACTAAGATTAAAACGGCAGAAAAGTGAACCTCTGTGCAGCAGAGTGAGACTGAGATTAGGCTTGAAGAGTCCCCCGCTAATCCATTGACTGTCGCGCATATCAAAGACAGGAAGCCAAACTCACACAGTATCTGATCCGGACACAATTTGTCTCATCGAGTCATGTTTGCTACTCTTGAGTCTTTAAAGTTTAACTTTCTCAAATCAGATCTGCAAGTAGATAGGGATTAACTGTTTCTAAAGCAAGTCACCATGTTTAGAGAATATTCTAGATGTAGGAGTCACTTTTCCTGATTCTATTGTCTTCTTCCTGGAAAATAACTCAGGATCAGTTCCAAAAAAAATTAATGAAAGTTAATTATTTGATTGAAAACTGGATGAAATAACCAAATTGATGATAGATTTCTAGCTCGATTTAACTAATTCTGTCTACTTTCAAGATATTGACAATTCTGGAAAATATTATTTGAAAATGATATAGGTGGGCAGAGACACTAACAATCAATTCTTGAAAATGATTGTCATAAGTTGACTTCTTTGTGAATCAGTTTGTAGTAAATGTTGCTTCACATGCAGATTTTTTAGTTACTTTTAGCAACATTTCAGTATTTCTTTGTGATGTTTAAGTGGTGTGATGTTCTGTTTTCTTTCAAGAAACTGAGAGAAAGTTCTAAAATGTTCTTGACTGGTATGTATGTTTATATACAGCATAGAAAGATTTTTTTCACAAACACATTTTTTTTGATATACAATATAGAAAAAGAAAAGCAAACATACCAACTTACAATAGTGATTGTACCATTGAATCCTTCCTCTCGCCCTTCAAGTCACAGACTTTTCTAAATATGTTATTCACGAGAAGTTGTGAAAGAGTCTCATTTTCTTTTATTCTGTATTGTCCCCTTTACGATGAGTCGAGAATTTCCTTGAAATAAATGAAATATTTGTTCAAAATCCTGAAATATTTTGGAGCACTGACGCTGATAGTATGACAAACCATCGGCATGGTTTATTTCATTACAGTATTACTATTATTAAGCGTCTACCTTTGGTTTCTGGTCTTTTTTTGTTAACAATGGTGTCTTGTAAGACTTTTCTTGGGGCAGGGCATAATGGTAATGCATGACACAATAATAAAATGAAAACAATCAATGTTGCATTTGCAGTGGCAGAACTTGAAAGAAAACTTTGCCGTAAACCAATAAACCCGTCACACTTATTAGAAACCTCTCGTCACTAGTTCCTGTCAATCACGCCCTCGCATGGCAGCCTGAGGCCCTGGCCTTCTTAGTCAGAGCTCAAAGGGAGGAGGGCCCGGGCCAGACTACTCTCTGCAGGCAGGGTCGTAGAGAGCACGGTGGAATGACGGGTGTCTCCACAGGACAACTGTTCCCCCACTCTACACAACGGCGTAGTATGTATGTAACTCACGGCTTAACTGACCTGAAGGCTTGGTCTTATTAACTACATTCTGTGAGGTAGTATGTCTGATTAAAGTACACCCAGTGGTGGGAAACTGACTTGAAGTGAGAAAGTGAATGAGGGTAGCTTTCCTATCTGTGATGTGATGCTCTTTCATTTCATTGCACGGAGGAGAGATACTGGAGTGCTGGCAGTGAGGAGGAGGAAGCGTAATGCTCCTGCACTCGGTAATAAAATGGAAAGGTAAACCTCAGATAAGAAGCCTCTCATGCTCACTTTATTGATAGTTCCTGAAGCTCTCTCTCTGCAGGAAATCACATTCAGTCAGCCGTCCTTTGAAGTCTCCTGAGATTGACACTTCCTAAGGGGTTGAAACACAGGTTCTTGTGACCCCACCCCAGGGACTCTGCGGCCTGGACACTGTCCCCCCCCCCCCCCCCCCCCTGTCGTATAGCCTCTGGCCTCTTATGCCAAAGTTTCTCCCAGCCCAGCGACTATAGGGCCGTTAGCACTGTAATGTTTTCAACATAAAAGGCAGAAGTATTTTATTTTAACGTGTTGGCCAATCGTTTACATGGCAACAGCGTTTTGGGGGATTGAAAACAAACAATTTTCAAAACCGTGTTCCGGAGTGAAATCTTTTGAATACATGAGTCCAGCGTCGCTGTGTCAACTAGCAAAACCGGTACCTGTGGAAACGATGACCTCAAGGCTCCACTTTGAACATGCTAATTACATTTGCAGTCAAAAAACCAAGCTTGAGATAGGAGACAACATGAATGGATTAGGGAAGTAGTAGTGGAGACAGTCTTTACATGTGCCAAATTGCTCTGGAAGGGCTATCTACTACAAAGTTGCACCAACTACAGCGATGTAGGTCATTTTTTTGTGGATCCATGTGCATGCGGCACATATTTGAAACACTTTCGTCTAAACGCGGATTGTTTTTAAAATGTAAAGGAAAAACCTTAACCGTTTTTAGCCAGACTGTTGTCAAGTAAACCTTTGCCTCAGTCAACTCCCTTTGAAGCCTACTGTGATTGACACTTCCTCAGGGGTGCAAACACTGGTTCTGACCCCACCCCGGGACTCTGCGGCCTGTACACTGTTCCTCCTGTCATATAGCCTCTGGCTTCGTATGTGGAGGTTTCTCCAACCACAGCCACTATGTTGTACCCCCTCCTTTTTATAATCCCCCCGCCCCACCTCAGATAACATATGCACACTCTCCACAACCACCTCTCCTCCGTCTCCTCCTTCTCTTGGTCTGTCTCTGTGCACAGCTAAAAGCCTGCTATGGGCCGCTGAGTACGAGCGGAACAATAGTGGCCTTTCAGGCGCTCAGTATCAGCCCTGGGAGAGGGCCGCGGTCCCGGGACCCAGTCAATATTTGGACGTGGTCGCCTTTTTTGTGTCGGTTTTTTAATCCAAGCGGAACCAAGCGGCAGGGAGTCGGGGAAAAAGGCTGAGAGGGGAAAGCGAAGGTAAACACTGGGAACAATGCAAACGGGGCAAGTCACAATGCCACTGGGGAAGCTATCACAACATCAGCTCGCCACAGAGTGAAAAACGGAGTATTGTTTCTCTAAGTGGAGATTAAAAAGAGAGCAGTGTAAGAAAAAGCAAACAGCGGAGGTCATTCTGCTATGAGAAGAAATATGCGCCAGCGTCAAGTCATTCCTGAGGTAATATCTCAACCAAAGACCAGAGGTGGAGGAAGTATTCAGATCCTTTACTAAAGTAAAAGTACAAATACCAAACAGTTTCAATGCAGGACTTTTACTTGAGTATTTTTTACAGTTACCTAAAACATAAAAGTACTCAATGATGTGACTGTTCTACTTTCATTGATGTAAAAGCAGGGATTTTATCAATTTTAAATGGTGAAGTAACGAGTAACTTAAGTTATTAGATACATAGTGGTATAAGAAGTACAATATTTCCTACTGAATTGTAGTCAAGTAAATGTATCAAACAGCATGAGAAGAACAGATTCACGTAAAGTACATGTACCTCAAACTTGTACTCAAGTAAAGTACTCGAGTAAATACACTTAGTTACATTCCACCTCTGCTAAAAACAATCAGGTATGTCCCAAACCTGATAGGAAAAGGCCTTTTGAATCACCAGAAAGGCAGTCTTTAAGGATATCACCACACTCATATCAAACGTGAAAACAGGCCACTGAGAGCGATTCTTTGATTGTCTTATGGCGTAATATGTTGCATCTGCTGTGGAAAAGCTTTGGATGGGGCATTATCTGGGATTAAAGGAAGCCCCTGGGGTGACGGTGCTCTCTCTCTGAATGCATGGGATCCCTCTCTCTCTCCCCCCCCCCACAGCTGTCAGGTCCCTGGTCCCACCCAATGAGGTTCTTTGATGACCAGGGGGGGTATCAGTTTCCATGGCGTCTTAGACACAAACAGCTCGGGAGCTTAGGGACGGAACTCTGCCCTGATTCTCTGTTGATCCCACCTATCAGCAACAAATAAACACCTTTAGGGGGCCGAGGCAGTGCCTGCGTGCGGACCATATGGACCCCGGGTGGGGTTTTAATGAAGCGGCTAAATAGCTGGTGAGCAAGGGGGAATTGGGCTAATAGCGCCTTGTCAGAGCAGCGGTAAATACCCCACTCGTAGGCTACGCTTTTATTCCATCGTTTGGTTTTACCGACACAGACGGTCCAAGCTGACAGGGAACATCTGTGGCTCATTTTTCTCACATGAGCGTTCCCACCACCAAATGATACAGTTTCTTTTTTTCTAGGCTTTGATTTCTCGACTTGGTTTGATGTGTTTTGGTCTCTGTGCCATTTTCTGTTGGAACACACGTGTGTTAATGGCGTCTAATTAATCACATCAAAAGGGACAAATGTTTGGATTCTTTTCATCTGTCTCATCTAATAAAGCATACTGCAGTAAGGATTTATACATTGAAACTAATGGCTGTTTGAATGGTTTATACATCATATGATAATACTTTGAATCTTTAATACGCTCTTCGTAAGGATTGTGTCTGTACCAGAATTATTTTTTATAACACATTTACAATGTCTACATAGGCATAGCACAGGTCTATAAATCAGTGATTAGCTTCATAGATCAGACATTAGCATCTGGCTAAAGCCACCGCAACCCCTGATCTACTTCTAAATCATTTATTGACCATTTGTTACAACTTGTTAACATACAGTATTTATCCTGCTAATAGCACTTTGTCAATATGGCAGGGGCTGCAGAGTAACTGCAGTTACGTTATAATTCATGTATCTGTTACATTTCTACATTTTCAGTTTTTTATCATTTATGTCTCACTCTACCGAGCCATCCTGTTTGTAGCTATGATGTTGGTAAGTCAACAATAAAGAGTTCTGCAGTTGTAATATCAATAGGTTGTGACTAAACAGACTTTGGTATTCATGTTGAGCCACCCTTTTTAAGGTGGAAGGAGATGGAAGTTTCCATTGGAGGGGTCGCCTTTATCGCAACAAGACTAATTCTAACCAACGGCTTTTTACTGATCTATTAAAAATGTATAAATAATATTAGTAACCGCTGATAAAGAATGCCTTAGCAAGTGGATCTTGCCTATGTTATTAGGATTTATACATTTGGAAATATTGTTTACGATGCCTTGAAATACGGTTGGTACGCCTCACTCTTCATTGTTCTTCAATGACAGTATCTAAAACCACTCCACAGCTAAAAGGGAGTCACCGCAGTGTTTCGGCACATACTTGCTACAGATTTAGTAAAGATTTAAATTATTTTTTTGGATTTTATCAAAAAAAGAAGCCTTCTCAGAAAGCAGCTACGTGCAAATAACATCCCGTGACTAATGGACTGCCTCTGAGTAGACAGAGCAATGCAAATGACATCCCTGCAGCCTCTACTCTGAGTGAATTGCATTTTCTCAAAAAAACTAAATTGCCCAATTATTCGACACCTTGTTGGTTCTTATTAATCTGGCTTCAGCAAAAATAAAAAAATAGAACCAAGACGCATTACATCAGTTGTCTTTTGACATTGTCTTTCTAACAAGGCTCCCTGATACCAGACTTTCATTTAATTCCATTAAGTAGCTTACACTTGCACAGTTACTTGCTGTCACTGACTGCGTGGACGCTTTTCAATATCCAGGCGAAGCTGAACCATCCTTTAGGGCTGTAAATCCCTCCTGCTCCTCTGAGAGAATCTGCCTCGCCTGACTGTAATCAGCAACAAGCATCGGAGCAGGAAGATGTTTGCCTTAAAGATGAAAGCATAGCAAACAGGGACGCACCGTTTATCTAAATTACTCCTTTTGGCCCCTTTGAAACAATAGAAAAACATGAAAATGTCATTGCATTTCCATTTTTCACGACTCACTTCCCATTTCAATTTCAGAGCTCCTGTAGGGGATTTCATGAATGGCTGAGTATGGACTGCTGCTCCGGATGCCATTTTTTCCCCACTTTGGTCAAATATGCAGACGAGGGCTGGGGAGGGGGTAAGAAAACTCATCTGGAAGTTGGGACTGTACCGCAGCAGGTTCCCAGAGCTCCAATACTTAGTATAGTTACATTTAACAGCAGGGGATCCGGGGCCCGCAAGCTTGTATGGAATACTGTTAAGGTTCTACTGCGGGTCAAGGGGGGCCCCTGAGGCTTTAAGCACTGCCCATCTCTTACATTATACAGCCTGGGTCAGGTTTAGATTAAAGTCATGAATGAGAAAAAGGGAGACAGTCATTTAGAGTTACTCATTTATTTAGCCTCCATTCTGCAGAGACAAAGCCCAGGCGGGGTGCCGTGCCGGGGGCCCGACACTGGGGCCCTATAGCCTGGCGGTACTGCCCCGGTTTTGACCCTGACAACGGGTCCCCTCTGCGCTGCTTAACCCGCAACTGGCCCTGGTTACTAGCAAAGTGTGTGACCTCCGCATGTGTGGATCTCTCACAAGATCCAGCACCACGCTGTGCCTTGGCCCGCAGCTGAAATACTCCAGTGTACCCCCGTATTGTCTGCCCCAGCGTGGGCTAGGAGGGAGGGCAAGGGGGGGATACTTGGAACGGGGGAGCATGGCAACCAAGAAGCCAGACTTGGGAACTGTTCACACTGGAAAAAATGCCTCTTCAAAAATAAGTATAATAAGAAAACAAGCCATACATACATTTCACTTATATAATAGTGAAAAAGTGATGATTCACTTGGTAAGATTTCTTAAAAAGAGGCTATTTTAAGCCTTTCTATAGAAGATATCTTTAAATTAGCTGGGAAAACTTCTTGTGAGCTATATGTAACTAGTATTAAGAAGTGTTATTACTCCTAAAAAAGCTTGTGATGCTCAAAAGCAGTATTCTTCACCTAAATTCACTTGTTTCAAGGAATACATTAGTGGAACCGATTAGGTGATATTTTAGCATTAGTAAGATAAGAGATATCTTAAAGTTAGCTAGAAATACTCATTTATCGTAGCATTGTTTTACTGGTATTATGAAGGGCTTTCGTGTCATAGTAAGCCAGCCTTGTAATCCTCATTTTTAATTCAAGCAAATTGAATTTACAAGTCCCTATTTTTCACTAAAAACTTTGTTTTTTAGGTGATTGTGTCTTGAGATATTTTGACTAGAAATAAGACCAATATACTTGGTAAGATTTTGAATGTGTGCAGTGTGGGGACTGGGAACTGCTCGTATAGGCCAAGGAGTAGGGGGAGAAAAAAATAACCTGCAGCCCGTGGATGCAACAGAAAGCTGTTATCACTCGAAAAAATCTGTTGGCAGGAACTCCATGGGCCTTTGAAGTCACCGGCACCACCATCTCATTTGCATCCTTAACACCGTGTCATCTCAGCTCCTCTCCCAAAGCCCAAACAAACCGGTTTGTTATTCCTGAGCAAATGTTGATTTACGTTTATGTGTTTTTGACTCATAGCCGAAACTTTAGCCTGCTTATTCAGGAGTGAAGAGAGAGCAATGCCCGGCCAATTGAAACAAAGTGACACACACTCATTATATCACTAGGTGCTCTCAAGTGCCAAGCGTGAAGCACTGAGTCACCGAGGGAGGTGCCCTGACACACACGCACACACACACACAGGAGGGAGAAATGTCACCTTAGAAATGTAACTACAGGGTGTTGGGCTCATGTGAAAATACTTTAATGCCAAACTTGTGAAATTCATAACCTGGAAGCAACCCAAAGTTTACAACTGCAGGCATTAAGTAGCCCAACACGACAAAATGCACTACATCAGCACTTTCTGCGCTAGGTCTATGTGTCAGTCAGTTGAAGAATCAACCACAAACACCCACACACATATTTCTAAAGTCTCACAGGATGAGTCTCAGTTTGGTACAGAAACAATTATGTCAATTCGAATCGATGGCTGCAGACTAGCAGCATTATTTTCAAAACGGCAGCTCAGCCGACTGCAATTTCTCCCTGCACGTTACACACCTCCCGTATTTCATTGACGACCTATAACGTGGAGGAGCAAGCGCTGTACATTAATGCGTAATAGCGCGTAATGGTGCGTAATATCGGGGACAACCTGTGTGAAAATGCCTTGCTGTTGCTGTGTCAGGTGTGATTTATGCTGCTGCTCGTAGAGCACATATGATTGCAGAAGGGATGGCTACGATATGGACTCTTATTAAACTGCAATAATCACAACAATCCATCAACGAAGACAGAAAATAAAGCAAACGTTCAATTTATGTATTGTTTGCGCCGGAAAATAGTTCATTATGCTGGTAAATATATGCAAATGTAACGCCATAATAGGAATTGCAAGGAATGAATGCAATAGCAGGTCCGGATTAAAATTTCAAATATATAAAGTGCTGTTTGTTTTTATTTGTCTAAATGGATTACTTAGTTTTAAACACCCGTGGTGCAGTTAAGGGGGCTTAGAATGTACAGGCAGTAGCTACATTCAGTCACTCAGCAATTAGACTACTGTAAAGCGATGAGAGCCCAGCTTCAACCGGGCCAGTCAAGGGGTGACGGGAGCTCCCGTGTGCCGGGCGAGCGAGCTACTTACTTGGGGTTGGTTCGATTCCAGTAGACGGCGTAGCGGTCGGACACCACCTTGGAAGCCGGGTCCTGGCCGTAGACGCACATCCCAACGATGAGGACGAGGAAGAGGATCATTTCCACCTGCGGCATACTGGATCTTCGCTGTGGAGCTCCGGCGAAGCCAAAGTGAATACAGTCCCTCTTCTGGTTCACGTTAAAGAAACAAAAGTCTGACAGATGTGGTGTTCATGTGTTGCGATAAAGATAAGAAATTAATAAAAATTATTAGAGTGCTCTTCACGCTGTTTTAATAGCTCGCAGCTGTAGCTCCCTCCTATTAAAATGAAAAGCTTAAATGTCTCTTTTAAAACAGCGGCTTTTCTTGCTCACTCTGCGTCTCGACAGTCAGATCAACGTCTTACTTTGCATCAAACGATCCGCTTTTCATTCACTTCAATGGGACAGCAGATCTGCTCAAAGTAAGTGGAAAAAAATCCACAATATTTACTGCCACGAACAATCTTCCTCCGGGCTCAACTCCGCTCCGCGCTGCACAGCGAACACTTTCTCCAACTCGCACTGAATTTCCCTAGCAGAGAGGAGGTAACGCTGCCGTTCGCAGTGGAGAAAAAATATTAAAAAAAACGAGAATAAATGTTCTACAGTGTCAATATCAAGAGTCCAGACACGCAGTCCTTTCTTCCCGACGCTCTCTCCGCTTCGCTGTGAATCCTCAAGAAGCCCAAAAAGACGATTCAAACAAGCAGCTTCACTGCGAGTGGAACCCGCAGCTGCCCGAGCGCCTCTGCCCAGCCGAACAACATCAACAGCAACGCACGCACTAAATCAAACCTCACCGCCCGCGCGTAAACGCACCCAATCTCCGGGTTAAATGTTCCCTGACGCGCGGTGTGTTATCGATGTCTGGAGGAACCAAACTCAAGTCAGCAGCAGCAGCGCTCTGGCTCCTGCGGCCATGCTCTCCCGGACCAACCCCCTCCTCCCCTCCACCCCCCCCCCTCTCTCTCTCTCTCTCTCTCTCTCCCTCTCTCTCTCTCTCTCTCTCTCTCTCTCTCTCTCGCTCTCTCTGAGAGCTGTGCCAGCCGGGCTGCACTGCAAAAGATGTTCGTCTAAAGGCAGCCAAAGCATTGTAGTCTGTTCTGATATGTTGGGGTTAATTTTTTCAAAATAAATGAAGCTTGTCTAAAATTAAAGGTGCACTCTTTTTTGTGTTTGTGTGTGTGTGTGTGTGTGTGTGTGTGTGTGTGTGTGTGTGTGTGTGTGTGTGTGTGTGTGTGTGTGTGTGTGTGTGTGTGTGTGTGTGTGTGTGTGTGTGTGTGTGTGTGTGTGTGTGTGTGTGTGTGTGTGTGTGTGTGTGTGTGTGTGTGTGATATATTCTCAAGGCTGAATAAACAAGCTTTCTACACCAGAAAGGATCACTGGAACATTGTTTGAACTTAAAGCTACCCGTAAAGTTACTGTTTCACTGTTGTTGTTGTTTACAGCAGCAGGGCCCACAGTTTTGTTTACAAACATATAATTGTCTCACATTTGGCTCCGGGTGCCTCATAATAATTTTGATTTATGATGATAGAACTATTCATAGTGGGATTTACGTGTAGACAATATGTTTTATAAACCAAATGCCCCCGCCCCGCACCTTTAAATACATTAGCTCTGCGTTATATCTTTCCACTTTGTGATGCTTGATGTATGCCCTTTGAAGCTAGATCAGTTCACCAGGAAGGAGACGATTAAATCTAAACAATCAATGTCCAAAAGACGCTGTCATAATGAATGATCAAGTTCATATGTATGGGATTGTCTTTCTGTATTTCTTACAGTGTACAGTTTCGTGGTTGCTCACAGTCTCATTGGCTTGGGGTTTTTTTGAATGACGGGCGTCTTGCTAAAAAGGAAGCGTCCCTCCTCCTCATGGGGGGTATGAGTGTTTCCCAGGCCCAGCAGGCGCACACACACACACACACACACACACACACACACACACACACACACACACACACACACACACACACACACACACACACACACACACACACACACACACACACACACACACAGGTCCCAGATCATTTCATAAACCATGCTGCACAACAAGTTGCTTATATGGGATACACTGTGTTTTCACTTTGTGGTCATGATCTCAATCCGTCCAAGTTTAATTTTCCTACACGTGTACGGTTAGAATGCAACAAAGTGGCTTTCGTTCACATGTGCCACAACCAAAGCTCAACAACAGTTTGTTTTTTTAATGAAAACTAACTCGCTTAAAGTATTTACTGACAATAGGCTTATCTTTTCTAATCATCCCCTGCCTCGAGACAAACCTCTTTTAATGGCAGAACGGCCTTGAAACCAGTAAAAGATTCATAAGTACCTCTTGGGTTTTCACTTGTTTTGCAGGTAACACTTTACAGTAAGGTACACAAAAAAAGAGTAGTTACCCTTTTAAAAAGAGTAATTTACCTTTTACAAAGAGTATTTTACCTTTTAGGTTAACTACTCTTTTTAAAAGGGTAACTACTCTTTTTTTTGTGTACCTTATTGTAAAGTGTTACCGAAACACATTTTTCCAGTCTGCACTAAACGACCCAAGTAAGAGCCACACATTAACTTGTAATGTGCAAAACTGCTTTTCATTTCTTTTCATTTACCACTTTATATATCTTTTTTTTTTATTGCATTCTTCCTGGCCGGGCCACACATTTGTCTCACAGACATACGGAAGCGTTTCAGTGGATTGCATAGACCTTCAGTGTGCTGTGTGCAGTCGGTGGTTGTGGTTCATGACTCAGTGCGCCACATAGTGGTGGTCATGGAAAAACCATTAGGAAAATGTCTGAGATGGATCCACATGCAGGCTCTCTCTCTTCTCACAGGGATTCCACACTCTGCTCATTTAAGAAGAGAACATTTTAACTGCGTGTCTGTTTGGAGGGATTCATGAAAAGTATTTAGACTGCATAAACATCTCCTGCAGTTTGCTCCATTAGTGAGTGAGAGCAGATACAGAAAGACTTCAGAATGGTAGTTGAACTAATCCTCATAACAACAGTACCACGGAGGGAGCTCGTCTGAGGGCTTGCTGGGCTCAACGGGAGGATTGTAACATTTACAGAGACACTGAACAGTCGCCGCTGTAGCTTCTGTTTGCACACACACAGTCTGATTTATTTCCACCTGAATAATCTCGTCCAACTCCATCTCGCCCGGTTCAAGGGTCCTCTCCCTCTGTTTAGCCCCCCGACGCCTCAGTGTGTACACTCATTTTCAAAACCATCAGGCTTCTCAGAGCACAAAATGAAAATAGCTTCAACAGAGGCCACACTTAAATGGATGGGTAGAAAATACTTCAACTACATTCTACAAATAATGCATTTTTCTTTTCATTGTGCAAGGACACAAGCTCCGAGGTGATCACCTGCAAAATGAAGTGGAATACTGCAGGAAGGGCCTTGAGTATGCTTGTTATCCCATCAAACTATGTATCAAATGCATGTCAAATCATATATCACAAAAGCACAAACACACATTTGTAAATATACTGTATTTTTATTTTTATTTTTTCCGCATGTGAACTATCGCATCAGCTGCATAACATTATGATTAAATGTACCCCCATATATACGGTATATATATATATACTATCGCATCAGCTGCATAACATTATGATTAAATGTACCCCCATATATACGGTATATATATATATATATATATATATATATATATATATATATATATTAGTGGTGGGCCGATAACGGCGTTAACGGCTGCGTTAACGCCAAACTCTTATCGGGCGATAAAAAAAATATCGCCGTTAATCTCTTAATTCCACCTCCTGTTCGGCTCAGGGGAGATGCTGTTCGCCGTCGGGGTGAACCCCCTTCCGCACGTGAAGGCTCGCTTCACGTGCGGGAAAGCTATAGTGTGAGCGGCCACAGCTTGTATTTTGGTCATATCTAACACTGGACTGCAGGCCTATATAAAAGTGTTGTACCTTTGCTTTCTTTGGGTTAAAAAAAACTCCATCAACTCAGTATCCGTCTAGTCCAAAAAAACTCTGTCAGCTGCTGCTGCAGACGGTGTGCAGACGTGCTCGGAGAATCGGCATCGGCGCATCAACAGTCATTCAATGCAGCGGCAGTAATCATACAACCGAACGGTGTAGAAAGTCCCGTCAGTTAAAAATAGTGATCCAGATTTTAAATCCATGTTAAAATCGGAAGGATATAAAGCTAGTTAGCTTAAAAAAAGTAGCAAACATGTCAACTGTGATGTGTTCAGGCCGGCTCAGTAATATGATTGATGTGTTCAAATGCAACACAAAAAAAAAGAAATTTGAGATTTTGGCGAAACTTGTTTTCCCAGCAAGATAAAATAGATAGTAAAGATGGAATGGAATTATGACCTGTTTAATGTCCTATCTAGAGCTATGATCATATCAGCAATTAAAGCAATAATACAAGTTCTGTTTCAACAAAATAATAGAAAATTATCAATTGTGATATCAATAAAGACTTGGATCGTTAAGGAGTCTTGAAAATGGTATCAATATCAATACAAATTAACTCTCCTGTCATCTGAGAGAAATTAAGATGATTTAATTTTTTTAACCGTTAGTATTTACCGGTTAAAAATATTATCGGTTGACTGGTTTACCATGGACATCCCTTATACTGTATAAATGTATATCATACATTGTATGTTTTTTTTTGTGTTATCCCAGTTAAGTTTATTATTAATTTTTTATCATTTAATATTACTTTTAATAGTTCCGGGACGTTGGAGCAATAACCTGGTGTTTTGACACTTCAGTGTGCACTGTGAATTTGAAATAATGTTCAGTTTTTGAATAAAGATGCAGCATTTACAAATGTTTATTTTTTTTATCCGATTCATCGATTAATCGAAAAAATAATCGACCGATTAATCGATTATTGAAATAATCGTTAGTTGCAGCCCTAAACAATTCATCGTTACCTCTTATGGCCTACAGTTCAAAGTTCATGTTTAACTGAATAAACAGTTTGTAAACACAAGTACATCTTGTTGAACATTATTTATTTTCATCACCAATTATCATAGTAGAACAGCTTCCTCAAGCAGTTTGTGATGCATGTTGGAAACAGGAGATGAGCCCCTGGTCTGATGCGCCACCTGGCTTGAGAAACACGTTCTCAAAGACTTACTTTGAGTCATTATTTAGGGAGCACACGCATATTATGAATGAATTCAAATGAGCCATTTTAATCTAGATTAATCTAGATTAATTTCAAAATTAATCTAGATTAATCTAGATTAAAAAAATTAATCTATGCCCACCTCTAATATATATATATATATATATATTTTTTTTTTTTAAATATTTTTTTTACAGCTGGGCAAATTGTGCCCAGCTGTCAAACTTTGTGGGCGTGTCAGTGCTAAAACAGGGCAGATTGTTGGCGCTATTTTGCCGCAATTCATGGATATTAGCTCATGCAATACATTCTTAGTGGATGAGGCCCAATGTGTTCAAAACAGATTTGGAGAGAAAAAGAACAAAACTAACATCTGAATTGTGCAACAACTCTAGTTCATGGCAAAATGTGATCGACCTGACATGTTCCATCAGGGAGAACCTTAGGAGAATACACCTTTTGGATGCATTCCAATACCTATACATCCTTGCTATTAAGTACGACTGAAAAAGATTTGGTATGTCCCAATACATTATGTCAAATGCAGTATTACAAATAATACTGTACATAATCCAGTCATATGTTGGCAGTTTGCAAAACATCATGCTTTTTTGGCAATTCTGACCCACAATCCACTGTGCAGCAGGAATGACGGCACAGTGTTATGACGAAATAAATAAGTACAAGTATGTCCTAATTGCATACCTACTTCATGCAAACTACATTCTTTTTATTGACAGCTGCAGTATGGTAAACAGCAAGAGAATATGATATGGAACGCAGGGCATGTTTCAGTCTGACAGATTGATTGTAACACTGATTAATCCTGAGATGAAGCTAAGCCTGGAAAATGACCTGACCTGGACCAGGCTAGTCTGGAGGAATCAATTCCCAAGGAAATGTAGGTCCGAATTATCGAAGCCTCCTTTAGGAAACATATCTTCCTGTACATTTTGGGACTTACTGTAAGTTACAGTAATGTAAGGCTGGTTAACTGGTAATGTGTCTCTATGAAGCACCTGTCTGTACCTATAACTGACCTAAATCCACCTTACAAAACCTGTAAATAACAGTGAAATGCAGCCGCTGTACACCATATATCCTTAAATCCCTTCTGAACAAAACTGACACAAACCCAACAGCACCCCTATCTTCTTCTTGTAGGCTTTGTTTACTGTAAATCCACCTCACACTGTGTTTGTTTGGGTGTCTTGGTAAGGTCATTGTGTGTATGTGCGCGCGTACACGTGCATGTCCTGTAAATGCGTGAATCTGTTTTGCGTGTGTGCTTGATAGCTTTAGCGTGTGTTTGTGTGAGTGTGTGTGTGTTTATGTGTGTGTGTGTGTGTGTGTGTGTGTGAGTGTCAGACTGATCACCCACCTCAGCCCCAGACTAATCCATGAGCTATAATCACCTCATCTCCCCAGCTAAAGTGCCTGTCCTACTTCATTTATGGCCGATATACGTCTGTGTTCCCCAAGACAATGGAGTCATTATAAATTAGGGTCAGTGGGGCTTGCCAGCGCAACACACAGCAGTGCATCCTAATGTTTCTCATGGCCTTATGAGTTGACGGCCACATACATGCAGGAATGAGATCTCTATATGAAGCACACATGTATGAAAGGCTGTTTTTCCATAGGACACTGAATCACATAAGTGGTCAATGGTGAGGGCAGCAGCGAAGGCTACAGATAGTTCAGATTTTCTTTCCTTTTCTTTATGTATGCAATCTATAATAAAACCAGCGCCAAACAAGTGCCACCCAGTGTTTATGTTGTGACACAGGCATCACGGCACCTCAGTCCATTAACAGCTCGTAAACAGACTGTACCGCTGCATTTGGCTCTGCAAAAAACAAGCCACTTCAATACTTTATCTTATATACGTAAAAGAAAATATATATATTTCACCAAAGTCATTTTAGTTCTACATTGTATTAACAATGTAGAACTACATTGTTAAGTGCTTTTGCACAAAGACCTATTAACCCCCTGCATGTCTGGCTGAATCAGTGCTACTGTAAGTGCCATCAAGTATACTTTTTTAATTACATAATTTGAATGGAAGGTGAAGAAATATGAAGAAAAAAGTCTCATTATGCTGTGCATAACCTTTGTCTTAAGTTTTGCTTCCTGCACAAAATTGGGTGAAAATCTTTAAAAATAAATTTACAAAAAAAAACTGCCACAGCACCCTGCCAAGTGTTTTAATTTTTTCTTTTCTCATTGTTTCAGATTGACTGCGTGTACCCATGGATTGGTTGTGTTCTTATGGACACGTGCACTTTATATTCACCTTATTAGGGATGTTCAAAAAGCAAGAGGTTTTATCTTAACAGTTTCTTTAAATAAAACACTTTTTTTTAATAAAGCTGCAAAATGCAAAGGAAATTCTAAAAAGTTAAAAGGCATCAAAGAAACTACAATGAAAATAGCCATAATCAAATTACTATAACCAATACACCTTTTCAAGAAAAGACTAAATCTAAGGCCAAGTCAGGCGCCAAAATTATCACTGGACTTGAAGCATGAGACAGGACATGTTTACCTTTTCAATATTACAAGCATCTTGTCCCAGTCTTAACCAAAGAGTTTTTGTAACCTAAACCTGACCACATTCGGGACACGGTACCAAACCTCAGGCTCTTGTGTCAAAGTCTGGTGCACTGCTTTATACAAGCACCGTAATTGCAGTCTAGAACATGTTCACAATTATCTTCTAATGGCTAGCACACATTTTATAGTTGCAAACACCTATTGAGCGAAACAATGTGTTGAACATAGTATTTCAGTATAGAGATCATTTTAGCATCTTTGGACCGACCCCAGCCACTAATTATTGATCTATACATTTGTACATGCGACATAAGTGTCAGTTCATTGACAGTGCTGGCTTGCCTCAATTATATCTATAGAAAAGATCGATGTCCGATTGTGGTTGCGGTCAATTATCATTCTATGAGCTACTGGTCCCCAACATGGTTTTAGAAAATAGCCATTCTTATAGGAATAGATTGTGTGTTAGAGATTGATCTTGACACTTGTGTACGTTCCTGTACACTTAACAATTCTTTTTACCTCTTCTACTCTTACCAATTGCACCATATGACTTCCTTTTACTTTCACCTTTTTTTCTTCGTTCCCATCATTTCAGACAGCTCGTAACGCTATCGCCATCTCCTCGCAGTTAAGTAAATGTTTATCTCTCCCCCTAGGGAGCGGTTTATACCTCTGTCTCTCCATCTTCATTCTCTCTGTCTAAAACTCCAGTGTGAACCTACCCAGCTGGCCTTTTGCATGCAGCAGTCCTGTACAGGACGTGGGATGTTGAGGTTAGTAGAAGAAGAATAGCCTCCAATAAAAGACTTGGTCATGGGGGAAAATATACAAATTAGGGGGAAATAGGAGTTGAGAGATGAGCGGCGTGAGGAAGATGCACGATGACAGGCAGGTTTTAGGACCAGGAAGACGTGGGAGGTCTGAGTTATTCCCGTCGATTCTGCACTTGTAGGGTCTGTGTGTGGCACCAGGTTGAACTCTTTTTGTATACATGACCCCTGCAAACACAAATACACAAACTCACACTTGCACACAAAAGCCCAAGAGTATGTGTAAGCTCACACCAAGACACACATCACATGCTTTTATGGAGAAAAAAAACTTCTCTCTATCAATGTTTTCATAGCGATGTTTCCCTGCATGTAGGTAAGTAATGTCTGTGACCCGTGGAGCCTGCCCTGCTTAAAGTCATTCAAAGTGAGGGCTGCTGACACTGGAATGCTAGCTATGTCGGCTGAGGGGAGGTGCTCTCCGCTTTTGAGCATTTATACCAGTGGCGTGCGCAGAGGGGGGTGGTGGGGTTCCCCTTTTTGTAGCCTTTATATAGCCGGCATGTGTCTGAGTCGTAATGGGACAGCTTCATGCATCACTTTTGCCCTATTGTCACAAGAGTGCTTGGGTGGCCGAAATGCCCCTACTCATTAACCAGTGTGCATGTTTGCCTGACCAAAACACCCTTAAGTATCCCTCTTTTAGGCCCAAGTGTCTGTTGAACTAATGCCCTTATGTGCTCAACAAAAGTGCCCCTCTCTGATCAATCATAGTGTCTCTATAGTTGATTAGTGCCCCAAAGAGCCAATTGTGTGCTTATTTTCCACTGAGCAGCACAGTTCGGTTCGGTACAGTTCCACAGGGCACAGTAACCTTAGATCTGGCTGGAGGTTTTCACTGCCGATAGTTCCTTTACTTGTTAAGCAGGGTGTATGCTGGATGCCCATAGCCGCTGCAAGAGCCAATACAGTCTATGGGTCAAAGCCATTTAACGGCGATGGTGCCGGCAGCTACACTACTATGATGACATTATAGCAGCGGGACACAGCATTGCATCTGATTAATTCAAACATACAAAGCAATCTATATCGCACCAACATTTTTCTCCAAGCACAATATTTTTCTCTCTTGCGGAAGTTGACTACACATGGCGGTTTATCCCTACCATACATACGTATTCTGTGGACCAATCAACGGACTGTATTGTGTAGCTCCAACCTTTTGGGACCACTTAGTACCCCCAATGGAAGAGTGACAAGAATATAGGTGCAGCACGGTTCACTTATTTTGGTACACTTCCCAAATTTTTACAATGGAAACGCAATTAAATGCGAGCTGAAGGATCCGCACCACTCATTGGAAACAAGGCTTTATTGACCAAAGTGCCTCTGCAGTGGACACTGAAGTGAATTGAAGGTGAAGTATGGCTATAGTTCAGTGGGTAGGGTGGTCGACCCTCAACTGCAGGGTCGTTGGTTCAATCCCCCGTCTCCCTGCCACATGTCCAAGAGTCCCTGGGCAAGACACTGAACCCTAAATGGCTCCTGATAGTTAGCTTGCACCCTGCGTGGTAGCTGCTTCTATCAGTGTATGAATGTGTGCTCCAGTTGTAAGTTGCTTTGGATAAAAGCGTATGCTACAATGACATGTAATGTAATGAAATGGTATGCTAGTCGAACCAACATGCCCCATCTGATTGACCAAAAAGTGCCCTTGATCAAATGTGCCTCTTTCCAATCAAAATGCCCCAAAGTGCCCCCGTACATCCTCTGGTTTAACTGGCCATCTAGCCGGCTCAAATGCCCTCTGATTAAACCCATTAAAATCAGACCCCTCTTTGTCCCTAATGAGCCTAAGTGCCCCTGTGGTTTTTGAAAGTCTTTTTTACATGAACATAGGGATATATAAAAACCCGGAACTTGTGCAAGTTGTATTTGGAATGGGCAAAGATTGGCAACCCAGGATCAGATCTATGCAGTCTAAAACGAACGCTGAGAAGGCCACAAAGACTAAGCGTATGTGTCACCCGAATCTAAGCCAAATCCGCCTCAGGGAGTTATACCCTGTGAATCTGTAGGTCTAGCGCTCATATGCTCATTGATCGTCCCTTATTGCCCTTTCAATCAATCCACTCCCTCCCATTCTCATAACACAATTTTGTCCGCCTGAAATGAGCTTATTCCTATAGCCGTAGGAGGCTAGATTAGATTTGGGGAGAGGGATAAAAGACAGAATGGAAAATTGCTAGAGAAATTAACATATATTGAGTTGTATTTATGAGTCAGTGTCCAGGTTTTAGCCAGTCTTTTGAAAGAAAAGCAGAACAATATCCTTTACAGTATGTGGGGCCTGGTCAACAAAAGCAGAAATTAGCTTGGGCGGAAATGACCACTTAGAGATTGACTCATAGAGCTACTTCAATCAGAGAGTTTAATTAAACACACGGCACTTACACCTTTTTAGTCCTTCAAATGAAAAGGCCCTGGAATTAGCTTAGCCGGCTTTCATTCATCAGCCTTTGAACTGGGGCTTTTTCAAGCTGAAATATAGGCACTTGACCATAACAGGAAATGGGGAGCTGTGAATGAGACTAGTAAAACAAAATCACTCGGTAAAGTTTATCGGCAGCCAATGATCGAAAGGACCCATCAGCTCATGTGTCCCACCGGACAAACTATAGGCGGGGGGATCATGCGTTGGTGGGATGAGATCCCGACCTGACCAGGGTCATGAAAGGGAGGGGGTATACGGGGGCTTTGGCCAGGCAGGAGGGAATACATTGTCTGGCTCTGCTTCCGACAGATATCGGATCGCCCTTTGGGAAGATCTCTGGGAAAATGAAACAGACACTTTTCAATAATGCTGGTGGCCGCTATTACAGGTTTTGAAAATAAATGACTTTTACTGCAGCCAGTCAGCCTGATTTGCAGAGTGTAGAGCATGCAGAGACCCTCGATAACACAAATAAACTATTGCGATATGGAGTGTTGATGTAAGGATGTGATACTTTTTACATCAGTGACTTCAGATTCAAACATAATCAAGGCTACAATGCAGAACAAACTGATCTTCCACAGAAGGCTTGCATCTAGTGATTATTTGCATTATCAATTCATATAATGGTTATTAGTTTGGTATATAAAATAAAATAAAAAGTTGCTTGTTTTGTTTGACCAACAGTCAAAAAAAATATTTGCTTTACTATCTTATGAGAAAACCAGCAACAATTCTTGAAGGCAAGTCCAGTTGCTTGGGGTAGTATAGGCCATCTGCCTACATCATAGGCTGGTGAGATCAGCCTGATCTTGCACGCTTCATTTTTGTTTCTCTCCTGCAGATCAGTCTGTAATTTCTCCAATCCCCATTAGTGGAAGGCCGCCATGATTGGTTCATGAAGTCGTCAATCTAGCCTTCAGTCACCCACTTTCGTGCGAGCTTCACATTAATGTATCTCCTGCAAATTAGCTAGGGAGATCAGGTTGGTCTCGCCATGACAGTGGCCACCAGCACAGACCAAGCTCCATAAAGAAATGGTTTTCCTTGTTCAGTGGGAGAGCTTGACTTACCGGAACAGCAGCTCGTAGTATTATGCACACACAAATATGCTGTAGATCATTAATAAATCAATCAATGTAAGAATGTTGAGATAGTACTGTTTCTGCTGTGTGAATGTTGCTGAATTACTCCGTTGGTAAATACATCAGTGCCGTACCTCTGCATGTCTAACGCTAGTTAATAAAGACTAGAAACGCTGGCAGCTCATATTTCCCCCCAGGACTTGATTCAATTAAAACATTTAGACCTGACAAAGAGCCATGTGTGGATTGAAACAGGATTTAATCAAATCCAAAGACCACCAAATATGAGTTGTCAGCCCTGCTCTTCCTCATTTGTACATCTGTGGCTTTCATTGTTTGGCTCAGGACCAAGAATTTTTGCACAGCATCCTGCAAGCTACCAAATCAACATGAAACAGCCAGGCACCGAATGGGAGCCAGCTGCTAGATGTAGCACTTCAGCATATCAGTGATCGGTGCTACACGTGGTGACACCCGTGTGTTGGCAATACAGAAAACATTGCCACGAGGATCACCTGAAAGCAGTCATCAACATGAACAGATATTTCAATGCTCAATGGAAAGACAAATGGGTGTCTGGCAGGTAGCTTGTTGAGATGATGTCTGTATCTAAACGTCAGACAAAAACACAGCCTTATAGTGTTGATATGTACAATATCACGAATATGACAAGCTGCGTTAAAAATTAAGCTCACCTTCAAAATATTTTTTTTTCTTAAACCTGATGCTGCTTGGATCGTGGAGGTATTCACTGATTTTGACAAAGTGATTTTGACAAGCTTTCTTGAGAATTGCTGACTCCACCCTTTAAGTGTCATCATGTCACTTAAAGGGACTTTCAGCTCAAGTTCAACTCAAACTGCAACTGCAAACTTTCTACATTTTAATTATGTGCCAATGCCGGTGGGAGTGACTTCATTTTAGGACTAAACTTTT
This sequence comes from Ammodytes marinus, assembly GCF_949987685.1. Lineage (NCBI taxonomy): Eukaryota > Metazoa > Chordata > Actinopteri > Uranoscopiformes > Ammodytidae > Ammodytes > Ammodytes marinus. The sequence continues at coordinate 20,996,112 of NC_137222.1, read as the reverse complement.
GATATAATGGCATAACATTCAAACATCAACCTCACTGAGCTCAATCTATAATAGCACACTGCTCCATGTTGGGCATACGTGCATGACTTGTAATGTAGATGTTATTACAGCGCAGCTACTTCACAACTCTCTCTCCGTCTCCTAATTAGCAGACAGCCTGTGGAGAAGAGTGGGGCTGTGGTGACTCTGCATTGGCTGTGGCTTGGTAATGATGGATCACAGGCGTGTGTGCCAGCCCAGTCGAGTGGCACAGCCAAGATTTAGAGAGCAGAGACAGGGGTGCAAAATATCTGCATGTCCACAACGTCTTCCATCACATAGTTAGTCATGGAATATGTTGTCATCTTAGACCTCTTAAAGAGAACTAAAAAAAACAATAAATGCAAGAAACAATACACTTTTACTTTAGACTTTTTTAATTGCTTTGTTGTGGTTTTTAGACTGCAAACATTTGAATAGTTTCTGTCTTCATAGATTGCACCCAGTAAGGTCATCAACATAATATGAAACAAAAACTTAAATTGATCTATTTTAAAAGCTAAAAAGTACATTTATGGTTAGATTTTAGACAAAATAAATGTAAATTCCATGTTAAATAACCATGACAATATATGCATGCTCTTTTCAATCCCAATGTCTACTGTGCCTTTTATGCCAGACACAGCTGTCTTCTCTCATTTCATCTTAATGTTTGGCCTCCTTTGCAGATGACAGCTCACTGATGTGCTGTGCTGTTATCTCATGTTACTGTACTACTGTACGACTGAGCGGCAGCATCTTGCATCCACAACTGACATGAAAGAGTACGCTAACTTTACCCTTGTCAAACCTGCGGATAAATATGGAGTCACCAAAATACACATATATGTAGGGTTAGGTGGATGACCAAAACTAGATAGCTACGTCTAGTTTTTTTACAACCCTGTCATGAAACAATGTAGTCAGTAACACAGATCAGATGACTACCAAAGAAGCTAAAATAACATGCAAATATGTAAGATTTGCCTCTTAATATTTCATGAATCACTTGTGACCTGTTAAGACAATGACAATCTGAAGATTTCAACTGACAGTACCACCTGTTAGGGACCAATCTAGGGAGATCAATTTGACATTTGAAACCGTTTCAACCCCAAAAACCCCAAAATGAAACACATTTATCTGAACGAGGCAGAGAAAAGACTAGAGGAGGAGAAATATCACGAGGCAAAATTTCTTCAGGCCTCATAAATATAAAGTTGGCTCCTGACAATTGGGAAGGGCCTAAAACTTTGGCTTTACTTTTTTTTCCTTTTATCCAGCTCCAGTTCGTCAGATTTATGAAGCCCTTTTTAGACATGAACGTTGTTAAAGGGGCCACCCACCGATTTTACAGTCTGTCTACAGGTCTATAGGTGCACTAGGCCTACTGGATATGTAGAAATAAAATACAAATGATATAAAAAAAGTTACAAAAGGAAACAGCTAGCCTTCTTGGGGCGGCAGTGGCGAAGTGGGTAGGGAGTTCGCCTCTGGTGTGCAGGGTCGGAGGTTCGATCCCCCGTCTCCCCGCCACATGTCGAAGTGTCCCTGGGCAAGACACTGAACCCCGAATTGCTCCCGATAGTTAGCTTAGTTAGCTTAGCACCCTAGTGCTAAGCCTACCCTGCGTGGTAGCTGCTGCTATCGGCGTATGAATGTGTGTGTGACTGGGTGAATGTGTACAAAAACAATGTAAAGCGCTTTGAGTCTGTGATAAACGGAGATATAGCGCTATACAAGTCCATTTACCTCGCTCTCTCCAAAGGTAACACCATTTGCCTCCAGCATTTATCACTTATTAAAATGTTTGTTTAGTGCATACAAAAACCAAAAGCATATTTTATGGGGACTTATGTGCTTGGACAGCATTTCCTGCAGTCTCCACTGGTTGCCTGGCAACTGCTCAAAGCCAAGAAACATTCTGACACATAATGGACTAAATAAAAAAGATATGAGGTGCTAATTGGGGAGCACATGTTTCTGCTGGATATAGCCATACTAGATGTTTCAACCTAGCTTCAAGTCTTTGTGCTAACTATTAAAGTATCTCCTCATGTGACCCCTATGTATGGTATTTCCTAGAACTTTTACATTAAAGAGGACCTATGATACTTTTTGACATGTATGACCTATAAACATTGTTATAATGATTTATAGTCATGTTTAACCATACTAGCTTATCAAATAATGACGTGCATGCATTTAGACGTATTCCCTGCTGACCGTCTGGGGTGGCTGTGCAGAGCACTAAACACTAGGGCAGCCGGTCGAGAAATCACGTGTTCAAATCGGTTCAGAATTTCCTGGTATTCTTGTCTGCAGGTGAATAAGGTAACGCTTATTACATAGAAATATCATACTTACATTAAAAGGATAATTTTTTTACTACAATTTTTTCCAAAATGTTTGAATAAAGATGCAAATTTGGCAATATCTAACCAGTAATACATACATTTGCATCTCTTTAAAAACCAAAAATGTTAGATAAAGCTAGGGTTTTAATCTTTCCAAATGTCTCAAATGTCAAATACATTGCCGGCATGTTTTAGATGACAAAATGTATCATAAATCAGACAATTCACAACGTGAACAAATCCTTCAGAATAGTGGAGATTTTTTGGTTTAGATGTTGAACAACACTAATGTTGAGATAATGGCTGTTAAAGAGGGTTGTGAAGAGAAATATACAGATTCAAGCACAACATTTTATTTATAGTTGTATGAAAAAAGTTATGTTATGGGAGCAAAAAATAGACCAATATAAAGATTGACCAGTGCTTGAAAAAACTATGTTTTTGCCTGCAGTCTTGCAATGGGAAAATACGTTTTCAAAATCCATACAGCTTGTGTTAGAACTGATAACTCTATTCTTTCTGTGAGTAGTAGTTTTCAACTAACTTTCTGTTTTCCAACAAAGCAACTGCTTCCACTCCAGCACCAGGTGCCATGGACTAGTCAAGCATGGAGGCTCTTTGATTTATTTCCCTGTGTGTGTTTTCAAAGGTTTTAGATGGCTTTACCAAACAAAATAAAGACTTTATTTTTATGTATTGCCTCAAGTAAGGGTCATACATACCAGAGGAGTGGACGCTTCCTGCCACAAATCACTTGGTTTCAACCTTTGCTCAAGGACACATCCACAGTGAGTGACAAATTGATTGCTGTAAAGATGAAATGCGTACTTACCAAGTCACAGGTTGCCCTCTGCAGCTATCGGGTCAACCTGCTGTAACCAATGGACACCTTTGGTCTCATTCATTGTCTTTACTTTCCCTGCACAGAGGCCTCATCCCTCACCGTTCTCCTTGAGGACAGATTTAACCTCTAGAGGTGATGTATTTGTTTAGTTAATCTCCTTTACAATCCCCAAAAGCCCTCGCAGGAGAATTGTCAGGGAGGATTATTGGGTAAACCTGCTGCTATAGGTGGCTGCTTGGAGTGAAAGCAGGGGGTCTCTTGACTAAAGTCTTTGCAATTGTATTTTTCTTGTTAAAAGATATTAGTGCGTGACTTCTGTAGCCCCCATGAGGAATTCTGAGTAATATCAACAACACTGTCCGCGTAGCTACATGAGATAACCCTTCGGTGAGTGTGCATGGATGTTAGACCTTCTGCTGTACGTCCAGGGTTTTTCTTAGCAGTAGAATCAAAAACTGAAACATTTCTTTGGGCGCGCCTTGGGATTTTCCAGAGTCGGGAGGGCGACACCAGTTTGTAAACACTGCCATACTGAGAAATACAGAGATAGTTTTGCAAAGCTCATAAGCTATACGTATATCAACTTTGTGTCAACTCGATTAGTGATGGCTTGAATGTAACTGACATTAATTTATATTAAAAATGTATGCACGATAGCTTTAAACCGAATGATTACACTCAATTGTTAGAGTCATCGATCTAAAAAGATATTTTTTACTATTCTCGCAGAACATGATACTTTGACATTGACATTTACCTGACAGCGGGGGATACACAAAGTGAACGAATTCCTCTCAGTCCCTGGTTTGTGTCACACAATGGATGCGGCCTGAAGTGATTCATAGGAAGGTTGAATGGGTGCTGGCAGTGATGGCTCAAGGTAATCAGCTTTTCACAGCACTGGGGGGCACCTGGTTATTGTAACCTTGTCATGGGAAAACAAAGGATTTCTCATAATGGACTGAAGCGAGCAGTGTTACAGAGAGCAGAACTCAATCTGTGCCATCTACAAAGGCAGGTCGCTGGTGTGAAGACAAGGGAGGAGCAGTTTCTCTCCCTCTGCTCGTTTTATGGAGCAATGAGGTTGAGGTAAAGGTGCCATCCAATGGTGAAGATGGTCATGATTACAAAGATGGAATTAGTCTCTGTTGTCACCTTTGTGGAAACAAAGGGCAACATTATTCATTGTTCCTTTCTGCTCCTGTTGCAGTTTCCATGAACCACATCTACATGTGTTTTGTCCTTTGTCAGTCAATTATGCGAGAGGACTGAAAAGAAGCTGCTGTAGGGGCCAATTGGCCATATGTCGTTTTGGTATCACACATTTTAAACATGAAAAGGCAGGGGTGTCAAACTCATTTTGGTTCGAGGGCCACATACAGCCTCTCTGATCTCAAGTGGGCCGGACCAGTAAAATAATGGCAAAATAACGTGCATATGTCAAATCCAAATCTTTAGCTTTGTTTTTCAGTTATATGCTTTATAACTCAGCCTACATATGTAACCTACATTATCACGGATCACAAGGGATCTCTGTAGCCCCCAGGAAATGTCTTAGTAAAGGTTGCTGCTGGCCATGGGAATAGGAGGTGCGGCGCTCTGCGCCGCAGCAAAAATGTTGGGGGTATTTTGCTCAAAGATGCCAATACGCACTAATGAAATAAACAACTGTTTATTTGAATACACAAATACAACAGGCACTGACCTTACAGTTGTCCAATTTTGTTTACTATATGTACAGGGACACATTTTGTGCAAACATGCAGACAGTACAAAATACAATTAAATAAAAGTGCAACTTCTACTGTTTTGATTTATTTTTTAAATACAGAGGTTATTTGTTGTTTTGGAATACGTTTTTCCCAATTTAATTTAAAGCTCCCATATTATACACTTTTCGGTTCTATTATACACCATATTATATGGTCTTAGTGGTCCCTAATACGTTTTTCTTTAATTGTTTGCTGAAAAAAACTTTCAGATAATTTATTGTACTATGCTGATGTTCAGCTAATCTCACAATGGCCTATTTTTTAAAAAAGAGTTGCAGGTCCCCTCGTAAATATACAATCTTTGAGCTCCCCCCGCCCCCTGTCCGGAAGCGAAGCCAGATACGCCTCGCCCTCTGTCTGTCAGGGCCGTGGACCAATAAGAAATAGGGGTGTGGGCTGCACAGTGGAAGCTTCTGGCTTTACGGTTTGTGAGGTCAGAAAAGGGGATAATTCTGACTGGAGTGTTTTTGGGGGGAGGGGTGGGGGTTTCAGAAAAGGGGAGAGTGAGAAAAGGAGAGATTGTTATTTTTTTTGATATTTTGGCAGTCTCTAGGCACACCGTGGACGCATGGATATGTTGGAACACATTTAAAAAGTGCATTTAGCATAATATGGGACCTTTAATTTTAATTTAACTTACTTTTTCTTTTTTAAATGCTCAGAAATGTGTGCACTACAAGTCGCGGGCCGGATGTTTGACACCACTGCCTTATGCCTCATTTCCACCGAGTAGAGCGGGTCGGGTCAGAGCGGCTCAGAGCGGGACAGCTCACTTTTAAGAATCTCGGTGTTGTTTCCACCGCCGACCCTACCTTTACTGGTAGGGCGGGGTTTATGACCCTACCTTTACGGGTAGGGAGGGGTTTCGGCTGGACTGCGATAGCCGCCGCCAGAATGTGGGTCAAACTATCGGGCTGTGGAACAGCTGTGGTCAAGCCAGCGGTCTCTCGTTTTTGCTGGGTCAAACCAGCCGCTTCTTTATTTATTCCCCCCGTGTTGTTGTGAGCACAGAAACGGCTCGGTGCAACTGATACAGTGAGCAAACAGTGCTGGCTGCGGCAGCTACGTGACATCGTAGCAGTGGGACACAGTGTAGCCAACTGATTCATTTAATGACGAGGAAAAACACCACACAATAAACAGTGCTACGTTCACATTTTCGCCAACACACAAGACTCTCTTCACTCTAGCCGAGGTGACTACACTCGGCGGAAATGATTCTTTCTACCAACTGTGGTCAAACCAGCGGTCTCTCGTTTGGTCAAACCAGCCGCTTTCCCCCGTGTTGTTGTGAGCACAGACGGCTCTTCGCTCTAGCCGAGGTGACTACACACGGCGGAAATGATTATTTCTACCAACTGTGGTCAAGCCAGCTGTCTCTCGTTTTTGCTTGGTCAAACCAGCCGCTTCTTTATTTATTCCCCCCGTGTTGTTGTGAACGTGTATTTACTAGCCTACTATCTATGGCGAAAACACACAGAAACGGCTCGGTGCAACTCATGAGCGAACAGCGCTGGCTGCGGCAGCTACGTGACTAGCAGTGGGACACAGTGTAACCAACTGATTAATTTATTGACGAGGAAAAACACCACACAATAAACAGTGCTGTGCTCACATTTTCGTCAAAACACAAGACTCTCTTCACTCTTGCCGAGATGACTACACATGGCGGAAATGATTCTTTCGACCAATCAAATGACGGGGGTGTGTCGCTCCGCATTTTCGGACTGCTTTCAGGCGGCTAGTACCCCTACGGAGGAGTACTGAGATCAGGAGCGGCTCAGAGCGGTTAGGTGCGCTTAAACCGTACCCTACCCAACTTTTGGCAAATGAAAAGCCAAACTATCCGGACCGAACCGCTCCGATCCGACCCGCTCTACTCGGTGGAAACGAGGCATTAGACACTTGACACAATCAATCATCAATATTAGCATGCTATTTGGCCACATATATTGGCCTATTTACAGCCCTCAGAAAACTGACAGCTCTTCTTAGATGCAAGTTCATCAATTCATGGCTTAAAATCCTGAGCTGTAGAACTTTCAGCAGACATTCCTAGCTGTAAGCCACGTAAGTTTCCTAACAGTTGGGAGCGTATGCGACGTGCAGATATGGCACAGGCTCCATGAAGAAGAATTTTTTATTTTTTATTTTTATTTTTTCAGAATTGATTCAAATCGGCCGAATTGATTGGCGGGCCAGATCAAAACGTGTCGCGGGCCAGATCAAAACCTTGAGTTTGACACATGTGTGATAAGGTATATGTCACCAAATCGGGCAACTATAGAAAGTTATAATTAAAACAATTTGTGCGGGGGTGGGGGGATCATTACTTTGCATAACAATGCCAAGTGTTATTCCATGATGTCACCTTTCAAAAGGATACATTACACATTCAGTCCAATGTTGCAGAAGCGTAGAAAGTAGTGCATGACTTTGACACCTGAGGCAGCTTTGCACCATGTCTCCTTCCAGCAGTCAACATTGTTTTTGTTTGTTCGACAGTGATTTTTTATTAACCATAACCAAGAGGTTTTGTATGCTTAAACTTATCAAAACCTCAACCATAAATGTGGCTGATGAGCATAATGGTTGTTGTGTACAGTCACATGTATTGTTTTGTTTTGAAAGGCAAGTCTGAATGTTACAAAACTCTCAAATAATGAGACAAGTCGTTGAAACCATGTAAGTTGTTTTGAATGGCTTTGTGGTGATGTGGTGTTTATCCAGTGCTTGTTACACCATGACAACTTTGAATTTAAGGAAAATTCTAAAGCTGGAGTTAACAGCATTTCATCTCTCAGAAGAGCCTAATTATGATTTGACTGCAAACATTGAGGCCAGTTCCAAACAACAGTTTGTCCTTGAGAGTCTATTGCTGCAATGCAACAATAACCCCTGCTGTGCTAGTGGAGACATTGACTTTATATTGCCTCTGCTTCTCATTGCCACTTCATGAATATGGTTTGTATATCATTTGACAATTTGGTCGATGAATAAAATTACAATATACTGTATGTTTTCTCTGCCTCCTGTGATGGAACTCGACGGTTCTGATCTCCGTCGGGCTGGGTGATATTACGTGATCACGTGATCTATTCTCTGATATTATGGCTTCATTATTGTGGATGTGTTCATGAATATATACGTTCATTGTTTTTTCATGATAATATGATCGTTATATTGTTTAAATGGCTCCTCTGAGTGTTTATACATCTCTCTGCCATTACAGCTAATGGTAATATTTACAGTGAAATGATTCTTCACTTGCATGGCGGCAGGTCAAAGTGCTGTGTCAGCTCTGTGCCTGGGGGGGGGGGGGGGATCTGGTGCCTTGCTTAACCACATTTCAGCTGAGTGGATTCTTGCAGGTGCCTTAAATATGAGGGCGGAAAACCTAATATGTGTATCACTGCCTACGCACATTACACTGACGCATGGCAAACAGTTGCTTATTTACACATCAAGCATTTACTAACGGTCACCTTTTACGCAAAAGTACTTTTCATGTTTTTTTCTACATTAATATTGGTCCCTGCTGTGTCCACAGACTCCCAATGTATGAGAAAAAAAACAACCCTCTCTCTTTTTATTCAACTCCACCTACTGTATATTTAAGCCCAAAAACCCAAAAACACCAGTCAGATTTCTATCCCCTTATGATTTTGTAAGGGGAGAAGCCCCCTTACTTCCACGTGTGATAAATACCACTGATTCAAACTAGCAGTTTGTATCCACCTGGGAAATATAAGTCCAATATTCACTCTCATTTAGCTCTGTGTGTTTGGACTCAACTATCTCATAAGGGAACTATCTGTCTCTGTAGCTGCTAAATGCTCTACTATGTTCAGCATGTCTCCAGCTAACCGTGTCTGTCCAGGAGTTCTGGAGATGAGCAGGTAGTGAACAAGTGATTTACTTAACTGTAAACTATGCAATGAGAGAGCGGTGAGAGGGAACAGTATTTAGAGGTGGACAGCTAAACAACAATAACTTATTTATAAGCGGCATCAAGCTGTGAGCAGTCAGGACATGGCTTATGATGCATCAGAGGACACTGAGCCTGCGGGGAAGTGACACGGCGGGTGACGAGGGCAGAGTCATTGTAAAGTAGTTCAGGTGTGTCATGAAGCCTGTATTTGGTTTGGGATAATGGCCTTCAGTGCATGTTGGGACCTGTTAGCAGCTGGCATAACCGCGAGGCTTAGTGTTAATTAATTCCTCCTAGACGTGACACTGAGGATTTCTTCCCTATGCTCTCTTTGTCATGACAGTGGTGGCACCAGCATGACCGCGAGCAGTGTTTGTGGTGAAACAACTATTGTTATTATGACACTGCAGTAGGATTGCAACTGGGTTAGGTACTATTTGTGTTTTAAAGGAGTGTGTGTAAGTTTGAATCAATATCAGTATGTTTTCACAACCGGGCATTAGCATGTCACGCTAATAGCTCTGGTTTGAATTCAACAAAGAATATAAAAATTAGACAAAGTCCCCGGTTCTACGATCAGTCAGCCACTCAGTTTTTGCCTCTGTGACTCGTTTATAAACTCTGTGAAGCTTTCTTTTTGTACTGCCACCTCTTCCTCAACCGTCTTCCTGTGTTAAGAGCGACAGATAAGAGCCGAGCAGATGAAAGATGATGATGATTAAAATAATACGCCTCTTATCGCGGCACACACACACAAAAAGCCTCTCCGTGCCAACGTTACAGACGCTCGATATTGCCTCTGTGTTAAAAATGAAAAGTATTGATTTTTTTTGATTTTTTTTACCTCAAGCCGCTCAGTTGATTGAGCCTGAGAAAATCTGTATCAGCAGCAGGGCACAGAGAATGATAAAGCAGACACAATGGCCTCAGAGTTCATCTGGGGGGAGCCACATTTCCTGTCAATATGATTTCAGGGGAGGAGAGCTGAGTCCCCTTGTCCCCGTCCAGTCCTGTAAGTCACTCTGATAACAGCTTTATCTATGAGATGCCTCTGTCCTCCTTCACACCTGGACGTCCTGCAGATATCAGACAGGCCGCGCAGAGCTGGAATATAACTAACTACATTTACTACAAGACCTGTACTATAGTACAAGTTTGAGGCACATGTACTTTACTTGTGTACTTCACTTTTACTCTCAATACTGTTAAGTACATTTTCCTTGATTATACTTAAACAAATACTCTTGATACTTAAAGGAATACTTCACCCATACGGAACCAGCGTTCTATCATTATAAAATAACTATTATAATACAAGGAATGAGGTTTTTCCCTTAGGGGCCACTCACACTAGGGCCGCGACCCCGTGCCCGAGCTCATTTGCATACAAAAGTCTAGAACGTTTGGCTAGTGTGACCACGCCATCCGTATTCCAGCACGGAACAGCCCCTTGGCCACGGCACACTTGGGAGAGGTGTGCCGTGGCCAAAGTACAGATGCTAATGAGATGACACGCGCACAAGCAAGCGCACAAGCAAGCGCACAGGCGGCGTTCCTGACGTGAATTTATTAAGGATGCATTGTCCGTTAACGTCCGCTGCCTTTCTAGTCGGCACCAGAATTGCCCACCACTTGGACTGTAGCTACATAAAATGTGTGAGAATTAACGTGTGTGTAGGCCTAGGAGTGGGCTAATAAAAGAGGGAGAGAGCTAAATAGGTGAGCGCAGAAAGCAAAGCAAAAAGGTTTTCGTGTTTACTCACGTTCGTCAGATGATTTTTTTCTTTTTCCTCCCGTCAGCTGTCATAATACTGTCTTTACGCATGGCGGTGGAGACGAACACAAAACAACACACAACGGGACTCCGCGGCCCGGTGATAAGGAAACAGTAGCCTACACTAAGGTTTAACAAGAAACTTTATAAAGACACTTAAAAAAACGATCTCTGCCCATACAAAAAGTTCTGACTTGGATTTGATGGAGCGATCGATGTGTATAAAACCATCCGGTACGTATGGTCTGATGACGGGCCGTTATATTAATAATAAACAGTGTGCTGCACAAATATGAGACTGTCCATCGCGACCTATTACGTCAAGGCTACATTTAAAAAAAAAAAAACAATAGATTAAGGATTCTCGTTGCTCTAATTTGGAAGTGGAATATTTGATGCAAATTTGGCCGGATGAACATATTCACAAACAGTCGTATAGCCTACAAGTAGACTACTAGCGATGGCGATGGCGCCACGAACGGCCGCAGTCTTTCAAGCTCCTCCAAGATATTGTTTTTTTATCTATATTTTATTGTTTTTTCTTAGTACTTTCGTAACAAGTACCAGTACTATCATACAGTACGACAGACAAACGCTCTTAGACATCAAAACGAGAGCAGAAACTCATTTTTCACCATCACAAACAAGTCTCGGAGATTTTCCGTTGGGTTGTCTGCCAGCTGTGAGACGTAAACGCCGTAGAAGACGTGGTAACCGGGCGGGCCTCCTTGTCAGACTAAGGAAACGAGTACATCGGACTCCTCTTCCGAGCATCCTTCTAGCAAATGTCCAGTCGCTGGATAATAAATTGGATGAACTCCGAAGTAGGATTGCTTTTCAACGGGACATAAGGGACTCCAACGTCATGATATTCACGGAAACTTGGCTGGACCCATCGATCCCTGACAACGCAGTAGCAACAGCCGGGCGCTCAATCTACCGGCAGGACAGAACAGTGGATTCGGGGAAAACCAAGGGAGGCGGTGTTTGTGTCATGGTAAACAGTCAGTGGTGCTTGGATGTGAAAATTGTTTCTTCGGGATGTTCCACTTACTTAGAGCACATTATGATAGCCTGTCGACCTTTCTTTCTACCACGGGAATTTACGGAAGTCATTCTAACAGCCGTTTATATTCCACCACAAGCCGACACCTCAATAGCACTGGAAGAACTATACGCAATTATCGACAGACACGAGACCTCACGTCCGGAGGCTGCTTTCATAGTAGCCGGCGATTTCAACCGAGCCAACATGAGGAAAGTACTGCCGAGATTTCACCAGCAAGTTAGTTTTCCAACGAGGGGCAACATCACGCTGGACTGTGTTTACACTCTGTTCCGGGAAGCATACAAGTCCCTCCCCCGACCTGCGTTTGGCAAATCAGATCACTGCTCCATTCTACTGCTCCCTGCCTACAGGCAGAAACTCAAACAGGAAAAGCCTGTGACGCGGCCCGTCCATCGATGGTCTGACCAATCAGATTCTGCCCTCCGTGACTGTTTCAGCATGACACAGTGGGGTGTGTTTGAAAGTGATGACGTAAGCGAATATGCGGAGTCAGTGGTCTCATTCATTGAGAAGTGTGTTGGGAATTCATAAGGGGTAGATTTGGTCAAAGTCAAGAATATTATTAATTTCATGGAAATTATAATATTAAGAAAAATTGTTAATTAATGATCAATTAAATTAGTCCAGCTAATCAAATTACTTATTAATACCTACGGAGCACCACCCTTTGAAAAAGGGAACTTTGTATCAAATCAGAAAACAGTCTCATAATGTTAAAGGGATTTATCTTGAAAATGTCAAAGTTGGTTACAATGTACATTTAAGATAATGAAGGAGTGAATATTCGAGCATAAACCTTATTTACCAGCAATTAGTGAAATACAAGACACAAATATCACAGACACTGCTTCTTAAAATCAAAATGTAAGGGTTTATTTACTTAGGCAAGTTGATTAAAACGATACACATAAGTCAATAACCATGAACTAATCTAATTTAAGAAAGCAGACATAGCACAAGCAATAATAAGAACAGTTTAGATTATAAAGCCATGTATTTCTATCTATGTGCAGGTGAGTGCACGTGTGTGTGTGTGTGTGTGTGTGTGTGTGTGTGTGTGTGTGTGTGTGTGTGTGTGTGTGTGTGTGTGTGTGTGTGTGTGTGTGTGTGTGTGTGTGTGTGTGTGTGTGTGTGTGTGTGTGTGTGTGTGTGTGTGTGTGACAGAGGAACGTCACTTTAGAATTTAGATGAATTTAGATGGCAGACGCGAGAGTTTGACGTCACGCGAGAGTTTGAAGTGGCTTTTAAGCCACGGGTAGATCAATTGCTAATAGCAATGTGGACAACTTCTAAAAGTTGAATATTCTACCTTTAATCAGTAGGGGAAATAGCATGCAAAGCATGTATGTAACCTACTGCTTCAATCAAACACATAAGAATTATAAAGGATGATGCGGGGAGACTTTGGTTTTGTCTTCACGCAATCTTAACTTTAAAATTACAGAAACTCAACACTCATGTATTCATGAAGAATACTTGAGGGGGAAATCACGAGTGTCAGTGTGTTTGTGTGTGTGTGATGTGCGTAGTTAGAAAATGAGAAGGAGAGGAAACAAAAGACAGTAGCCGCAGCTCCAGCGCGTAGTGAACTGTTTCCTCCAATCACACAGTGGCGGCAAATGCGCATTTGCGTATACTGAGTTGAATTGATAAAGAGGAAAGAACTCACTGGCTTTAAGAGTGACAGCAACAAAAACACATTAATGCATTCCCGGTTAACGGGAGAAAAACACTGTGAGCGAAAAACACTTGTGTAAAACACAAGTGAGTCAGAATTACTTTAAATCAGGAAATAGTGAAATAGTGAGCTCGTCAGCTCTTACGTTTACTTCAAGTTAATGAACAACATAAAATAACTATCTTAGCCCAGACAATAGCCTCACGTGAATCGCTTGGTCCAGCGATGATTGGTTGAAGGCAGCTGGAGGAGATAGGAGGAGAAAAAGGCCGCTTGCCGGGCCTTGTGCGCTGATGGAGCGCGTCTTGTGGAAGACAGGGGTGTGGAACCAGCTCAGCTGATAAGGGCAGCGTGCCACACGATGCCAAGGCAGGGAAGCAAGGGATCAGCAGCTCTTCTTGGCAATAGCGGGCTGTCTGCGGTCCGATGGGCAGCGGCAAGGAGGAGAGGAGGAAGCGGAGAACTCCCTCGGCGTCGGGCCTTGCTCTCTGCTGGCGCTGCGTCTGGGGCAGCATAGGAACGGCCCAGATGATAGGGCGGCTTCACTTCTCGGCGGGTCCGCTGGCTGGCTCCGGTCCGTAGAACGGGCAGTGCAGGCGTCTTGATGAAGGGATCCTGCGTCTTTGCTCGCGCCTTGCGCGTGTGGGGGTCCTGTTTTGAGGAGAGGCTGAGGTGGCTGCTTCAGCTCTGCGAAGAGGTTTTCTGTAGGAAAACTCTCTCGAATCCGGGAAAACAGAAGAAGATGTTCCAAGCAGTCCATCAATTCGTCCAGCGAGTATGAAGACTGAGACTTGGAGTTGCTTAACCCTAGGCCTCAGGCTTAAGCATGTTGTACCTTCTATCACGGCTGGAAGCCGGAGGCGAATGGCAAAGATGAGAGGATTGCATCCTGTATTAAAACAGTCCAAATGCATTCTCATCCAATCAGAAGTTAGTTTGTCTAATCAGCAAGCAGTGTTTACATTCAAACCAGCCAATAAGATGCTTTTCCTTCCTTAGGAAAAGACAGCTTTGAAGCTTGTGTCTCACAGTTGAGATAAGGTAGACACAGCAGGGTGCCTGGTTTCAACTTATAGTCACTTCAAACAGAGTTTCATCCTGTCCCAAAGGTCTGGTTGGATTAACCAACCTCCTAGAATGGACTATCCCATCTTAAATTAGTTTATGACCTCCACAGGGGTCTGGGATGGTTGACTCTACAGAGAAACTTATGTAAACATGCGTTAGACTTTAGTCTCTTGGAATGCACTGTGGCATCAGTCTTAACCCATTACAACATTTCAAATGAGACACTCTGTGTAGGCACAACAGTCCCCCTGTTGTCCTGAAGGGTGCGTTGTCGGATGCAGTCTTCATGACAACCATAGGGCCGAACAGTTCATGCTGTAAAAGTCCAGAGCGACAGGTTAAAAAGTTCAGATTTCAACAGGTTCTAAAAGTTCAAAGGCATTGTGTCTGGGCAGACAGTAAGGCTTCTTTGTCTGGGCTGACTGTGATTAGCTGGCTAGTTACATTCATCAAACACAATTACTGCTTAAACCGTTTGTTGATTCTGACTTAAACCTTAAAATCATACATTTGAAATACAAAATAAAAGGGAAAAGGAAAGAGACAGGAAACACTCTAACCGAAAGAAGAGAAGGGTGGATAGAGGTTATTAGCTTGCTTTAATTAGGATTAAAGCTAGCCAATAAAGTGTGCATCACTGTGGTGATGAGTGGTGGTGTTTTAGTGTGAATGTGTGTTTTCCCTTTCTAAAACTAAACATTCAATAACACTTGAGTCTATAAAACTACTCTGCCTTTCTACAGTCGATAGGTTGTAGATGAGACCCACTTCTAAGGTTCAGAGATTTAGAAATTGCATTTAGCATTGCCAAGACTACATGTCAGCTGTACCTGAGAAGTTGCACAAAGTGTTTACAGCAGGCTATAGGATTTTGTGAGAAGACCTAGTGAGACTGGTAGGCTGGAAATATTTCACAGCTCTGGTGGTTACTTGAGTCAAGCTAACATCTCTGATAAGGTCACGCATTAAATCCTGAACTACTCACACATCAGTCAATCTTCCTTTACTACTGAACTGAGTCTGTAAAGCATGCAAGGTGTATTCCTGTAATACTACTGAACTGCGTACTTCCTATCTTCGAGTGGAGACTGCGCCCCCTTCTCCTGGAAGTGAGAAAGGTTGGTACGCGGATGACTGTAGAAGGGTTATGCATTGGGCTGCCTCGTAGGCAATCACAATACATAAGTGTCCAGACTGAGAGGAAAGTTGGAATAGCAGAATCACCGTTTGAAAGGTGATGTTCAGGTTGCAGATTTCAGTCTGCCGTGGTTTGCAGAGGGATAGCGATGTTCTGGCAGCCTTTGTGAAGGTGCTGGGCACATCAAGCTCTTCCCTGGCCAAGGGTCCAAGGGGTTGAGGGTGGTTACACCCCCTCCTACCATTGCTGGTTTGAATCTGCAACAAGCGTTTCCATGGTGCACAAGGTCAACCAGGAAAACAAGAAAGGAAGCAGAAGGTAGGTGGTGGGATTTACAGAGGGCTCTGTGGGCCCCCCCTCCCCATGCTACCAAGGTTACCTTAGTGGCAAAAGGATGAGACAACCGTTCTAGTCATGACGAGTCAGTATATGAATCTGCTTTATTAGGGTCAAAGTGTTTTGTGACACCTACAAGTGATTCTAACTGACGTTGCCTCAGATCTGGTTCTTCAAAGTAGACATGGGCCCATGTCCGCTTGAAGTAACTCAGGTTACCATGGCAATGAGTGTCATTTCTTATCTGTTACAGTGAAGAAAAAGACAAGTCCAAGTGTTGCGAGATATAAGATGTGTACTGCTCGCAGTTTAAAGTGGCCTTCAAGCCATTTGAGCCACTTGGGGCTCAAAGTGTTCACCCCCTGAAGGGGTGAAGAAGATGACACGTCAAAAGGAAAAGCAGAGTCCAGGCAGCTAGAAAAGGGTGCACTGCCCAAGGTTTGGTCACATGAATAAGCAGGAATTACTTGCTGGATAGGAAGGGTGCACTCTGGGAGGCACCTAGCTAAAAAGACAGATCTTTAATCTCAAACAGATCAGCTGAGCTCTCTCCAAGCGGGGCTCTATTAAGCATACCTGGTAAAGCATCAGTTTAAGATAAGAGGTTCTGAGTTCACAACCCTGCTCAATCTCCACCAGATCAGCTGAGCTCTCTTCAGAAAGGGGGGGTGAGAGTGCTCGGGGGAGGATCTGGTGCATGAGAGGAGGCGGTGTGGTGTGAATTTACAGCAAGTATGTCTGTGACTGGTTAAACCTGACGTTGGGCATGTTCTTCATGTAAATGGGAGAGCTCTGGTAAGACCAGGGCTTCTGTTTACAGACTGGCACTGCTTTGCTGCACAGCCTGAATAATGTTAATTAGCTGCTGGTGGAGGAGAAGAATTCAACCAAGCACATCCCAGGCAGAGCTTGGTCTCTGCCTAGACGGCTGGTTAACATTGGCCACTAGCTCTTCTAGTTTCTCCTCACAAGTACTAGCGTCATAGCTATTTAGGTGGCAAAATCCCTCAGAATAGAGGGGGATGAGACCAGCGACCACCCCCTGACGGGCTGTGTCGACTGACTCAATGGGAGCTTCCACTCCAAGCTCACATAGGTTATGGCTACTCATTTTGCTGGCCTAGCAGAGCAGCCCCTAGTGACTTATCACTTAACATGATGCAATCTGTCAAATTGAAAGGAAGAGCAGGTGAGAATTCAACCTGTAATGTGACCGTGGTCCTTATCACCTGAGGTGATAGAGCAGTTCAATAAAATTTGACCGGATTCACAGGTGACCGGTTCACCATGTGATATAGCACTTAGCTCTTGCTACTTAATAAATGGCGAATCTGTTAAAACACTGACTATATAGCGCAGGCTTTCCCATGCGGCTTACAAGCTCAGATGCACACAACAGGCATTCGACAGGTGACTAGCTTCACCTTGTGAGAATAGCGTTTAGCTCTTACTACTAAAAGTGGTGCATCTGTTTAAAAACTGACACAAATTGCACAGGACTTCACCCTGTGGCTTACAAGCTCAAATGTCAAACTACTCCTTTATACCTACAGCTAATCCTTGTCAGGGTGGATAGTGAAGTATACTTGGTGAGTAGTTCTGTGTTTTGAAAGCAGTCTCAGTTCAATCAATCTCAAATAATCCCTGCTAACTACTAGCATCCACTGAGGCAATTCTCAAACTACAACTGTCTATATGCTTGGCAGAATTTTTTTTAAAAATTAAATTAAATTTGGAAAAACATTTAAAGAATTATTTTCCCCAATTAATTAAATGTTGTCTATTGGAGAACAAAAATTAAATTTGGACAAAAATAAATATACTCCTTTTCAAATCAATTTACCTTAATAGATCTGGAAATTTAAAACAAAATTAACTTTGAAAAAAAAACATTAAAATATTTTTTATTTCAAATTAATTGAATTCAATGAATCTAGAAAAGTTGAAAAACTGAATTTGGAATGAATACAATTATTCTATTTCAAATCAACTCTATTGCATAACTCCAAACCTAAAAACGAATGTAATTTGGAAAAAATAAAATTAATACATTTCTCAAAATGATTCAATTTCTTTTGATCAGGATTATTGTGCATTAACATCACACTAATGCTGGTATCTGAAGGCCTTCACACGGGGGCACCAAATGTTGGGAATTCATAAGGGGTAGATTTGGTCAAAGTCAAGAATATTATTAATTTCATGGAAATTATAATATTAAGAAAAATTGTTAATTAATGATCAATGAAATTAGTCCAGCTAATCAAATTACTTATTAATACCTACGGAGCACCACCCTTTGAAAAAGGGAACTTTGTATCAAATCAGAAAACAGTCTCATAATGTTAAAGGGATTTATCTTGAAAATGTCAAAGTTGGTTACAATGTACATTTAAGATAATGAAGGAGTGAATATTCGAGCATAAACCTTATTTACCAGCAATTAGTGAAATACAAGACACAAATATCACAGACACTGCTTCTTAAAATCAAAATGTAAGGGTTTATTTACTTAGGCAAGTTGATTAAAACGATACACATAAGTCAATAACCATGAACTAATCTAATTTAAGAAAGCAGACATAGCACAAGCAATAATAAGAACAGTTTAGATTATAAAGCCATGTATTTCTATCTATGTGCAGGTGAGTGCACGTGTGTGTGTGTGTGTGTGTGTGTGTGTGTGTGTGTGTGTGTGTGTGTGTGTGTGTGTGTGTGTGTGTGTGTGTGTGTGTGTGTGTGTGTGTGTGTGTGTGTGTGTGTGTGTGTGTGTGTGTGTGTGTGTGTGTGTGTGTGTGTGTGTGTGTGTGTGTGTGTGTGTGTGTGTGTGTGTGTGTGTGTGTGTGACAGAGGAACGTCACTTTAGAATTTAGATGAATTTAGATGGCAGACGCGAGAGTTTGACGTCACGCGAGAGTTTGAAGTGGCTTTTAAGCCACGGGTAGATCAATTGCTAATAGCAATGTGGACAACTTCTAAAAGTTGAATATTCTACCTTTAATCAGTAGGGGAAATAGCATGCAAAGCATGTATGTAACCTACTGCTTCAATCAAACACATAAGAATTATAAAGGATGATGCGGGGAGACTTTGGTTTTGTCTTCACGCAATCTTAACTTTAAAATTACAGAAACTCAACACTCATGTATTCATGAAGAATACTTGAGGGGGAAATCACGAGTGTCAGTGTGTTTGTGTGTGTGTGATGTGCGTAGTTAGAAAATGAGAAGGAGAGGAAACAAAAGACAGTAGCCGCAGCTCCAGCGCGTAGTGAACTGTTTCCTCCAATCACACAGTGGCGGCAAATGCGCATTTGCGTATACTGAGTTGAATTGATAAAGAGGAAAGAACTCACTGGCTTTAAGAGTGACAGCAACAAAAACACATTAATGCATTCCCGGTTAACGGGAGAAAAACACTGTGAGCGAAAAACACTTGTGTAAAACACAAGTGAGTCAGAATTACTTTAAATCAGGAAATAGTGAAATAGTGAGCTCGTCAGCTCTTACGTTTACTTCAAGTTAATGAACAACATAAAATAACTATCTTAGCCCAGACAATAGCCTCACGTGAATCGCTTGGTCCAGCGATGATTGGTTGAAGGCAGCTGGAGGAGATAGGAGGAGAAAAAGGCCGCTTGCCGGGCCTTGTGCGCTGATGGAGCGCGTCTTGTGGAAGACAGGGGTGTGGAACCAGCTCAGCTGATAAGGGCAGCGTGCCACACGATGCCAAGGCAGGGAAGCAAGGGATCAGCAGCTCTTCTTGGCAATAGCGGGCTGTCTGCGGTCCGATGGGCAGCGGCAAGGAGGAGAGGAGGAAGCGGAGAACTCCCTCGGCGTCGGGCCTTGCTCTCTGCTGGCGCTGCGTCTGGGGCAGCATAGGAACGGCCCAGATGATAGGGCGGCTTCACTTCTCGGCGGGTCCGCTGGCTGGCTCCGGTCCGTAGAACGGGCAGTGCAGGCGTCTTGATGAAGGGATCCTGCGTCTTTGCTCGCGCCTTGCGCGTGTGGGGGTCCTGTTTTGAGGAGAGGCTGAGGTGGCTGCTTCAGCTCTGCGAAGAGGTTTTCTGTAGGAAAACTCTCTCGAATCCGGGAAAACAGAAGAAGATGTTCCAAGCAGTCCATCAATTCGTCCAGCGAGTATGAAGACTGAGACTTGGAGTTGCTTAACCCTAGGCCTCAGGCTTAAGCATGTTGTACCTTCTATCACGGCTGGAAGCCGGAGGCGAATGGCAAAGATGAGAGGATTGCATCCTGTATTAAAACAGTCCAAATGCATTCTCATCCAATCAGAAGTTAGTTTGTCTAATCAGCAAGCAGTGTTTACATTCAAACCAGCCAATAAGATGCTTTTCCTTCCTTAGGAAAAGACAGCTTTGAAGCTTGTGTCTCACAGTTGAGATAAGGTAGACACAGCAGGGTGCCTGGTTTCAACTTATAGTCACTTCAAACAGAGTTTCATCCTGTCCCAAAGGTCTGGTTGGATTAACCAACCTCCTAGAATGGACTATCCCATCTTAAATTAGTTTATGACCTCCACAGGGGTCTGGGATGGTTGACTCTACAGAGAAACTTATGTAAACATGCGTTAGACTTTAGTCTCTTGGAATGCACTGTGGCATCAGTCTTAACCCATTACAACATTTCAAATGAGACACTCTGTGTAGGCACAACAAGTGCATAGGAGACGTGGTTCCAACTGTAAATATCCGAACATACCCTAACCAGAAGCCTTGGCTGAACGGGGAAGTCAGTTTAAGGCTTAAGCAACGTCATGACGCTCACAGATTGGGGGATATTGACGAATACAGGAAATGCCGGTATGAGCTCAGGAAGGCAATAAACAATGCAAAGAGACAATACAGAGCCAAGGTGGAGGCAAACTACCATGGCTCAAACACCAGAAACATGTGGTCTGGATTAAAAACTATTACGGATTACAAGGGAAAAAACAACATTGCTGAGAAGGTGTCTGTAACTCTGCCAGATGAGCTGAATTATTTTTATGCACGCTTTGAGCATAACTCCCCTGCCCTGGAGATGCCTATGGACCAGGACCCCTACCCACTGGAAATATCAAGGACAGAGGTGTGCAAATCCTTTAAAAAGGTAAACCCTCACAAGGCCCCAGGCCCTGACGGCATCCCGGGCAGAGTACTGAAGGCGTGTGCAGACCAGCTGGCGGATGTATTCACTCACCTCTTCAACACATCCCTACAACAATCTGTGGTCCCGACATGCTTCAAGAGAACCACCATTGTTCCTGTGGCCAAGAAAGCAAAAGCCCTCTGTTTAAATGACTACCGCCCCGTAGCTCTTACATCGGTCATCATGAAGTGCTTCGAGCGGATAGTCAAAACCCACATCACCTCTTCTCTGCCTGACACCCTGGACCCTTTACAGTTCGCCTACAGGCCAAACAGGTCTACTGACGACGCCATCGCCATCGCCCTCACACTCCACACTGCCCTCTCCCACCTGGATCAGGGGAGCACTTACGTGAGAATGCTTTTTATTGACTATAGCTCAGCATTCAATACTATAGTGCCCTCTAAACTCATCACCAAGCTCATGGACCTGGGACTGAACACAGCCCTATGCAGCTGGATTCTGGATTTCCTGACGGGCAGACCCCAGGCTGTGAGGATAGGCAACAACACCTCCTCCACCTTGACTCTCAGTACTGGAGCACCGCAGGGCTGCGTGCTCAGTCCTCTCCTCTACTCACTGTTTACGCACGACTGTATGGCCACACACAGCTCAAATAAAATAATTAAGTTCGCTGACGACACCACAGTCATTGGTTTAATCTCCAACAATAACGAGACAGCCTACAGGGAGGAGGTGAGGGCCTTGTCAACATGGTGCCATGACAACAACCTCCACCTCAACGTCACCAAAACAAAGGAGCTCATAGTGGACTATAGGAAGCTGCAGGGAGGAGAGCACACCCCCATCCACATAGATGGGGCTGCAGTAGAGAGAGTCAGCAGCTTCAGGTTCCTTGGCGTACACATCACTGAGGACCTGTCCTGGTCACACCATACTGACACTGTTGTTAAGGCAGCAAGACAGCGGCTCTTCTTCCTCCGCAGACTGAGAAGGTTCGGTATGGGCTCCAGAATACTCTGCAACTTTTACCGATGCACCATCGAGAGCATCCTGACCGGCTGTATCACCAGCTGGTATGGAAACTGCAACGACCGCGACCGTAAAGCTCTGCAGAGGGTCGTGAAAACCGCTCAGCACATCACCAGGTCTGATCTGCCATCCATACATGACCTCTACACCCGAAGATGTCGGAGAAAAGCACAGCGCATCCTCAACGACCACAGCCACCCTAGCCAGGAACTGTTCACTCTGCTACCGTCAGGCAGACGGTATCGGAGCATCAAAACCAGAACCACCAGGTTCAAGAACAGCTTTTTTCCGAGCAGCACAAGAATGTTGAACTCCGCAAGTCCCTTAACTGCTGTCTGAGACACTTATATATATATGTGTATATGTATTCTTTACATACATGTTTACATGTTGTGTGTGTGTGTGTGTATGTGTATATATATATATATATATATATATATGTATATATTAGTGGTGGGCCGATAACGGCGTTAACGTGCTGCGTTAACGCCAGACTCTTATCGGCGATAAAAAAAATATCGCCGTTAATCTCTTGTTCCTCTTATTTTAGCGCGGATGTAAACCTGGCCGAATTGCACTGTAGTGCACGAGTCAGAACGAGTCCGACTTCGCACCTGTGTAGCCTACCACATCAAACGTAACGTGCTGACATGGATGCAGCTAGGAAGCCGCCGGGTTTGCTTCAGGGAAAATGTATTTTTAAGAAGCTTCCCAATGGAAACCTCGACAAGACCAAGGTTGTTTGCACCTTGTGCAATGCGGAATTGGTTTACTGTAGTTCTAACAGTCTGTGCTCTCGGAAGCGGCCGGGGCATGCGTGTGTGCAATGGGAGAGCTTTGTGTGGAGAGAAAAAAAAGAGGCAAGGGAAATCGCCAAAGCCAATGCATAGCCTCGACTCATTAAAGGTTGAAAATCACTGAATTACACAACATGTAGGCTAGCCTATGGCTTAAGGCTATGGAAATCATTATGGAAACAATATTTTTTTTTATCAGTGATAGCTCAGCTGATCTCGTTGCTATAGAGACCACGTCCGTCCGCTTTGTTTGACAACTGACAGAGCTGCCAAGTCTCACCCTTTTGGCCGTGAGACACACTCATATCAACCAGCTCACACTCTCACACGCTAGCCTACAACTCAAATTTCTCACGCGGAGAAGTTAATCCCCAAAATAACGATTGTTTTGCGGGACTTTTATTTTGACAGTCTTATATTGAAAAGCTAACGGACATGAGTTCCGTGACATCCTCTTTCTGCACGCAAGTTAACTTGATGCATTAGGTGTGCACCTGCACAGGAGATGAGCCCCTGGTCTGATGCGCCACCTGGCTTGAGAAACACGTTCTCAAAGACTTACTTTGAGTCATTATTTAGGGAGCACACACATATTATGAATGAATTCAAATGAGCCATTTTAATCTAGATTAATCTAGATTAATTCCAAAATTAATCTAGATTAATCTAGATTAAAAAAATTAATCTATGCCCACCTCTAGTATATATATGTATATATATATATGTGTATGTGTGTGTATATATATGTATATATACTGTACATATATTCTAGGTTTATTTTATCTAAAATTTGGTTCTTATTGCACTATACGTTGATACTCTTTTACTCTATATACTCTATACTATTTTTAATTTTTTTACTGTTGCATTATTGAGGAGAGCTTGGAACACAAAAATTTCATTGCCAGCTATGACTGCTTGCCTGTTATGTTGTGCATTTGACGAATAAACTAACTAACTAACTAACTAACTAACGCTCCGAATCCTAAACGCGCACGGTGACGTAGGCAAGGTGCAATCGTGCCCAGGCCACGAGCAGTGTGACCACGGGCCAGCGGGGGGAGTGGGGAGGGGGGGAATCGTGCTGAATCTTCCTGCAGCACGGAACAGGCAAACGGCCCTAGTGTGAGTGGGCCCTTAGTCTTCCCTTGGCCCAGCTGTGCTGTTAATCCTAACCCTTACTGTGATGTCACAAGAAGGAAACTGTAGGGTTAGACAGTGAGACCATAACACACTCTTTCTGCCTTTTCTCAGGCTAGGATGATCCGATTTCCTTTTTTTTTGCACATTCATACTAAATAGGATCTCCGAGTTCAATACACCTTCATATTCCAACCAGTGAAGTAGGCCTTTAAATACCTTTAGAATCAGATACTTTTGTAGTTTTAGTTTTTGTAGTTTTATAATAGGTGACTTGTATCTCAAGTAAGAGCATGTGTTTTAGAAGGGCCAGACGTGACCCTCTGTTTTTGCTGGTGAGGTATCTAAATGGAAAGGCAAAGGCCGCCGGCTCCCACAGTAATCAGTCTGGGAAGCAGCCGTGGGCCTATCAGAGTGGGCCCAGACACACTTTGTCATTGAGCAATGGGTTCAACGTGGTGGTGACAGTCTGAGGTCTGTCTTCTCCGGCACTACAGTCCCCTTTCATAACCGCACACTGCACACTGAGCTCACAGCTGGATGATTAGATTAGTGTGACCTGTAATCGAATGACAGGCTACAGTCACACACACACACACACACACACACACACACACACACACACACACACACACACACACACACACACACACACACACACACACACACACACACACACACAGCAGTGGGTGATTTCTGCCCATCTCTACCAAATCACAACATCACATGCACATACCAGCCCACTGAGAGACGTCGGATAAATCTTGAGCATGAACACAAACATGCACCTCCGGATAGAAGACTTCCCATGGCCGTGTCTGTATGCATTTGCAGGAATGTGATATAATGAGACCAGTGGAGAATCAGGCAGAGATCACAGGTTCCATGCTGATCAGGGACTTTGATCATGCTACTCTTCAATCTGCTGGATGGACCATGAAGTTCAAATACAAACTGCTTTTTGCCTCCTCATTTTGACCCTGATTATGCAAAAAGAACAATACACAGAATAGATATAACCTTTAACAGAAATATCTACGATAACTGGCTCTGATTCTGAATCTTGATGAGTGCAAAATACTTCAAACATGAAGACAACCGTTTGGGTCAGCACTGAGCACGATGCTGTTGTCTCAACCTGTGGTCCTGTTTATAAAATGCAAGTTCTGCATGTTTTTTAAGAAGGAAATGCCTCATAAATCCGACGATTAACAACACATCATTTTGTAATAACCTTAAAAATAGTGCCAAGAATGCTAATGGAAAGTGTAGTTGATGTACAATATATGCCGCAGAAGTGGAGATTATTGGTTCAGAGAGTTGAAAAAAAGGATTGTTCAGTTAGGAGAAATATACAGACAGATGCAGACAGGTAATATTAAACACCTAAATGTACATGTTGGACCTTTGATTTATATTAGTATGAAAGAATATATGGTATTGAAGCAAAATAGAAAGAAATCCTAAAATAGACCATTGTTTGAAAAATATATGATTTTTGCCTGTCACCTTAAACCAGCAATCGTTTCGATCCAGTCCTGAAGGCCATTCTCACTCTGAGGATGATACACCCCTGTTATTGATTATCTGTCTGTGATTGGTCGCTGCAGTTGAATGGACTGCTCTGAAACCGTGTCACCAACCCAACACTGCAGTTTTATACCTAAGTATACAGACATAACAAAATCAACCCAAGTACAATACTCCTATGTTAGACTTTTAAAGGGACCTTGGCGTAAAGATGCTGAATAACTTGACGTTAGGGGTGTGCGGGGACGTCATTATCTGTATCTGTATCTGTATCTGTTCAACCAACAAAATTATCTGTATCTGTATCTGTATCCGGATACACAACAAGAAGTGGGCGTGGCGTATACCGGAAGTTTCTTTTACATTAGCCTACATTAAAGGAAGTCACACCTAAATTGATTTTCTAAACTAATATTCATTGTCAATGCAATTGTTGTCCCTTCAAAGCATCACATTGATGTAATATTGACATATAAGTCAAAAAGTCAGATATATTTCCACCTTTTCATCTCTCTCTCTCTCTTCTTTGTTCTCAGAATACGAAGAAATTCAGGAAACGAAAATATTGATAAATAACAGCCCAAATCTGTGCATAGGCTACTCACTGTTAGTAAATGAGGGCCAGTGTTTTACTTTTAACTTAATTAAGGTATCCCTTTAACTGGGGGAAATACAGCTGTATTTCATGATTATTTTTTATCTCTATCTCTCCCTCTCCCTCTTTTTTTACTTTTGTTTTACTAAATTAAGATTTAGGAACAATATATGTATCAACGTACCAATCTCATAAACCATAGGCTAAATAATATGTTAGCCTTTCCACAAAGCCACATGTGATTTTAATGTGTCAAGTTTGCAGTTTCCGATTTTATTGTATAGGTCCTGAAGTAGGCCTAGCCGTATACGCATTGATTGACAGCTGAAAAAGTACAGGTCCTAAACATCAGTTTGATGGAAACGTTGTGGTGTTTGAAAGAGTTTACGCAGTAGGCCTAGTGAATGTAAATACATCGGGGAAGGGCTGACGGTGACTCGGGGTGCAGCATATTCCATCGGTTCGTCTCTTCTCCGCCACGGCAGCGGAGGAAACTCACATAAAAACGGCAGCGAATGCGACAGGTAGAACCATCTATTCAAGGGAAAGGGCAAACACGCTGCGTTTATCAGTGGATAAAAAGAGAGAGACTGCGGGTCACGGGACGCGCCCGGTCCTCTCATGTCCACCGCAGAACAGCTGTTAGTGTCATTCTACCTGTTGTGTCATTCAGGCGGAACGCGCTGCGTCAATTAGGCGCATAATATATAAAAAAAAAATCCCCGAATAATAACGGGACTATTCGGAAATTATCCGTATCCGTATCTAACTCATTATCCGTGCTTATCCGAATACATATTCGGATTCGGGCTCATCCCTACTTGACGTCTTTGTGTGTACCGGCAGTAACATTATGACCATTATCATGTGTTCAGCACACAGAAATTACAACCTTGCCAAGATAATATATACACATACAAAGCAGTGAGTGGTCGCCTTATGGAAAATTCAGTCACACATCAAGATTTAATCAAGTATTGAGATAAATGCAATGTATAGAACTAAATCAATCACGTGGCCTCCGAAGGTTGAATACACACAATACTCCAATTTCCTTCAATTTGTGTATCAGGCATGCTCTTTAGCTCTGTTACACAAGGGGTTTTGAAGTGTATTGAGGCCTTGAGGTGATTACGTTGGTATTTTTTAATGTTTTATTCACAGTTATTCAAAGGTTGTACAAAGCTTCCAAGCTTTCCTTTCACAACAACTTTACAGATTGTATCCAAATTTGTATTTATATCATATATTTAGGAATTTTCATAGATTTGATAAAGGAAGTACCATATTCATATTATTTTCTGGTATACAGAGAACCACAGGAAATACATTAACAATCCTCTCATCTAGAAATAATACTATTTGTAATATGATAATGTTCAAAAAAAATTTCACTAACAACATATTGAATTTGTTTTCGTAGAATAAAAAAATCGGAGCAACTACACCATTAATACGCTTTTTTTATGGTTTTGTAAAGGCTTGTACAGCTTGGGGAAAGATCGTTATTTTTTATTTTTTAATAAAAAAAAGAGAACGGGTTACAGTGAATTTGAGCACGAGGTGCAGTGCTTTTTAATCTTAATCACATGTGGGACTCGGGAGGCCAATAACACTCTGTCAACCTCCACCGCGTTCTCACACATTTGATGCTGTAAATAAGCAAATTACTTTCCTCACACAAAAAGAACGTCACCACAGCGCGTAGTTCAGGTAGCAATCATGTCTTCCCCACGATTCGTATTTGCCAATACAAATGAGTTGGACATAAACACAATTTGTAGGAGACAGGGCTGAAATTAAACATTTAACAATTTACATATAAAATGGCAATTACAAAGCAAACCATTCATTTTCAGTGAGTGTGGCCTGAAGAAAACGAGAAAAAGAAGCAGGTGTAAAATCTCTAGCATTGTTTTATTGGACACACACAGAGGGGGAGAAAACAACTGGAGACAGAAAGATGCAAATTGAAATATGCATCATAAAGTTGCTTTACTGAAGCCCACCTCTCAGCAACTTTACATGACTTTATGTGTGTTTGTGGCCTCCTGTTTACTTACCTGGCTTTGAACCACTCCCAGATGTTCTACTCCGATGGGCTCAGCTTGAAAGGAACAGTAATAAAGTAGGGGTATTATGTTATTCATTACAGAAAGGAACTTGTTAAAGGGTTTAAGGGTTTTATCAAAATTCATTCAATCAGTGATCCTCGCTGTTGTGCCGGCATTAGTTTGCATTATTCTGTATTTTTCACTTTCTAGTGGGATAAATGCACACTTTTTGTCCATTTATTTTGCCTATGTGCCTGCGATAGCCAAAGGCCAGAGGCAATACGTTTTTGAGTTGTCCTTCTGTCTGTACATACATCCATTTTTTTTAAATTTAGCAAAAATGTTCATTCTATTTCAAGGATGGACTGTTCAGATTTTGGAGGTCACAGCTCAAAGGTCACTGTGACCTCATGCACGTAATATCTCAAGAAGCTTTAAGGGATTTTCGTTCAGTTTGGCAAAAACTCACACTCCCATCAGAGGACAAACTGATCACAGTTTGGTGGCTAAAGGTCAAGGTCACTGTGACTTCACTTATCGTGAAAGCAATATATCAAGAACGCTTTGAGGGATTTTTTTTTGTATGATTTGATTCTGGAGGTCAAAAGTTACTGCGACCTAAAATATTGTCAGGTTGCAGTGACTGTGTACTGTATTGTAGCTCCGTATGAGCTTTACCTTTTATAAAACATTGTCTACCACTACCTTCACCGTGCAGCAATTGTATGCCAGGCGGCGGTTCTACTTTTTAATTATTAGTTTCCAGACTTGAAAATCAGATGACCGACATCTGAGCTCATTCAGATCTCAGGTCTTAGGAAATCCCTTGCTGATTTAAAAAAAATGCAATGACTCAGGCAATTGGTAAGCATCCCACTGCAACACACTGTTGTTGGTTCTTACCCCATCTGTTAACAAAAGAAGGTGTCTGCAACAGACACTTAAATGAGGACAGAGTGAGCATTAATGCATGTTATCTAATCATGTCGGAGGAAGAGTAGGAGGGAGGAAAAAGAGGAGTGGGGCATAAAGGAGAGCTGCTGAGAGAGGAAGAGGAATGGATGGAGGGGGGGCAGGAGAGGTTAGAGAGTAAGAAGAGGATGAGTGGGAGAGAAATGAGGATACAACAAGGAGGAGAAGATTAAACGGTGTAAGGGGAGAAGGAGCAGAAGATTGAAGGAGGTTTTGTGAAATTCAAGACAGAAAGTGGAAGAGAATTAAAAGCAAGAGGACAAAGATATGTTAAGCCTCTTTCCACTGAGCCATGCAGTGCTGTTCGATTTGGTATGGCTGGGCACCCATTTAGTTGTGTTTCCACTGTCAAGTGTTGGAGAGGGTACCAAAATAGGCGAACCGTGCCTAATCTGTGTTTGTCATTATTCTGTCCCCAAAGGTCCAAAAGGGTTTAGATACACACTGCAGTCCGTTGAATTGGTCGACAGAATACTCTTTTCCATGTGAGAGATAAACCGCTGTGTGTAGTCACCTCTGCTAGAGTAAAAAGTCTTATGGTTAGAGAAAAATGTAGGTGCGCAGCTCTTTGTTCATTGTGGGGCGTTCTTCATCTTTATTGAGTAAATAATTGGGCTACACTGTACGATGTCAAGATAGTAACGTAGCTGCCATGGCCAGCACCTGCATAGTAAGGGTACTGTCGGCAGTGGAAAAGCAAGCCAGATCTAGGGTACCCGTGCCCTCCCACGCCTAACAGAACCGCACCGCTTTGTGGAAACTGTGATTTAAAGTGAGAGGAAAGCACGAGAATAAA
Organism: Ammodytes marinus; assembly: GCF_949987685.1. NCBI lineage: Eukaryota > Metazoa > Chordata > Actinopteri > Uranoscopiformes > Ammodytidae > Ammodytes > Ammodytes marinus. The sequence continues at coordinate 20,966,103 of NC_137222.1, read as the reverse complement.
AAATGAGAAATAAACGACCAAAGGAAAGGACTTGAGTAGGAGTGAAAAGAGAGAAGGATGAGGAGGGGACGAGTGACATGGAGTAGGAGTACTATGAGAGGCACTGGCAGCTCATGGGCTGCATCTGCACTCCTGCCCGCAGGTCACAGAGGCCACAGCTGAATCCACAGATGTTCCTCAGTCAGGAGGATCTGATGGTGACCTCCTCCCTGACAAGAGGAGGTGATTTATCATGGGAGCAATAAATCAGCGTGTCTGACCTCCCCCTGCACACAGCGCGCGCCCCGGACTGTTTACCCTGCCTCCCCGGCTATCCATTATGTGACAACTGTCAAGACGCAAACAGCAGCAGATACGCTGATGATACACTAGGCAGAGTCGCGCAGAGCGTGGAGATGGACGGCTCTGTGTGTGCCGCACGAGAATTTTTTTTTAAAAGAAAAACCTGGAGAGTTCAAAGACGCATTCACACACAAGAACGTACACTGAGAGAAACAAGGTTCTCCCATTTTGTAATTGTTGGAGATCACAGAACAGGAAAAATGATCTACTTTCCTGTCAAAGTCTCACACAGCTAAACACAAGTGACACAACTAAATGATGAAACCAGGTCACCAGATTGCTTTTGGAAGATGCATCGCAAGTTGAGTGGAGGTCACCAGTGTGAATTGGTGTTAGTTACACCTGCATCTGGAAGGTCTACAACGGGTTGGTCAGACGATTATGTTTCAAATGGGTTCGCCAAATGTATTCTGGAGGAAATGTTATTGCTGCATGGAGTATGTTCATTAGCAGCATGTGTTTTTACAGTCCAAAAGGGCTAAGTTATTGTACTGCATAGAATTTGTGGAAAGTTAACCGATTATATATTTCTCTAGTACTTAAAATACCTTAACTTAACATAATCAAAAGGAAACATGTATTTATGCTTAAGTCATAAATGGATGCTGTATGAAAAACTAATGGAATACTTTATCAGTGAAAAATGTGCAGACACATTCAGTGTCAACACTTCGCAGATACATTCCTTGAAATATTGTGTCATTATGCTGATTGAAAATATAATCAGTGTGGCACTGTGCATCTTTCTAGATGAATGTGCGGTTGCAAATGCTATTTGTACAGTAGAAATTAAACTATTTGGTGACAGGGTTAGAAAAATAGAAATATTTAAATTAATTCCTGTATCAAGGCTATTGAGAAGGGCAGTCGAGAGGAGATCAGAAATCAAACTGTTGTCTATAAGGAACAGCGAAAATCATTAAGTGGTAAACAAGACCTAAACAGTTACTGACTGATATCCTTGACTTTAAATGTGGCCCTATGTGTGTTCCAAACACTGTGATTAGATTTATTTGGTCTATGTTGTGGAGCCAATAACTCAATAAATGGACAGATATTTTCCAAAACATCAAATGTAAATGTCAGTACAGTAATCTGCCCTTTGAGTGACGTATGCAGAAATGACTAAACTAAAACCATTTGAGGATCCCTTTTGCTGTATCTGCTGCCGCTCAGTGTTAGTTTAGATAAGCTGACACCCTTAAACTAATCAACCCCTAATTATCTGAAAGGTAAATATTAACTTATCTCTCGGTTTAAAAGGCAGGTAGGGGCAGATTTGCTATCAGGTTGTGTCTTTGTGTCCCTGCCATTATCTGTAAGCACATCTTACCTTTTATATAACCTTTTTGCAAAGTAATGTTTTACTTAAGTCAAAGCTATACTTAGCAATGTTGCATGCAAACACGCTAAACTAATATGGTAAGGGCGTTTAAACAATATCCCACATCAGACCACACATTTATCATGCTGACATGAGCATTCAGAGCTGATAGCCTTCTCTAGTTGACATTAAGACATGAAGTATTTCCCACCTAAACAATGATTACATTTTTCATTAACTGATTGTCTAACTATGGCCAACATGAACAACCATCTGGGATACGGGCCTCCTGCTTCACCACCTGCAGTAACTGTGTGTTTATTTTGCCTAAAGGCGAGGTATTATTGTCATCATTGCAGTTGTTTACACATCAACACTAAGCCGAGCTTGTTGGGAGTTCAGGTCTTAAAGGTGCACTTTGTAACTTCGGGTGTGTCAGAGAAGTGAACCTTTCCTAAGGTATATTCTCATAACTGAATAAACAAATGTTCCTCACAGGAAAACTGGATCCCCGGAACACTGACTGAAGTTAGAAAGCAACCTGAAACATTACTGTTTTGTTTACAGACAAGTCGTTGTCTAACATTTAATTTATGAGGATAGAATTAGTCAATACTAGAAATGATGTGTAGAGAAAATGTGTGTTATAAATTAACGGCTGACTTCCAAAAATAAACAAATGCCCCATCCCTGAAACTGCAAAGTGCCACTTTAAGTTTCACGTTCAGTTTATCCTTTTCAGAAGCTTCTCAGTATTGCTGTAGTCCTTTGAACTTCCATCACCAGTATTTCTGGTTTCAGTTTTCAGGAGAAGCATATATTAATTTACATGTGCCAGTATTTAACTGTGTCTGCTTCTGCTGCCTTAACAGGAAGTGTGTTTCTCTGTCAGGGCATGTATGGCATGAGGGTGACCATGTAACACATTCATGCCTCCCGGCTGTGTTGAAGATGCTTGATGAAGTCCACACAGGACATGTGTTATGACATGATAACAGCAGACAGTTTAGGATTGGATATGTAATCTACATGAGGTCTCACAATCAGAGCATTGTTCTCACCCTCTCTATCCATAATCTCCCTCGCTGATGTGTGAGCTCTCAAATAACAGCAGAGGTCCACCGGCTGAAGGAGGGAGGACATTATTGACCCTAAAGGAAGGAATCGACCCCCACCTGACATGCAGTGCCTCCTGGTGCCAGATTTCAGCAGCACAGGGGGGTTTGTGGTCACAGGCATATGAACTGTTATCAGATGATCTCAATGAGATATGTGGCATCCAGTTAGTTCATATCAGAACTGACAGTGGCCACATTCAGATGGATAAAATTAAATCATAACCACACGAGGTCTGATACAGCACACGTGTTTAGCCATAGAGCAACAACGACACATTTATGAATAGAGTTCACTTAAGCACCAACCTTGTGATTTGATGTTCTGATTACTTACTTAACAAATAAGTTATTGTCAAACGCCAAGTCCCTTATTTGACCCTTTTTTGCTCCTTGTGTAAGCCAGAAATCATTAAGGTCTGCCATCATGAAGACTTTTTGTGCTCTGAGGACCGACATTCCTTTAATTGATAATATGTCAGTAATTGGACACTGCAGCTGAAACCGGATCGAACCGCAGTATATAATAATGATATACTAAAGTAGATGGACAAATAACAATACCAACCCAGTAAAGTACCTCTGTTAGACTTTAAGTTTGCTGAGATAGTTGAAAGAAATGGAACTGTGTTTTGTGTGTTGGACTGGTTAACAAAAGAAGCTGTGTTGGTTTATTAATTTTTCTCACCAAGATTGCCCTCCCGACTTGAAATAAATCATACCCTACAGGTATAAAGTGTTTACAGAATAATCAACATGATTATGATTATATTATTTATAGGGAGTGGAACCACATAAAAAACAATGTTCAAGTGAATATGGTGTATCAAGCTGGCTGGATTAATGTGAGTTGCAATTCTTTGGGCAATTTTCCCGTTTGATACTTAAATTACTTGAGCAGAACGTTGACAATTTGACATGAGTCATTCTAAAGTGAAGTTCAAGTAAGGAAAAAGCTAGAAATGAACCAGTTGCATTGTAGTTTATGAGCAGAACCTTAAACCTGTAGGTGATCAAGTCACCTTGATTCAATGAACCAAATACCACTGACCAGTGGAAAACCTACCTGAATCCAAAGTGCATTAACTCATTTTACAAGTAGGATAGTTTCCCAATCCAAAAAGGACACAAGAACAGTCAGAGATGATTCGAAATACGTTTGGGGCGCCTTTAGCTCAGTTGGTAAGGCGTCCCCCTCCCGGGCCGGGCCCAGCAGCAGACCCGGGTTCGATTCCCGCCCGCGGTCGTTCTCTGCATGTCACTCCCCTCTCTGCCCCATTTCACCTCCGTCTCTCTGCACTGTCAATAAAGCATAAAAATGCCCAAAAAATATCTTAAAAAAATAAAAAATAAAAAAGATGATTCAAAATAGACCAGATCCATAATGTGGTGGAGCCAAATAAACCCTAAAAGAGAGAGAGAACACCAACACTGGCAGCAGCATAATGCCTGATCTTGCATGCTGCAAATGTGTTTTTCTACCGCAGGTCAATCTGGACTTCCTCCAATCTCCGTGGGGAGGATTCTAGGGCCATCCCATGCTAAGAATTTACCTCATTGAATCTGATTCGTCAAGTCTTGCCTAAATTCGAATCATGTATTTTTTTTCTGCTCATTGATCCATATTCTCATATTTTGCGACTATTCGACTGTGACATTGGCAGTCGAATCAGGCACCTCCCATCAAATCATTGAATAGTCGACTAGGGGGTTCCCTTAAAAAACTTACCAATCAGGAACCGTGTTTTGGACCTGACGTTTGTCCCTTTATAGTGGAAGGCAGCTTCAGATTTTATTTATAAATTATTGGTCAACCTCTGGAGTCCTTAAAAATCAACAATACAGTTTATGGAAATGTGGGCATTTGTTTTATGAGATAGCTACTAAATCATCCAAAATGTTGGTCTTAGTGAAATTTTGACCTGATAATATCACCACAGGAAAGGTCAGAGGGTCATTATTAGAAAGCAACTCTTTGCTATACGAATTTCCACATCCACACCAGATTTCATTGAAATTGGGCTGGGGGGGCGCCCTTAGCTCAGTTGGTAGGGCGTCCCCCCCATGGGCCTCGGCCAGCATGTCACTCCCCTCTCTGCCCCATTTCAACTCTGTCTCTACACTATCAATAAAGCATAAAAATGCCAAAAAATATATTTAAAAAAGAAATTGGGCTGGTACCTGGTCAAGTTTCCCTGCTCTGGATCAGAATTTGCTAAATCTGAATTCATTGCCAGTCCCACATTGGCAGCAAAATTCCTGACATGCAGTGTATTGTGCAATGCTATGTCACTTTATCCCGCATCACGAGAGCTTGTGGTGCTAACTTCTTCAAGAGCACATGAGGAATCCGCATTCCTCATGTCCAGCTTTCCTCCGACATCCAGCCGGGGGTCCTCATTAGCAATGACCCCCCTCTTAATAGCTCTTAAATTCACATGAGCGTGGTGACCTTTAGCACACTAGGGTCATGAGGTTGTGGCCTGTCTCTCGTTAGCTCCGTGAGAGGACACTTGCTATATTTTATACCCCGGTGATTGAACCCCAAGCTGTGGCTTGTCCCCCCCATTTCAAAAAGGTCTTTTCTCCCTGAGAGTTTACCCAACCCTAACACTCAGCTCTGTTTAGAGCCTTCAAACGAGAGGGACGCGACCCCACTCCTAAGCCGGTCGCTCAACGGAAGATGACGTACTGTTTTCTTTCTCTTTTACTAATTTATTTGTTCCCTCTATTAACCCCTTTAACACCCACCCCCTTGTAAAACCAAAACCATGCCATACTTTAGCAGCTCTAGGTGGAAAGGCTGTAGGGTTGATACAGTTGTTGTGGTCCACCACTTTGGGTCAGGACTGAAATACCATAATAGTTAGACAGTAGCAACTTGACATTTTTGATTCATTCAGTTTGGACTGTCTTGACAATTGTCAGAGGGATTGCCATGACATTTGTTTTTGACATTCATTTATTCCTCATGGAGAATAATAAGAACTTTGGTGTTGCCCTGACTCTTTTATCTGGTAAAAATGTTAGTTGTTCGACTACTTTTCTTTACACTTAGTAAACCTCATGAAGTATATTATGTAAACATATCATCACTGGATGATATGAACTTGTTAGCATGGTATTGCCTATTCACATATACAGCAGACACAGTGAATAAGTCATATTTTTGGCCTACTGGAAATGCAATAGTCCGAAAAAAGGTTTAATATTCACTGTCTTTTAGATATGTTTTTGGTCTCCACCAACTCAAAAGGGAAATATCAGTCTCTTTAGTTGCCAAGTGCTCCACTATGTTCACCAGCTTGTTGCTAACTGTGCCTGGAGTTCTTTACTGGGAACATAGAGTATAGTTTGTTTTCAGAGCTTTTTCTTTGGAAACATCTACAGAAGAATACAACCGTGCTGAGGGTAAACAAAAACAGTGAAGTTGAACAGAATTGGCCAGGCAGTAGCCTAATTCCCAGGGTTTGCCACTACGAGTGTGCACTTTTACGTAACACATAATAATATGATTGTTCAAACAGTTGCTTTGGTTAAAATGGAATAAAAAGGTAACACTTCACAATAAGTTACACAAAATGTTAGTACCTACTACATAGATATGTGTTACCTAGTACTACATAGTTTTTTTTGTGCTACCTAACACTTAGGGTTTTTTTTGTGTTACCTACTATATAGGTTTTTTTTTGTGTTACCTACTACATAGGGTTTTTTTTGTGCTACCTAACACATAGGTTTTTTTCTTGTGTTACCTACTACATGTTTTTTTTTCTTTGTGCTACCTAACACAGTTTTTTTTTGTTACCTACTATAGGTTTTTTTTTGTGCTACCTAACATATTTGTTTTGTGTGTGTGTTACCTACTACATATGTTTTTTTTTGGTGCTACCTAACACATGGGTTTTTTTTTTTGGGTTACCGGACACAAAATTGTAGTACCTACTACATAGATATATGTTACCTACTACATAGGTTTTATTTTGTGTTACCTACTACATTGGGTTTTTTTTGTGCTACCTAACACAGGTTTTTTTTGTTACCTACTACATAGGTTTTTTTTGGGTGTGTGTTACCTACTACATAGGTTTTTTTTGGTGCTACCTAACACATGGGTTTTTTTTGTTTGGGTTACCGGACACAAAATTGTATTACCGACTACATAGATATGTGTTACCTACTACATAGGTTTTTTTGTTGTGCTTCCTTTTTTGTGTTAAAAAAAACCTATGTGTTAGGTAGCACCAAAGAAAAAAACCCTATGTAGTAGGTAACCCACAAAAAAAAACCTATGTGTTTGGTAGCACAAAAATAAAAAACCCATGTAGTAGGTAACACAAAAAAAAACCTAAGTGTTAGGTAGCACAACAAAAAAAACCTATGTAGTAGGTAACACATATCTATGTAGTAGGTACTACAATTTTGTGTACCTTATTGTAAAGTGCTACCAATAAAAATAACAAATAATTCAAATATAATGAAAGTAAAGTATAAATCTGTCAGATCAATAATGGGAGAAATGTGCAAAAATGTGTCTATGCATCTCTAGAGTCCATGTTATTTCGGTTCAGAGACGGTATGTTCTTGGCTCAGAGAATCCTATATTTCAGTGGAAGTTCAAGAATCAATGCCAAAGTATTTCAAAGTATGTCAGTAACTTATTGTGAATTGTATTATTTTTCTATAAAAAGAGAGCTTGATAATCATTTTGACCACTAGCTAACAGTTGCTTTTTCTGAAAGAATAGCTTGGCTGACTAATAGCTAACCCTTTTCCACAATAAATAATAAAGTATTATATTCAAGAACAGATCAAAGTCTTTAACCCTGAGGTGAACATTGTCCCACCGAGACTAATGAGCCTTCAGGTTTGGGGAGGAACAGTGTAAGATCTGACGCCCTTTTTGTGTGTCTTTTTGTATGATGCTGTGATTTGGGACGCTAGTTAAGATTTTTCCACATGATGTCATCACATGAATCATGGGTGTAACGGAAGAATATGCGAAGGTGGGGATCAGGCCAAACCAAGCTTTTCACATCCCAACAGAACCAAGAACGTAGATGCAAAGATTGAGTTACTGCAAACAAACAAGCAGCAGGGCACCCAGGTTTAAACCTTTTTTATTGGAATTCATAAATGTGTCTTCTCTGATTTGAAGAAATAAATTGCAGATTTGGTTCATCTGAGTGTTATGTCAAATCTGATTATAACCCTGGTTTAACAAAGTTAGTTTTTCTTTATCTAGCTAGACAGGACAAGAGAAAAAACATTTTTTTTTGCTGCTTTATACTTCTGCTCCACCACATTTCAGAAGGCTGTAATGTGCTCCCCTGTTTATTTTACAGCTATAGGTGGTACTTTGCAATTAAGGTTTTACACACACACGCAACATATGAGCAGCTTGTAAACGCTAAGTTTGTTTAGGTCTTAATGGTCCCACTTGGGAAATTTGGCTTGTAGCACAATAAAACAGACTCATCCATCAGTAAAACGCAAGACCACAATGGCAGTAAAACAAATTAAAAAAGGGAAAGCCATTAAATATTTTAATGTACATACTTAAAACGATTGTTTGTATCGATTGCACCTGGCCCTGGGGAGTCCAAACCTTCATTCTGAAGCCAAGACTATTCATATAATGTGTGGTAGTATAATAATAATTCTACAGACCTTACACGAATCAGTTGAATGGCATTATATCTTTTATGGTGCTTTTGCATTACATTGTACTTGTTCAACTTACCATTTTTGGTTTTCCACTGTTTAAAAGTACCTGATGCCTACCTTTTTGGTACCTCGAGACTCCAAAAAAATAATTGCCCAGTACTAAACAGTGATAGGTGAGAGATCCTTGCGTCATCAGTGGGCGGCACCCTATCCTGCACAAGAAACAACCACTAAACCAGTGCTTCTCAAAAGGTGGGGCCCGCCCCCCTGGGGGGGCGCCGTGAGTTGTCAAGGGGGGGCGCGGGCTGCCTTGATTTCCAACTGACCAAAAAAAAAATAAATGTGTGTGCTATCTAGCGCGATGTGTGCTTGTGTATGGTTATATCCGCGCGAAAGGCCGCGATTTGCAGTAAATAAATGTCCACATGTGTCTCTGTAGGCTATTTAAAAAGAAATCAAGCAAGTAGACTGATAATAACATTAATGAATTATTGGTTATCGCATCACGGAAGGCCTATTAGGGCTGGGCGATATGACGATATCATATCGTGGACGATATGAAAGTGTCTACCGGGAGAGATTTGGCCATACCGTTTATATCGCAGAGAAAAAGTGAGACACGAGGAAGATTGAGAGATAGGCCTACTGTTTTGAACCTACATTGTTAATTAGGCACCCACTAAATCAATAATGCACAGACACTGCGAGAATAACATAAGACGTATTCCTACCTTCATGCTTATTTGCCCGGAGCAGCCCATAACATAGAGCCCTCGGCCCCTTTCCCCTGCTTCTTTCTTTACTCTTTAATCCCGTGCGGGCCGTGTCCGCAAGATACAGGTGCAGCTCCGCTATCATCTCACCTCTTTTGCACCGGGTCAAAGGGCAATATAGAAGTGCGATTAATCTGCGTACATTTTTTTAATCACGTTAATTTTTCTGTGATTAATTAATCGAAATTAACGCGTTAATTTGACAGCCCTACTAATTTGATAATAAGGTGATTGTATGCAGAATGCTCATGCCAGAAACTCATACAGTGGTTTTGTACAGATAAATAAATAAATATTAGCAGGTTATCAATATTATTTCTATTTAGGGGGGGGGGCGCGAAGAAATGTCTGTCCCCTAGGGAGGGCATGACAGAAAATAATTGAGAACCACTGCACTAAACTATAGCCATCGCAGTGTTTGAGCTTGCTTGTCTTTACAGTCAATGTTCAATGTCATCTTTACTTGAGGGGTTTGTCAGCAGACTTTGTAAAAAGTTAAACATAGTTTTAGAGATTCCTGAAAGAAAGAAAAAAAAATGTCCTCACCTCGATATTCAGAGTTAAACAGATTGCAGAACACACTGGGTGTTCAGTGACTGCCTCATGCTTTCGGTTGGCGTTCAAGTAAACCAGTTAAAGTAAGCACAACAGCTGTACATGCAGCTCAGAACTAGTGGCAACGTTTTGGACCATTATGTACCATCCACACACTGTGCACTGTAGATCACATTGCAGGTCTACTACACAGGTAAAACACCATCTGTCAAGTATAACCAAGCGTTTTACTGCTGTTGATGAACAATTGTGGACAGGTGTTTTTTTATTCAAACCTGTGGAATATGGATCTGAGTTCCATTCTCTAAGTTGTTTTTTCTTTCAAAGGTTTTTTTTATTAAATGTTAGTAACAACGGAATTGTAGCACAGCGAGTACAAATTTTTTCCCCTTTTTCTCCCGAATAAGTTGTTTTTTAAAACTGTGTGTAGTGTATTTGTCCCTGAACTATGTGGCTTTGAATCAACCTGGTTATACTCTTTTTCTTAGTGGATGAAACGCACACTAGTTTACGGAGAAATATTTAGTGCTTTGTTGTTTTCTCATATGGTGTGTGAATTTCGATACAAATAAGAGCTAGTAGACGCAGACTCATTTCCCCAATCGTCATTTTATACAGTATAATCTATTCCAAGCTGAACTATGATTCAGTGAGGCGTCCACACAACTGATTAGTTAATTTCACTGTCAACATATCACTAGCCCTGGTCCCAAACAGCTAAATGAGGCTCCACACATGCTTGTAACCGCACTTTGCATTAGATAAGACTGGATTTTAAAGCAGGTAATTTTGATTATGGAACATAAAGCACAAGTTCAAGTTTAAGTGTGGCTCTGTATTGTTTATTAAAGTAGCTACGAAGAGCTTTCGATTTCTGTTTACATAAGCACGTACCGGCGGCATTTAAATTTGTTTAGGAAACGTGTACATTCCTGGGATAAATTGGACCCATGACCGAGGCATTCATATATAAAAAATAGTGTTGTTTTAGCTGAGTTTTGTTTGCTGTAACAGGTCATTTATTATCATCAAAGTAAAAATTAGACTGTTTCATAAACATTTAAAAGTTCTGCATATGAGGTTTGAAAATAAAAAATCAGACTGAGATGGTGTGGGTGGATGATGTCTAACTACAACCGCACACAAATAATAAAACATCACATGATCACCTCAGGGCGTCAGACATCAGACATCAACTAGAGCAAACGTATTGAGTTGTTGATCAAGGCCTAATGATAAACAAACGCGCACACACACACACACACACACACACACACACAGCGAGGCCTCATCAAGCTGGGAATTGATGCTGACAGTAGATGTGCGTGTCAGTTGGTGGTGGGAGGAGAAACAACACACTGTTCAAAGACTGATAGAGAGCATGGTTTTGCATACACACTGCTGATATTAGCCGGCGCCTGCTAACACCTAAACACAGCAGGCAAGGGAAACCACTAATGATTTTTGCAAATGCAGGCGGTTAGACCATTAAATATTGTGACAAACAATGTTTGGTCTATTTAATGTGTGTGTCAGATTAAATCTTATTATTTTCTTTAGGAGTTGTTTTCGCCTCAAACTGTTTTCGGTATATGAGAAAGATAATAGGATCAGATTGGTAATTAATGAGATAGCAATAGCAGTTAAATATATGGGATTTTCCTCCCCCATATATTTGGTTTGTCTGTGTGTTTTTTTTATGGGAGTCTTATGTTGTGTTTTTGTCGTTTGAGCCAAAAACTGAAGGCAACTTTCTGTCACTGTGATAGACAATAATGTTTTTTGAATTGAATTGAATTATATAAGGCTGATAGTGATTATTCATTTGTAATAGGTAGCAAACAATGTGAGCTGCAATGAACACTTGTCTTGGATTAAACTGATTCATATTTATAAAACAATCAATGTACTTTTTTCCGTAACTATTTAAATGTTATATATTTATGTTTAATCCAATGGAGTGCCTACAGATCTGTCCATGCATCCATCCAAGACTTCTTGGACTGCTGGCCAGATTTCAACCCTGTCTCCTAGAAATGATACTTGAATGGTACTAATCTAAAACAGAAAATATGTTTTGAAGGGAATAGAATGCCGCTCGGTGCAGCCATGAATCCTCCACTAGCAGGATTTGCATTTTCCAACCACATTGTTTGGCATCTGTGGTCAGCTCTGTTTATCTTAGCTCTGTTTCCAGCCACATGTCGTGAATACATTTAGTCTTAACGTAGTGCCACCGTGCTCCCCGGAGGATGAAGTCTTTTTAAACTGTGGTTCAAGTCCTATCGGTAACTATTTTGCCTCAATCTTCAACTATGCGTGGGAACTTGATGTGTGGAGTTCCACAGGGTGCCATCCTTGGGTCTCTTTTATTTAACACTGTAATTTTTCCACCAGGCCAAATTGTGCAGAGAAATACAATCATCCATCATGAGCTCTTGACCTTTCTGTGGCATTCTTAGAACTCTTCTGGTCTTTATTATTCACTTATTTGAGCCAACTCTGAACTTCTATTGCGGTCGTAAGTTGTAGAAACTTTATATTTATATTTAATGTTTCGAATTAACATTTTATTGACTTATATTCTCTAATATGACACGTGAAATGACCCATGAACTCTACTTTAACTTGACTTAATGTATTAGGAAAATGAAAATCCAAACAATGATAATAAAAAAGAAGAAGACGTGAAGGCAACAGAGCCAGATAAGTAAATTGTTTTCATCTGAAATTAATGATAGCATTCATTTACCCACCACTGCGTTATAATGACTCAAATTCAGCGTGCATCTACTGGGTAACTATAAAAAATATATTTTCCTCTCTTTGTAAGTATTTCCAACCATTATGCAAAATAACGTCAGTGTGGTCTTGAAAGAAAGTAGTCACATCATATAACTGATTGCAGCTGTGCGGTGGGGAAATATCCGAGCAGAGCAGAAAAGCACATGAGCTCAGGAATTCTTTTAGAAGTAGAACAAAGGCTTTTGCGAGTCACTGTGGCCACAAGACACCACTGCAAATATATGCTTCTTTACAGGGTATTTAAAATCGTTTTGGGTCAAACCATTTTTTAAGTGAAGTGGGAAATGACATTAGATAATTTAATTTGCTACTAGTATAACTTAGCTGACATTCAACTGAAGCCAACACTGAAGAGACTTTAGAGAAAGGACAGACATTGCCTGTCACATTTGTACGACCTCCAGGCAGACAAAGGCCACAAAGTCACATGAAAACCAGACACAGCACTCACACACACACACACAAACTAATCAAGCCGTATTGATCAATCTACTGTTACTCACTCATTTAGACATGTATTACTACTGGAATAGTTATGAGTTATGAGTAAAACCGTCTTTTTTTGCTAAACTGACCTTCATGTTTGTATCGGGTAAAATAATTTTTTTTCGGTAAATGTATTTTGATATTTTGTGCAGAACTGCTTTTTGGCCTCCGATAACCATATCTTGTTTTTTTTGTAGAGTCATTGCTTTTTGCACACACCGATATACTGTAGTATCTGAAAATAGTGGGAGTGTGGACGATAACTGATAACAGATAACTCCAGATACAATTTTTTATATATAGATGCATAGTGGATATGGATGATGATGGAAATATTTCAGGAAAGAGATGTGTTTCTGTGTTATTACGTACTATTATCATTACTTTGTGTGTCCATTGTTCGCTCACCGGCCTAAAACAGGCACCATCATCAGAGAATAACTTAATGTGCTACTTCACATGTGTACACATTTATACAGTAAATGCAGCTAAATCATGTAAACCAAATGAGCAGGAAGCCACAGGTTGATCACAATCCCCTTTGGTTGTATGCAAAGATGCTGTATGCATGCGTGTACCTGTGTGTACTTATGTGCAGGTCTGCGTGTGCATGCAGATGGGAAAACAATGACCTCCATTTTTACGGCTGGCGGCTGTCTGTTTTTCATTATTGATAATCCTGCTGTTCCTCCACAGGCTCCAGTGTGCAGGTGCAAAGGGATTTGGAGCAGGCTTTGTTAAGTCCGTTTCAGTGTTCACATGCCTCGTGCCTGGGAGTATCCTCAGGCTAGCTTGCATGTAAACAAGGGTGGGTATGTGTTTACACACGGACGGGGCACCCATCCTTGTGCTAACCAGCACATTGAGGCTTCAGTAGTGTAGGTTTTCAGTTTCTTATTATGTATTTAAAGCTTTACTGAACAATTTATTTTTTATTAACAATGGATTTTAAAGATGACGTCATAGAGGTTAGTTGCAGTGACAAGGGGAATTCTCACCAACTCCCCTTAGCTAAAAACGCCTCTTTTAGCACATATTTTTGTTGTTATGGGACACTTATGTTACTCTTCAGCGCACTCATAAACCTTATTTCCAGCAGACAGCTATATTAGCAAGGAAGCTCTGATAACCCGATTTTAACATAATCAACACATTGCAGACAAAGGAAGCAAAAGGTGGACAGAAACAACACTCCATTGGGATGATAATGTTACATGGTTTTGTGGTGTGTCAGCCCCCTTGTGGACAAAAAGCATGAATGCGACTTTAAGCAAAACAAATGTTGCTTTTGCTAACTGGTTCGCTAACTAATTGAACATTGCAGCTATTTCTAACTAATAAGCTTTTTTTTTTAACTCTAGGAGTTTATTTCTATAAAAAAATACAATGTGAGTTTTTGATGTCTCTGAATATGAACTTTCTTAGTTAAAAAAAAGAAATAAAACTTAGACAAACAACAAACAAATTAAGCTTAATTGAATCAAATTCGAAATATGTTGTTTAAATTGTTGTGCAAAAAGTAGAGCCTGACAATAAAATTGTACAGAAAGATAAAGAAAGAACTTATGAAAATATAAAGTTAATGTTTAGGAGTCCACAAATGTACTCAGTGGGTGGCATTGCATCAGAAAATCTGAACAAAACTTATTTGTAATCATTTTGCCCTGCATGCTACATTAGTTAGTATGAAATGACATACACCTATCAATTAAAATGAATACAGGTTATTTAATTTGATCTTTTCAGAAATGTTATATTTAAAAAAAATATGTACTGATATTGCTATTGATCTCCGTTGCTATTACTGTATATTGTCCAACTCATTTATATCTATTCAATGCAATTCATCTCAACAGCACCACAAACTACATCCTCCAATATGACCGTGAAATTGAATCAACACCTCTTGAAAAAAAGACAGTTTTAACTAAAACTAAACATTATAACCTCCATGACGGTAGGACTAATTGCAGGTCTGTTGGTAGACTACATTAGTATTAGCACCTGGCAAAAACAAAATAGATAAAGATCACGCTCCGGAGCTGGTGGAGATCAAAACAGAGCTAAAAGTAGAGTGAAAATAGGATTTAAATTATTAACAAATGAGTAACCTGTAAGTCATCCCAATGTTCTGAAATAAAGGTCTGTCTGCTTGTTATGAATTTTTTTTAAACGTCATTGATGGTCAAATGGTCAAAAAAGTAATAAATAAGAGGATGCAGCTGTACAGCGTCTTCTTTCTACTTTATTATACTGTGGTTGTAGTTCACCATCAGACACCACCATTTCCTCCACAGCTGCGAATGCGCTGCTTGCCAACGTACCCAGACACATAGATACTGTACAAATGTATATATTTAGACTCATATCCACATAGTCTATGGTTCATAAATATATCCTGAACTGCCATTTTGCCACATGCTATCCTGTTATTCTCCTAACTTGTCTGTCACTATTACATTCTGTGAAGCCCTATTAGGTTTCTGGTTGATGCCAATACAAACTCTCACACAGTTATTGGTGGCTGAAGCGATTCTGATCATCATAATATCATGTTCCCTGAGGGAAAACAAAGAGAACTTGATCTTTCATTTTTGGTCTTTGTTTTATTATCGGGGGCTCTATTCCATTTTTTAGAGGCAATGACTGTTAAAACATAAACTCTGTGCTGAAAGAGATATCTTGGTTAGGGAATATTACATGTGTCCCATAGACGCAGAGTGAAACACCCTCCTGAATGCCTGTTCTTGTCTTAAAAGCAAAACATTAGCAACCAGCTGGGCGTGTGTTCTTGTATAGATAGATAGATAGATAGATAGATAGATAGATAGATAGATAGATAGATAGATAGATAGATAGATAGATAGATCTCAACTGCAAGTTAACAGTAGAGAAAAACACTACTTATAATAATAATCTAGGTGAGATATGTGATGATTTTGCTGGACAACCACTGTGCCAGTGGTCTCATAGAAATGAATGAGGGGCTGCATTTTTCACGCAGTGCTTACGTCAGTCCTAACACAGCGCGGGCTTTGAAACACAAGGCTGTTGTTTGCCTTTAGTCTAGTAGCTTGCACTGAATCTTTGACAGCCCACCTCTACTGTCGACAAGCAACAAGCCAGTTGGTTTGCAAACTGTGGATTGCTACAATGCAAATGCTGCACCAAAACACTTTGGACCCACTGAAAAGAATAACCAAAAGATATTTTCTGATGATATTCTCCCTTTCTTCAGACTTCAATCAAAACAAACTCTACCTTGTTATATTAGAATGGGGTCAGGTCACATGGTTGGGTTATTCTGAGAAGCTACAGGAATTTGTAAGATTCAGCTTGTTTATCAAGGACACTGACAAAGCCAGATTCAACTCTTGATTTTGCTGAGATGGGACGCCTTCTCAAACCACCAGGACTCTTTCTTGCACATTTCTTTCAGCCAAGTCTCAATTCTCCACCACTGCCTCTGTGTTCTTGACCTCAAGGTCACGTCCTCCTTGTTGGTGTTCATTGTGAGACATGTTTGCTGAGGTACTGTCTTTCTTCAAGAGTGAATAGCGCTGGATTCACATGTGAAATGACCTTCAGACGATTATTCTCTTTGGCTCTCCATCCCACCCGGTCTTAAGTCACTTTATTTCTTTGCCTCTTTACTCTTTCCTTGGGTGCCCCTCCCATGAATTGTGACTCCTTTGGCCTGGCCGTCCCAGAAGCCCATGCAAGGAAGGCAATCTAACCCTGCTCAGGAAACCAGTCAGCCTGTTATTGCTGGCAGCCAATGGAGCGGCCATGTTTTAATATTTACCCACCAAATCCCTTGTACCACATAAATCAAGGGGTGCAGAGGGGCAATACTAGACCTTACCCACTGTGTACAAAAACCACAAGCCTCCCTCGACAGGAAGAAAAGGTGAATAGCGGAGCAGATTGGCAGGGAGGAAGGGATCAGCAGTGCCAACATCGAAAATTGAGCCGCTACATGGACAAATGTGGAGAGAGAAGTCTATAACCTTCCTGTGAGGGGGGAAATTAAAAGAAAGATGTTCTGTTTTCTTGATTTAGACTAATCAGAATCACATGTACTTACAGTCCTAAGCATAATAAATGGCAGCAGTTTTCCTTCACGACATGGCAGGCAGCTGACTAGACATATACTGTAACCCAATGTCTCTCAGCATGTGTATATTGCCTGATAGCTATGTCAGGCTAAAAAGAAAAAAAAATCTTGCCTGGAAATAATTCTTTCTATTCATTTGTGTGGTGGGTGTTTTATAATTTTTTTGTTGCCATATGATATAGAGCATAACTAATGTATGTCTGTGTAGATCCCCTTGTGAGCCTTACGTAATGCACATATTCACATTTCAACAGACTGGCCGGACTTTAAAAAAACGCAGCCAGGAGCAACATCCCCAAAGGAGCCTTACGATTCAGCTTTTTAGTTGGCGGAAGCTTTTGGCTATTGTTGGAATCCAACCTGTGTCTTTTGGGCTATCCCAGGGCGATAGTAGAATAAAGTTGTAGTGAAAGGAAAGCTTGATTAACGAATCATCAGTCATTACGCGTGATGAATCCTCTCCCAAACTCCACCGCATCATCAGGCTCCCGGGCAGAACACTTGACAGCTGGATTCTGTCCGTCACTTCTAAGGCAAAGGCTAAAAATCCAAAGCAAGGGGCGTAGTTAATCCTTCTGGGCTAACAAATTGGCCCTTATCGCTACTCCTAGGAATCAACTTGTCAGATCCCGCAGATAGTGCTTGTGCAATGAAACGGTCCAGTGCACGCCGTTGAAACACATAAAGCCATTAGCGTGTCATGTTGGAACGTTGCGGGTCCCTTGGTCCTATAAACCCCAGTTTTGGGCCGGGCGTGGGGGATCAGCGGCCTTGGAGGCATAAGCCAGTGCTCCATGACATGGGTCCTGTCACCAGCTTATATGTCAGTTGTGTTTTTTTTAATCCCGTACTTAA
This sequence comes from Ammodytes marinus, assembly GCF_949987685.1. Lineage (NCBI taxonomy): Eukaryota > Metazoa > Chordata > Actinopteri > Uranoscopiformes > Ammodytidae > Ammodytes > Ammodytes marinus. The sequence continues at coordinate 20,948,064 of NC_137222.1, read as the reverse complement.
CATGAGGAAAAACACTCAAGCCGTCCAGTTCTGACGGACCCTCAAGAAAGTCCTTTTTTTCTAACTTCAGAAACAGACCTGCAGTTCAGTGTGAGGCCAACATATCGGAGAATCCCCAGAAGCATGAAAATATTGTGTTACCCAGTGTAATTGATAAAGGGTAAGGGCTTTATATGCTTTTAGTTTTGCTCGCACATACGCCATGGATTTGCTCAGGAGCAGGGGGGCCAGGGGGGAAGGCATTTCGGAAACATGGTGCACAATTCCCTCATAAAATCTCAGCTGAGTTAACGCTGGGTTATTCATGCCCACCTCAGCCAATGAAAAAACACCAAGCTGTTTCTAGGTGTCCTCCAGGCCCTGTGTCACAGGGAGTATCCGGTAACAGGTAAGCGGCACATGCTCAGCCTTCCTCCCTTTTATAGAAAGCCCAGATGTTTATTAGAAGATTTATACGCAGTAGAACTTGAGTCTGGAGCTGTCGCTGTGTAGCAGACCGTAGCCTTTTAGCCTGGCACTCTGTTATTGCAGGTTGCTAATTCTTTCAGGAGTGTGCAGTTTAATAGGAGGCGTACTGAGAAAGGTTATAGCACTCCTGGGGCTGATAATCACAAACACAGCCTTGATCAAACAAGCGCTGGAAGAATTTAAGTTTTTTATTTTCTCAAGTAGGTACATGTGGTTCTGAATATATTGCTAGTTTGCCTGCCTGTTCATCTCTGTGTGAACAAGGACCCTCTTGAGCACATTCATCTGGATAATGTTGTTAGCAAAACCAAAGTGGAGGAGAGAAAGCTGCAAAGAAAAATAACTAAATGTTCATATTATACTGTATGTGTGTGTATATATATATATATATATATATATATATATATATATATATATATATATATATATATATACATATATACATATATACATATATATACATATATATATATATATATATATATATATATATATATATATATATATATACATATATATATATATATATATATATATATATATATATATATATACATATATATATATATACATATATATATATATATACATATATATATATATATATATATATATATAACATTGTATTGCTTTCAATGGCCAACACATGTTAATGACGTTAATATAATCACCCTGTGCAGGGCTGTACAGTGCGACAGTTTTGATCGCGTTTGCTACTGAAATTGATCATGTGCGATGATGAATACAAGTCCACTCGCACTAGTGCGACAGCTTGCTAATGAGGAGATGCTGTCTTTGAAACACTAGCCCCTTTTACACAGCCAGTGTAAGCCGGGAATATGCCAGCCTTTCGGCCCTGCTGTATAAATGCGACAGTTGCGGAACGAGGGAAGAAAGGTGCGAGAGATTGTTCCAGGAATTTTACTACCTCGGGGGGTAGTAAGATTCCCGACACAATCAGTTCCGCCTCTCTGTTTAAATGCTCCAGCTTGTTGTTGCGGAACAGGGGGGCGTTTGACGTTCCATAGTCTACGTTCTAAACATGCGACCATGTTAGCAGTTGAAGGACGTGTGTTTAACATTAATCACGGCGGCCTGATGTCCCGTAAAAATCACCAAATAAAAGGAACGGCGTATAATCTATCTGATCATGAGGTCCGTTGCTCAATCCAAACCCCCGCGCTTCATTTTGCAGAGTGTATGAGTCTATTTCTGCCCAGGAGAAGTTGTACAATGGGAAAGCTAGGCTAGGCTAAGTAAGGGATAAAGTATAGCGAACGGGTCACTTGCTAGAAATAAAGACCGACAAGCTGAAGCAGGTCTTGTTCAGCTTGATTGTAGTAGTAGTAGTACGCCAGTAAATAGGAACGACCAAGGATACGACCTAGTAACGGGGGAATAGTTTGCTCGCCCCGCTAGACTGTCTGCTTCAGCTGACTGAAGGCTCCGGCTCAGCTGTTAGCCACAGAGCTACTGTTTTGCTAACACAACTCAAGAGGTGAAGCGGATTGATTTTGTCAGTTTGGTTAACAGTCCCAGTGATGTTGGCACATCGTGGGGACAGTAAAATACGGCCCTCTTACTGCAAGCTCCAGCACTTCTGCTCTCAATTCACCAGCCATGTTGTTGTTGTAAAGCAGCTGACCGGCGCGGCGCTAAATGTTTACGTCACCTGACGCTGTTTACAAGTACCTCTTTCATTCCGGAGCGCTGTGTTGGGGAAGTACAGTCTGAGTACTCTTCAATACACATTTGAGGAATTTAACCTTAAGGCCCGGACACACCGGCCCAATAATCGCCGTCGTAGAGTCTGGAGGGGGCGGGAACACGAATCTGTTTGGTGTGTGCCGTGAAATCGGTCGTCAGGCTTCTTTTGAGCCGATTGAACAGCGGCGGGCAGTCTTTCAGTTGGAGCAATTTGATCTGTGGAGGGCTAGCGAATCAGTGAAGCCCGGAAGTGAGGCGGGTAGCACAAACAGCTAACAACAGTTAGCCATTGTTTTAATGTGTTTTTTTGTTTCGTTCAGCGAGTTCTCACATGCATCAACCCTTGTTGACTGCTCGACACCATGCTCGACACTCTCTGCTAAAAATGGTGCTCTTAATGGTCCATAAATATAAATACGTATTTCTATCTATGTGTATGGTCTAGAGAGCCGTCCCATCATTTCCGGCTTCCGTATTTTTTCGGGCCACAATACAGATTAGCGCCGCCTGCTGTTATGGAGACATTACGTCCCGCGCAAGTGCAGAGCGAACGGAAAGTCAGCAGTCGGCTTGGTGTGTTCTTTGCACTTATTTGGCCGCGACGGGAAGACTGGAGCTGCCTGAATCGGCAAACTCCATTTTCGGGTAGTAGGACTGGTGTGTCCTGGCCTTTAGACATACAGGAGTAATACAAGATAAATACAATGTTTCCTATTACATTAATAAGCATTCCAACATTCAATATCTGCCACCACAGCTCATACTTTTCTTTAGACCATATACTAATAAAATGGAAGTTTTCTCATTTCAAAACGCCACCTCAAGCGTTTTATTAGCCCAACGGCTTTTAACGGCTTTCAGTTTGTTTTCACGGGAGGAGGAGGGGTGGGCAGCCGTGGGCAGCTGAACAGAGTCATAGTGAAACAAAGGTTTCGGTTTCGGCCCGGCCTCACGGAAGGAAAATAAAACAAATTCTTACTCATTCTGATAAGGCAATTGCGTTCACAGCTACAACATTGGTCTTACAGGAAAACTTTATACGGCTAACTTAAGCATTTGAACCTTTGTTTGGTTGATTTCAATAGTTAACTTAAGCACCATGGACCTATAAAGATGTAACACGCTATCAAAACAGCGCTAGCCCACTAGTTTGGTGTAGATGGCTGGAGGAATCTTCGTTTAGAACTTGTTAACCACTGTATTATTTTACAAAAACGGAGTGTTTAAAGATCACACATACAGCTATCACATATAGCAAATCATCGGGGGGTTAGTGACTTATACGCCTATGGTCGGTAAACAATGCAACTGTGCTCGCTAAGACCTTTAGCTTACAATGCTACAGAACGAGAATGATTCTACACCCGCTACCAGTCCGCTACGCTTGCCGCCCTCTTTCTCGATAGGTCCATAATGCCGCTACGTCCATGCTACGTCATGCATTAATGCTTCCTTGTGGCTTCCCTGCGCCAATGAGCAGCTTTCATAGGAATGAATGGGCGCAGTGTTTCAATCCGGTGTCCATTTCTTTATATGTCCATGCTCTTAACATTAACGCAGTTAAGTTAGCGCGTGTGCAAACAGGACATTTCTTGTGCGCCTTCACATTAAAAGCCTGTTACTAGCAAACGTGAGTTGACTTTTATTTTGAAGCCGGTAAGAACAGGAAGTTAGCGCTTCACATCACTGCAGTGCTCTAGCTTGAAAATCAACTCCTTCAGCTGCAGAGAGCAGTCAACAGTAGTCTACAAAGTTTGAAATACGACACTGAATAACTACTCCCAACACATTCACAACAACCTATTTAACTTATCCTAAATTGTACCAATATGTATACTTATTTATTTAATAGGCTATATGTTTTAAAGTTTGGTTTTAATTAACAGAAGGATATTTACCAAAATGTTTTATTATTATTAATATAATAATTATATGTATAATATATACAAAAAATATATAGATATTATTTTTATGGGGAGAAATAATTCTGAATCAGCAAAAAATTGCAATTGGCAGGTTAGATTATTTTATCTGAATTGCAATCAGTGCACCCCTATTCATTTTTCTACAATTATTACTGCACACACTAGGATATAATATTAATTGAGAATTTCAAATGAGACCAAGTTTTCGATCATACGTTGTGTGCTACCGAATTTATTTTTGTGCTATTGATTTTTTTTACTTGCTAGCACCAGTGCTACCACCTAAAAAAATAAGCGTACAGCCCTGCTGTGCTAAGTTTGCTTTTTGGTAAAGTATTATCTACCAACAGTGTATACTGTATGTGTATGGGAGGACTAAAGAAAACCTTCTACCTTGTGCTCTAAAGACGAATAGGACAGGAGGAGAAGACGTGAAGAAGAACAGAGCAGAGACAAAATAGAGTAATTGGAGAACAACAGACGAGTCACCGTCGCCCCCGGTCATATCTGCCCAGATAATGACTGGCTGAGGAGAGTCTGTGTCACCGGGTGACAAGGCTGGCAGTGGCAGGAGCTGACTCTTATGGACCAGCTGGACAGTCAAAAGGACAAACCCTTCTGCTAGTGTGTAATATGTTCACCCTATGTGGCGTGCTATCTTTGCTTCCCAAGAACCTCAACTGTGAAAAACCTAGTTGTTCTAGAATTGGCACTGCGATGGTGGCTGCCAGTTTTGGTAGCTACATCTATCTATACATCTATCCATCCATCCATAATCTTTATAAATGCAATCTAATGAAATTACCAAAAAGAAACCGGAGCAAGACTTGTATTGCGATTGCTCTTGCGAAACACAACACACATGCAAAACATGGGATGGACAGAAAGCCTGATTGATCTGCATTATCCGTTAGTCATTTCACAGTTTAAGGAGAAAACAGGGCAGGGTATACGTGGATGTTATTTTTATCCCTGATAAGATCCGATCCTTATCTTATGTCTTCATAGCCAGGAGTAAAAGAACAACATGAGACACATGACTTAGGCCCTGTTCTCACGGTGAAAACTTGACAGTTTTCCCGTTTTTTTTTTTTTTTTAAACCCCATTCAGACACAATTTATCTGACATCTTCACCCGTACACATGTTTTCAGAGGAAACGGGACGAAATCGATGTAGTAAGCATGCCAGGCCAGCAGTTGCCGGTACAAGGAAGTAGTAAATAGCATTTCCGGTGCATCCGGTGTTGGCGCGCCTGTGTGTGTGTGTGTGTGTGTGTGTGTGTGTGTGTGTGTGTGTGTGTGTGTGTGTGTGTGTGTGTGTGTGTGTGTGTGTGTGTGTGTGTGTGTGTGTGTGTGTGTGTGTGTGTGTGTGTGTGTGTGTGTGTGTGTGTGTGTGTGAGAAAATCTAGAGCCACATGTTTTTAAAGGTGCGAACACACTAGGCACTTTACACGCGTACAGACGCGTATGAAATCGGACGTTTTTCCATAGGGAACCATTGGTTTACGCGCGTACATGGCGCGTAGATGCGTCACTCGTGCTAAAGCAACATTTTAGCCGCGTATGACCCGTGTATATACACACCTGCGCGCCTACGCAGCTACGCGAGGAGTTAAAAAAAATGAACTTTTGTTGCTCCTACGCGTGACGATTAGCCGCGTTGGCCAATCAGCGTTGGGCTTGACCCGACGTCACAGGCAGAGAGACGGACAGTGTAGCCTACTGTACACAGAGGCTGATGAGAGACACCGAGGAGGAAAATGTATTGCAGGCAGCCGAGCCGGTGCTGTATGACAGCAGCTCGGGAATAGAAGACGTGGGGAGAGTAAACCAGGAGAATGGACTTCCTGGTTAATTCAGTGAATATGTGCGGCTGTGCTTAAGCCGATAAAACAAGTTAGCGCCGTATAGCATTAGTTAACTCACCCTGTTGTGTGCGGGCGGCTAGCGCCTCATATTATGAACCCAAACATGACGGCTATGTCCGGGGGACTTTCACAACGAGTACAGCGGTGTTGATCTACGCTAGCCACGGTCCCCTGTCACAGCCAGGTAGGCTAATGTTGGCTACTTGACTTTATGTTGTGCCGCCGTGCACCGATGCTGCTGTAACTGTGTTTGTTATGTAGCTGCCGTGAATATGTAATGCTGTTTTAATGCTAGGCTATTTGTGCTGTTCAGTTTGTCTTCTGGCACAGTTGTTGGCCTTGTTGTTGTTTTTGTGCGGACATGCACGCTATTGTGTCGGGTCGGGTCTGATCGCAGCCATGGTTGATTAGGGGAAATACAATATCGGTAGGTAGACTAGGCACCAGGGTTTTTCCTGCATTCAAAAAATGTTGGCGCCCGCCAAAGGAATTTTAGCGCCCGCCAAAGGAAAATCCTCAGCACCAAAGTGTTTTTTTTTTTTTTATATATATAAATAAATAAATAAAAATCTACTTAAAACGGCTCCAAATGTGTTTCCATTTCCGCGCCATTCCAGTCATATTACTTGCAATCTCAGTTGTAAAAAAAGAAATCAGGTCGGGGATAATCGTTATTAAACTATCATTGTTCCGCTCGCCGGGGCATGCAGGCTTATAAATGCAGCAAACCCTTTCAGCCGTGAGCTCCGCTCGGCCCCTCCCTCACCTGATAGTTTCGCTAACGGCTAGTCCAGAGAGTAGCTACGAGGGAGATGTTGCGCATTGCCGGGTGTTTTGAAAAACTTCTAGATGACGAGAATAAAGGTAAAACTAATTGTGTTGTCTGAAAACACTTCAGACTCACAACAAACTAAAATAATGTGCAAGATTTGTCACGCGCGGACACGCGAGTAACATGACATACGCGACCGAGAGACAGAGAGAGAGAGAAAGAAAAGTGATATACAACCTGATCTGCACCTTTAAACATCCCGACCAATTTGTTTATTCACTTTAAGTCGAGTCATAGTGGTCTATGACCAAGCAATCAATGAATAAAAACACAGGAAGTTTAAAGCTCCTTAACTCCTGCCACCACAACTGTCAACACTACAATGCAACTGCCTATCCAGCCAGCTCCATGACATGAATAAATCATGCCCTTACATTTAATGCTAGCAAAAGACGTGCCCTATCAACACCATTTACAACTGGTTATTTTTATTTTGACATATTTTTATTAAATTATTAAAAATATGTTTCACTTATTTAGCCTATTTCTATTCTCCCTGTTTTCAGGTCAATTAGGCCTTTGTTTAAAGTCCAAAGTCATGGTGTTTTTAGAAAAAAACCTTGTTAAAAGTAAAATAAACGCATAATGTTCTTAAATCAATGATTAACTGTCTTTAATAATAGTGATAACACAATGTGATTACTCAAAATAATCATGATTATGATTTTTTCATAATTGAGCAGCCCTACCTTCTTCCATGGTTTAGATAAATTAGAAACAATTAAAGTATTAAACAGTTAGGCCTAGTCATTATTAGTATTTTGACTTCATATTATCTACAGGTTGTTTATTGTGATTTCATAAGCGTCAGTGAGCTCCATGGTAACGCAGTGATTGACAGGCTGACTGAAATGCTCTTGAGCTGGACAGAAACTCCCCTCTCCCAACCCAACACCCCTCTTAAAATACACAAACCGTTTGCCTTTGCCTTTACTGTCGCGACCCCAAAAAAAGTTGGTCGCGTACTGACCCCCCAAAGGCCCATTCTGAGCCAGGAAAAACCCTGGGCACGTTACACGCGTACAACCATTTTTGACACAAAATGATCAAGCAACATTTTAGCCGCATTACGCACGTAAATCTTACGCGTGTAAAGTGCCTAGTGTGTTCGCACCTTTAGACACTGTCACTGATTGTATGCATCTAAAATGGGAAGAGTGAGTTCATGACTTATGCGGTCATTTGGGCAGTAGCATATGGAGAAGATATTGAATAAAAGTTACGGACTCCCTTATGTTTGCTGATTTTGCAAATGCTGTAAAAGGTCACATTAAAATGTTAAATTTTTTAATTAACAGGTTACATGACAGGGCTTGTAGTAGAACAAGGTCAACAGTTATAAATATTAGACTCAGCAGTATAAAGAGAACCTCCATCAGAGACTTAAATATTTTTATGATTAAGATTTCCATATTTCTTTATAAAATAATTCAGTAAGCTGTTCACACAAGTTTTGTGCATGATTTTCCAAACACAATGGTCTGAATACTGTTTGAAATCCTTCTCCAAAACGGGAATTACATTTTAAGTGACAATTCAAAATTCCTTTTTAGTTGTAGAAAGTAATCTCACCACACGTTTTGAAAGTGCAAAAATTCTAAGATAAAGCACAGAGGACCTGACAGCTGTGACAACGGATTCTAAGACAGACTGGACCACAGATGAATCCAAGAGGAGGACCAATCAGAATGAGCTGTAGGTGAGTCAAGATAAAAAATTAAATGGATTACAAGGCAACCAAAGCATGTAATGATCAAAAGATTAACATCTGGACGTTGTCAGGGCCGGCCCGCGGTATAAGCGAACTAAGCGATTGCTTAGGGGCCCCCAACCCCCCCCCCCCCCCCCCACAAAAAAAATGGGCATATCCCCAGACCCCCCTATAAGGGTCGGGATCTCGTCTGGCTACTATTTTCACCCAGCTGGGCATTGGAGGCACTAGCGGAAAACCGTGCTTGTGTGAACGACATTAACCAATAGTCAATAGTTTTGGCAGTGCTAACATTGGAGAGGGCCCCCTAATCAAATTCTGCTTAGGGCCCCATGAAGGCTTGGGCCGGCCCTGGTTGTCAGTGTCAAAGTGGACCAAGACACCTTGGGAGAGACTGGCAGCAGTGGCATGTTTACATTAAGATGTGAATATGAACTTAAAAAGGCAGAGATAAGTGGGGTTGTGTCAAAAGATGAACGACCCACCAGAATATGTATTTGGCCCGATCCAGTGGAATGCATCAAGTCCAGAGCTGGCCCAAATCTACCAACAGGAGCGGATTCTTAGACCAAATGTGTTCACGTCTTCACTACTAAAACTGAGCCAAATATGGCAGCCGTGCAGTATATGACCTAGAGTTGGCACATATTTGGTCATGTAGTGCCAGAACACAGTCCCAATCAGACAACCCTGCTGGCTCCGTAAGTGTGAGCAGGAAGTAGCTGTGTATATGTCAATGTCAAGTGGCCATGTATTGTGTTCTGTTCCATGTCTCCAGCACAGAATAATCAAACCTTGCTATCATGGACTCTTGAACCTTAAAAGGTTCCAGTTCCTCCACTACTTGAACTTGCTCTCCCCCTTGTCACCAAATGAACCCTGCTTTTAACAGCTTTCTTTTTCTGGCTGATTAACACCGGCTTTTTGTTCTCCCCTGCAGTCTCTATTCTTATTCACATTTCCCCCTCTCTACACCCTCTCCTGGGTTCAGTTGCATTCCCCCTGCCCCATTATCAAAACCATTTTAACAATGCAGAAACGGCTTGCTGCTTCCTCCCCATGAAGAGCCTGCCTTTCATAGAAAAGTGCTCCCTCTCTCTCTCTTCTAAGAATATGTTGTATTAATAGCATCCACCTAACATGCAGCTTTTCTTGCAGTCTCACAAATGGAAAAGTGTTTTTTTGGAACATATAGGCCTACATCTCACATTTACAAGAAAAGGATTCAGTGTAGTACAAGCCATGCCACTATTATGATTTTTTTCAGGCTATGGCTGAATTATTGGTCACATTTGTCTAAAAGAGTGGCAGCTCACTGATCAATAATAGCCCCTTAAGGTTCCATTAGCACTACTGTTCGATAATGACTGCTTCTTTGGCAATGGACCTAACGGGCAGTAATGCCTCATCAAAAGCCATATTCCCTATTAGCTCCATTCAACCCTTTGTCCAACACACAGACATGACACATGACATAATGGTCTGTCTGGTCATTAGTCGATTGCATTTCAACTTTATTGAATAGAAATGGTAGGTTTAGGTTCTCCAAAGTGGCAGAGAGTAAATACAGCTGACTGACACACATCCCTGATATAGTACCAGAATATAAATGTGTTACAGCTAACACGTAAGCTAAAGTTTTTTTATTTTTTTTTATAGCGCATACATTTTTTGGAGGAGGTTCCATTTCAACATTCAACAAAAAAAAATCTACCCCATTATTGGGTAAGTTAATTTATTATAGATGATAATAATGTAACTCTGGATGGCAGATGTTCTACTTGATAGATTCATTCATTCTGCCTGAATGAAGCTTGTGTCAATTAAAAGGAGAGCGGTATATTGATTGGAAAGCTATTTGTAATGGGCTCTGTTCGACTGCTTATTTGCAGTGTTTACAGCAGATAATAAAATCCTCAACAAAACTAGCTGTCCTATACTGTACAAACTACCAACGTTAATACAAAGAAGGTTTTTTTTCTTCTTATCACTATTGCACATAGTGTCATTATTATCCATCAGTGATTCAAGCTGTCTGTCTGTTTACAACATTCAACAATCTGGGAAGGCCCATTGTAATGCTGAGTTTGTATTGACTTGTAAACTAGAAGCCAGTTCGTTCTCGTTAGTTCTCTGAAAATGGAGATGGAATGTATGGCTGTAAACACAGCACGACCAACCTACGGGGTCTATGAAAGATACAAAAGTGGATGAAATTAAAATGGGACACATTCCCACGTTCGATAGGGAATCTAGTCGGATAGCTAAGTGGGATATATCAGAGCTTTGTAAGAAAAATCGGAATCTCACCATTTGTAATAATGACTTTTTTTTTTTTTACTTGAAGAGTATTTATAAGTCAGAGACTGGTAATTATGGCATCTCCCACATGACATGAACGCAGCATGAGTGTCAATTTACAACTTGGCAATATTCCCTTCTGTTCATGCTTTAGTGAAAAATGTAGCACTTCTTCTCCATTTACAGATGATAGGCCTTGGGTCTGTTGGATCTGGATAGTGGTCATATCTGTACCGGACATTCAGATTTATCCTTTTACTTCTATTATTAGAATATGAGCAGCAGGATAGTCTACTAGAGTTTCTCATGCAGTAGCTATTCTGTGATTTACAGGAGGTTTCTAATTAAACTGCCAGGCCTGCCTCTGTGTGAGTATGATCAGTGATCTCTGGTTCGCTATGTGGAGCCGGGTGTGGGAGAAGCGTCTACCTTTCCTTTTCTTTTACTGTGTCACATGTCTTCTCACAAGCTGTAAATCTACTTCTACTTGTCCGCATAACACCTAATTGATTTCTAGTAGAATCTCCTGTTTTGCTGGGTGATTGGTTTTTCTCACGTTCTTCCCCCCAAACAGTCACAAATCTATTTATGGAGTGCTGTTTCCATTGTCATCTTGTTTTCCTTTTTAATAAAGGAGGTTTTTTGTGTCAATGTTACACCTGGATGAAGTAGCCAGCGTCTCTTTAAAAATATGTATTCTAAATTAGTTTATTTCCTCCTACCAGTTCATTGATGGTGAATATATCCAGCTCTTTAAATAATCTCCCCTTATAATTATAATTTTAGCTCACCCAGGCACATTGGTTGGTGTGGGTGTGTTGCAGTTATTTAAAAAAAAATCAAATTCACCAGTGCATTCCTATTGGTTCTAATGTTTACAACCGTTTTGCAGTTTTTATGTTTGCAACAGGTAGTCCCTTCCAGTGTGTAACTTGCATTGTTCACCCAAACAGAATGCACACCAGCATTTATGTGTTCCTTAACAACATAGTCATTTAATTCAACTTCTATTTAAAAAAAAAACATGTACAGTATAAGTGTGCAGTTAAACTTAAATTCATATTCACTTTAATATATGGAACATATCCCAATAATATAAGAGGATGTTATTTAAGGATGAAATGTTATTTGTAAAGTGTATTGCTTATGTGAAATGAAGATTCAAAATTGCAAGTTAATGCTCATATGCATTACTGTAAGAAAAGGTAACAGCGTCTTTCAGGGTAGATGCATTATGTCTAAAAATCTAAGAAATAATAATGTTATTTGGTCGGAATACTCTCCAATAAGGTCACATACATAGGATGTGTTGAATATATCCCAAACATCTGTAAAAGATAATATTATTTCTATTCCAGTGGCTGGTGCTTGTAGCTCAAGATATCAATATCCCTGTAACAATAACTTTGTAATTTCAACAATAGTAGTGAGTGATGCACAAAGAAAGGACTTGTGTTGATTGTAGACACATAATAGCGCGTTTAAATCACACGTCCTGCCTCTATTGACACTTTTAAAACAAAACTAGTGATATATTTTTTGTGAGAGTAGCCCTCTGAGTTGTACCCTTCATTTGGAGAATATTGTTAAGTATTCAGGGGCTCAGGTGGCACATTGACTGAAGTACATTGCATCAATCCAGCAATGCACAAGTGTGAAACAAATCTCATTATGTCTGTGGTGTACTGTCATCTTAAATGCATGGATGGATGACATTTTTTCCTGAATGGGCACAAGAATAAAAACTTGATTTTTGATACCATATAGGAATAGGCTGGCATTTGTTTCAGCAATAGTCATTCAATCAAGCTGTACTTTAAAGTTTTCATTGTAGTTGCCGGGAATTATGGGGGGGGAGGGGGGGGTTAAGAAACTTTGAGATGATGGGGCGCCTTTAGCTCAGTCGGTAAGGCGTCCCCCTCCCGGGCCGGGCCCAGCAGCAGACCCGGGTTCGATTCCCGCCCGCGGTCGTTCTCTGCATGTCACTCCCCTCTCTGCCCCATTTCACCTCTGTCTCTCTGCACTATCAGAAGCCTACTCTGCATCATTGTTCCCACCACTAGGGGCATCTGATCACAATGTGGTTTACCTCCGGCCTACATATCAGAGACTCCTGCAGAGGGAGAAGCCCCAAGAACGCTCAGTTAAAGTATGGAATAATGACAGTATTATGGCCCTGCAGGTTTGTTTTGATTGCACAGACTGGGATACTTTTAATTGCCCTGATATTAATGAACAGGTAGAAACAATATCTGACTACATCAATTTCTGTGTAGACACAGTCATACCCATGAAAACGACTAAGATCTTCCCAAATGACAAGCCCTGGATTTCCAACAAATTAAAGCATCTTATAATTGAAAAGAAAAAAGCATACTGGAATCAGGATGACACAGCCAAAAGGGACATACAGAGACAGATTAAAAGGCAAATACAGTTGGATAAGTACAGTTACAGACAGAAGATTGAGGCCACCTTGGTGTCAGGCAACTCCCGTGAGGCGTGGCAGGGGATCAAGACCATGACCAATGTCCCACACAAGGGCAGAGGAAAACCTGCCCTGATCCTGCCTGGAGATGAGGGACTGGAAAGGGCAAACCAGCTCAACAGCTTCTTCTGTCGCTTTGAGAGAGGCAGCGATGCTGGAGCTGGCATCGTGCTGCCCCCTCCACCCCCTGCATCTGACCTAAACATCAGACAATCGGACGTCTTTCACCTTTTTAGTCGCTGTAACCCACGGAAAAGCCCTGGCCCTGACAACATCTGTGGCAATATCCTTAAGCACTGTGCAGAACAGTTAGCCCCTGTGTTCACTGACATTTTTAACTCCTCCCTTAACCTCTGTAAAGTTCCTACCCTGTGGAAAACATCTACAATTGTACCTGTGCCAAAACTGCCAAGACCCAAAGAGTCCAACGACTTCCGACCAATAGCGCTGACATCCCTGGTCATGAAGTGCCTGGAGCGTCTGGTAAAGAGGTACATTGTATCCCAAACCCACCATCTTATGGACCCCCTGCAATTCGCTTATCAAGCCTCCAGGGGGGTGGATGATGCAATCTCAACATTAATGCACCTTTTGCACACTCACCTTGAGAAACCAAAGACTCATGCTAAGATTTTATTTGTGGATTTTACATCTGCTTTTAACTCCATGCAACCTAACATTCTTGCAGACATTTTAGCCAGTGAATTCAATCTTAATACAGGTATTATTTATTGGATCATGAACTTTCTTAACAGTAGAGTCCAGCGGGTCAGAGTGGGCTCATTTCTGTCTGATGCGATGACAACATTCACAGGCTCCCCACAAGGATGTGTTTTATCTCCTTTATTATTTATTTTATACACAAATTCCTGCACTAGCACTTTACAAAACAGGCACTTTATTAAATACGCAGATGACACAGCCCTAGTGAGTCTGCTACGGGATGAGGAGGTAGATCATGGGCCAGTTTTAGACTCCTTTCTAGAATGGTGCAATAAGTCACACTTAATTTTAAACACTAAAAAGACCAAAGCAATGTCCATAGATTTTAGAAAGTCACAACAATCCACTGACACTTTTATCAATGGGGAGACTATTCAGGTTGTTACAAACTACAAATACCTTGGCATTGTACTGGACAACAAGCTTAAATGGGACTCATGGACTGACCTTTTGCACACTAAGACACAGCAAAGGATGTACTTTCTAAAGAAAATGCTTGTTTTTAATGTCAATAACAAAATGCTTCAAATGTTTTATACTGCATTCATTGAAAGTGTTTTAACCTTCTGTATTGTCTGCTGGTTTGGAAATGCCACAGAATCACAGAAAAAGACAATCAGAAAAACAGTTACAACTGCCAGCAAGTTACTTGGGATCACACTACCGAGCATTGAACACATTTACAAAGACAGACTGGTGAAAAAGGCCAATAACATTGTATGTGACTGTACACACCCCCTGGCATCCCATTTTAAACTACTGCTATCTGGTCGTCGTTTCTGCGTACCCCTTATGACCAAGAACAGATCCAAATTCTCTTTTGTACCACAAGCCATAAAAGCCTTAAATCAGTCAAAATAAGCTAGATGTCCAGCTGGCCTGGTCATGTCCAAAGGTGTATAGTGCATTGTAGTGTGTAATGTATGTTCTTCATGTTATGTCTGTCAGTGTCTGATGTATGGACTATCTGTTTGTGTCATTTGTCTGATGTCATGTCATGAAGTGCGACTGTGCCGCAAACCCAACTGCCCCACGGGGACAATAAAGTTTTCTACTACTACTACTACTATCAATAAAAGCATAAAAATGCCCAAAAAATATCTTTGAAAAAAAAAAAAAAAAAACTTTGAGATGACTCACAGCCCATTGAGAAAGTAGTTCTACCCACAATCCCCCTGTATTATTGTGTCCGGAAATGAGAGACAAGTTGCAGAGACAAAGGAATAAAGGACAGAACGGATGAAGGGTAATAAATAAATAAGTGAAGGTAATTTCTTAAGGGAGGGCCGTAAAATTCACATTAACCAAAGCCTTGGAGACACAACTTTTTTTTAAAGCGTGTGTGTGTGTGTGTGTGTGTGTGTGTGTGTGTGTGTGTGTGTGTGTGTGTGTGTGTGTGTGTGTGTGTGTGTGTGTGTGTGTGTGTGTGTGTGTGTGTGTGTGTGTGTGTGTGTGTGTGTGTGTGTGTGTGTGTGTGTGTGGTTTCCCCAACCAGGCAGCAGGTGCTGGTTTGGTCCCTGCTCCAGTGAGCTGTGACTGGGTGGCTCCACTCCCAGCTGGGGCACAACAAGTTTGCGTGCGTGCGTGCGCGTGTGTGTGCGTGAGGGGAGGTGAGCTGCCATGTGGACGAGGTGATTAGATTAGCAGCATCTGAGGCCTGAGTGCTCAGCCCGGTCCGTCAGAGGGTCAGGGCTCGTCTCTCTGTGATTAGCCGCTGATGGGGGAAGTCACCCAAAACTTACACCGGAGCCAACTTTTCTCTCTCAGTATAAACAAGTAAACAAGGTGACCGTGTTCCACATTTGCTAACATGTCCCTGCTCATCGAGAAAATGAATTAGCCCACAGCTGTGAGTTTCTTGGCTGATACTATCGGTTATATGTGTACAAACAGAAGGACTGGATGGTCAGCTGGCTATTGGCTCTGATTGGTCTGCTCGCTTCAAAGGGCATTTTAATGTTGTCCTGATAACAAGCATCTTTGACTAAATATACACATTACACATGCACAAAGCGTAGGACTTAAATCCACTAAAAGTCCATTTAGGCCATTAATGAAAAAGGAGATTCAGTTAAATGGACTGATAGCCATATAAAGATATCTAGCTTGAAAGCTAGAAGAAGTTGTTTAGACAAGGCAGGACCTTCACATGTCCGTACCAACATTCACTAAAATGTGAATTCAGCTTATTATCTCATCAATTCATCTAAGCACCTTGAGTGGCCCTGTGTCTGAAATGTGCTATACAAATAAACTTGCCTTGCCTTGTCTTGCCTTGCCTTGTCTTGCCTTGTCTTGCCTTGCCTTACCCCTTTAAGATGAATTGTGATGCGTGTAACAATTGTGAAAAGTCAACTCTGAACATAAAGTTAACTGCCGGGACGTCGCTTTCAACTGAAGTGGTAAAACCGTCAGCAGCCAATCAAAAGGCTTACAGCCTCATCTACATAAGAAGCTCTTCGCTTCTGTCCTACTCCTATGTTCCTTCTCAAACAAATTGTCACTTGTGTCCGTTGTCTGACGTTGGTTTGTTTCTTGCAGATCGCCCCTTATTAAGCAGGTGTCACCTCAAAAGCTACTTCAGTCTCACTGTTTGTCATGCATCCATATTCAAAGTCCTCTTTCCATCTCGCATACTCTCTTTTAAAATGTGGGCCTCTGTGTGTGAGTGATGCTCGTCATTCTGTCTCTCTGTCAGTGCCTGCTTTTGGCTGGCAGCCGGGGCCGGGGTACCCAGGTGTGGTGCTGGAGGTACCCAGCTGTGAGGCCACCAGCCCAGGCATGACTCATGACAGCGTCCCCCTGTCATCCTGTCAGTCACGGATGACAGAGGCCCCAGCAGGACATACAGTACAAAGGGTGACGGGGGTGTCTAATGGCAAGTTTAAAATGTGAGAGGCCGTGTGTGTGTGTGTGTGTGTGTGTGTGTGTGTGTGTGTGTGTGTGTGTGTGTGTGTGTGTGTGTGTGTGTGTGTGTGTGTGTGTGTGTGTGTGTGTGTGTGTGTGTGTGTGTGTGTGTGTGTGTGTGTGTGTGTGTGTGTGTGTGTGTGTGTGTGTGTGTGTGTGTGTGTGTGTGTGTGTGTGTGTGTGTGCAAGGAATTGCCTTGTTACCCTCAGCGTTAACAATTCTCTGTCTTCTTTGCTCTCGTCTCTCTGCTGAACAACAGAGCTTAGTCTAAAAGGAAAGAGGAAATCAATTTAATAACTCAAAAAAAGGGCAGTTTGATGGTATTATACTGAATTTAACTGCATTTTTTCCACAACTTTTTCTCAATGTAATCAATGTTTAGACTAATTATTTCATTATTTTTTTAAGCCTGCTTAATAGTAAAACAATTACTTATGGCGTGTACATAGTAACTCAGGCTACATTACTCACACCAGGTTATATTAGATGGTATAAAGGCACAGTTTTTGTCTTGACAGTAGACCTACTTGCACCTTATTTCTATGTTTCATCTCAAGCTCCTAGGAGGTTCTTGGAACTGGTTGTTTTTCTCTTTTCTTTATTAGTATCTCTATGCAGTATGATTGAATCAAATGTGTAAAAGACAGTCTGTATCAGGCCGAGGGAAGAGACAAGTGGATGAGAAGGCGTGAGGTGGAGAAAAATGGGCTCATACACAATACAGAGGTAGGGTCAAGCAAGATGGACAGAGATACAATATATAAACTTCCGTAATCATTAGATAAAAAGGATGACAAATAATACTAAAGATTATTTTTATCCCGGTCTCATAGAGTAAAAAGAGGGATATAGGCAATGCCATCAATATATCAACATATGATGACTGGCAGCTTACTCATTAATGATCTCACCCTAATTATTAGAATTTACTACAACAAGCATTTACATGGGTTTTGGGCTATTAGCACCAAATGTCAGTCCAATTACGGTCGGGTACTACGGCTCATTATCTTTCAGGTAATCCAGGAGCGAGCCATTATGCGAGATGCAGCGGGTCCCACAATGTACCACTTAACAAGATTTCAAGTGGCTTATTTGGCTGCGTGCAGTGCTTGTTGCATCTGGAGAGGCTGTCTGGATAGAGGAAATGTAATGCCACGGTGGTGGTACTTGAGGATATTGCTTTTTCACAAGACATACAGTATACAGTATCTGTCCTTTTCCTCTTCAGGCCTCAAAAACAGAAAATTAATGACATTAGTAAGAGGTTGTGCATGTTCATTGTACTTAGATTTTTCGCCACTTTAGATGGATGGATTGTTGGATTTGTAGATGGAAGACAAGGTTTACACTAGGGCTGTCAAACGATTACATTTTTTAATCAGATTAATCACAGGATTATGTGGATTAATCACTATTAATCACGATTAATTTTAACATTCGAAATATGCCCGAAAAATCTCCCATTTCTGTCAAAAGTTCTGGAAAAAACAGTTGCAGCACAACTTCAGGATCACCTCATACAACATCACCTGTTTGAAAAATTCCAGTCTGGTTTCCGCCATGGCCACAGTACAGAAACAGCCTTGGTCAGGGTCACAAACGACCTCCTGATGGCAGCAGACACCGGCTCCCCATCTCTCCTCATCCTCCTGGATTTAACAGCTGCTTTTGATACGGTTGACCACAATATTCTCCTTCACCGCTTGCAATACACCATTGGACTATCAGGAAACGTACAAAACTGGTTCACCTCGTACCTCACTGACAGAACTGAGCACGTCGCCCTGGGCAAAGCAAAATCTCACACCAACAACGTCACCTGCGGTGTCCCCCAGGACTCGGTGTTGGGCCCCACCCTTTAGGAAGCTCAACTTCCTACAACTAAACGGCTCCAAAACAGAAGCCATCCTTGTTGGCACTCCACATCAGCTCCGCTCCCCCACCATCACCAATATCACCTTCTCTGGCCAAAACATCCCCCTTTCCACATCTGTCACCAACCTTGGTGTTAAAATGGACCCTCAACTAAATTTTGACACCCACATCAAACACCTCTGTAAGACAGCATTCTACCACCTCAGGAACATCGCCAAACTCCGTCAAACACTCACCCTGGCAGATGCAGAGAAGCTTGTCCATGCCTTTGTCTCCTCCAGGTTGGACTACTGCAATGCACTCCTCATCGGGATCCCTGGCAATTTTATTTTTTATTTTTATTTATTAACCTTTATTTTTCCAGGAATATACTCATTGAGATTCAAAATCTCTTTTTCAAGAGAGTCCTGGCCAAGAAGGCAGCATAAAAACATAAAAGTTTCACATTAAAAAACAAAATTTCACACTTAAAACAAGACACAAAACACAATAAAAAGTAAATAAAAATAAAATAAAAAGTCACAAAGCTGCCCCACAGACTACAGCTCTTTATAAACGGAACCTCAAAACACATCTCTTTAAAAGAGCATTTAGCTAAACTTTCTTTGAGGTTCCCCCTTTTAATAGTTTAGCTCATGATCAATGTAGGACCATGCCACTATAGCAAAAGCCCACTTTATTAAAGGAGAAGTAAGTGATATGGTCTTTTTAGCTAACTGCAGTTAGCCGTCCCCTCCCTCGTCCCTACATCACCGCCACATGAATGCGCAGCCATCTTCTTCAGAAAGTGCCGCGATGGAGAGCAGAAAGTCATCCTTCACGGGCACAGAGACCTGCCTTTTTATAGCAATCTGTCTCATGATTGGATAAAACGGGCGTGCTACTCAAAATGTAACTAGCAATCACCGCAAAGCTGAATTACTGGGACACCTGTGTTATGAACTGCACATACTGTTTTAGTGATTGCTGTATGAATCCTTAGAGGTTTAACACGTATATTATCAAAGAAATATAACTTCTCCTTTAAATACTTCATTGCAACATGACCAATGTGTGAGGTTTTGAAAGTCAAACAGAGCGTTTGAGTGCAATCTGTCAGCTCAACCTACAAGTCAGACTCAACATTTTTAGCAAGCCACATGGTCCCAAAAATAGTCCTGACCCACTCTGTTCTTTTTCTTATTTCATTTAGTTTTGTTTAAGAACTCAATCGAATGATTAGAATTGAGCTATATCAGTGGAATAGCTCAAATTATTCTTCCTACATTTCCTACCATTACAGCAACCCCTCAGAGGTGCACTTTTCTGTTTTGAGTGTGTGGTTGTCATGGCAGCTTGCGTATTGCCATTCCATGATGTATAGCCTACATGAATGATAGACCCCATTTTTCTTGGAAAGGTCAACATGCCACCTGATAGCATTCATGTTCAGCACGTCAGTTGTTTATGCTCCCGACTTGAGCCAATTACACACATATCTGTGGAAGTCATTGGGGGTGGAGGGGTTAAAGATTAAGGTCTTAATATAAAGATTCTCTCTCTCTCTCTCTCTCTCTCTCTCTCTCTCTCTCTCTCTCTCTCTCTCACTGTCTGTTTGAATGTAAAACCACGTAAATTAATGTTTTTTAGTTCCTTAAATATACAGCAGCTAAGATGCAGCAGAAAAACATTTAGCAAACCTAGCAGTCACAGTTTAAACTGTTAGTCAACTGATACCCTAAGATAAGCAAGGACATGCAATCATTGACCGTCTTTGATTATGCACGGTTGAGTAACGATTGATATTCAAATGAGGGATGTTGGGAGGCTATGGGTGTTGTGCATGTGTCATCTCCCATCCAAGAAAGGCACTGACATGGACAGAAATCTGTCTATTTGACAATCTGGTGATGATGAAAGTGTGTGGAAATTTTGGCAGAGTTTTGGGTCAGTAATGAAAGGCATGTGTTGAACTGAGATAACCCATCGGAATGACTGTTGCTGCTTCTAAATGAGAGAAAGATGGAGATGAAGAATGAGGGAGTGTATGGCAAAAAAGGAAGGCTTGATCAAGTTAAGATTCTTGCATTAAAGCTGGAAATAAAGCGTCATACTCTTCTGTGATTTGAGACCTGACAGTGCTGAAAATCGTTTGGTCATTTAAGATTGTTTGCTTTCAAACAGCGGTGGATCTCACTTCGCAAATTGCTCTCATCCGGTAACCGCTGGAGATTAGAATGAAAGGTATAAACAGAAGTAATAGTCCAAAAGAGATTTTCTCGTTGCAAGACATCATCTCATACTGAGACTTTCATCATGGAACTCACTTATGTGCTGCACTGCAGACGGTCTCAAATAATTGTGTGATTGCAGATGACACGAAAACAAACTGCAAATAAAAATATATACTGAAAGCTTTGCAATGATTTTCCAAAACATTTCAAATAGAAAGGATTAGGGTTAGTGAGGTCAGGTGATAATATTGTACATAAGAAGGAGATCATTATTGTGTATTCGAGATCTCTCCTTTGTATGTCTAGAGCTGATATGTGCTGAGCAGGGAAAAGGCTGCTGTTTCCGGAGTAGAAAACTCTATAGGCAAGGCAAGGCAAGGCAAGTTTATTTATATAGCACAATTCAGACACAAGGCCACTCAAAGTGCTTTACAGGGGCAAGATTAGAATACATAAAACCCTTTTACTATACTATAGCCCTTTTACAACATGAATAACATAACACTGCTGGCGTTATCTATCTATTAAAGGGTTTGCCATTCAGACATAAGTGAGTGACTTTTATGGAAATGAGAATGAAGGCATCATTCAGAAAAAAAGGGTATGTACAGAGTGCTGCGTGTTCACATAATGTAGCACATATAGTGTTACAAGGCAAATGCTGTTGAGCGCAGTATCTCATTGACACTTAAGTTAAACAAAAATTATAATCTTTGCACAAATGTGAACCAGTTTTTTAAGAACACGTTGAAGGATCTTTGTTAAATTTGACTTGGACTCACACTTGGACGCCAGGAGGCACTCTATAGATTTTGAAGGTCACTGTCACTGTGGCCTTGTGTATTGTGAGCGTACTATCTCAAGAACGCTTTGAGGGGCATGATTCACAGCTAGCATTCGTAAACACATTCGGAGACAAAGGACTTTTCATTAAATACATCTTGAACATGAGCCAAGCCCTGCTTATCACGATGGAAACACAAGCCCCATTAAACACTGCTTTTACTGTATACCAATGGATGAAAGTACTCAAAGGAACATGTTCTCAAGCAAAGAGTGGAATCATTGTTCTTGGTAGTACCATGAAATGCGCTCACTGCAGTGATTTGCATTCCGTGTTCCCCTCCATGCCACTATCTTTTGTTTCGCTGCCTCAAGGTAATCTTTGAATAAGAAAATAAACTATGAAATCACAGGCAGGTTTTTCACATGCAGTATTCAAAGATTTTACAGGTTAAGAGGAAAAGCCTTTGGCAAACATCTGGCTTTCAGCACGTATCTTAAAAAGTTTCAAAGCACGGGGATATGTTCAAATAAGACTAGCACTCTAGTATTTCTCGAGCCGGAGAATGGAGGGGGAGGCCTCCGTCTATTTGCTGCGATCGAATCTGATTAGCATTGTCATTTGAAAGTTCTCTCCCCTCCCCCTGCACCTGAAGGCAACACGTGGGTCATTGACATTCCCGTGGATGCTCCATGGCCCACCCACACCCTGGTTCTTGAGGCAAGTTGAAGAATAGTGGCAGTGAGGGGAAGTGCTGGGCGACATCAGAAGGAATTACTGAGGGGGAAAAGGAAGAGAGGATGCGAGTGTCACCTTATTATAACCTGGCCCTAGGGCACCTAATCCCTACCAGCAAGGAGCTGGTCATTTAGGTCATGTGCACACGGACAGACAAACACATAAATCTCCAATCATAAGCAGAAAAGCTGGGAAGGTAAAGTGAATAGTTAAGCTGCCCTTAAGCAAGGCACAGAACTCCAAGCTGCTCTAGTGGAGCTGCTCAGAGGCACTGAAAGTTAGAGGAAGGATTTGAACTGCTGTGAATGTATGAATGAGCTATAGTAAAGAGCCGATCCAATCAAAACTCCATGGTTAAACAATATTTGGTAGAGTAATCCTGTGCTACCTTTAGCTGATTTATTAGATAATTATTGATGGAACATTTCATTAGTATTTCCCATGTAGCATTAAAGCCATAGTGAGTAATTACAACAACACTGTCGACGAAGCTTCCTTAGGTGATTGTGCATGAATTTTATACTGTCTGCTGTACATCCAAGTGTTTTCTTATCAGTAAAATCAACAACTGAAACATTTTGTGGTTGCTTGTTGAGCTCTTGAGCCAGTGTCGGGGTGGTACCAGTTTGTAAATGCTGCTATACTGAGAAATACTGAGAAGGTGGGGAGCTTAATCAACTTTTTGTCAATTTATTTGGCAATGACTTGAATGTAACCGACATTCATTTTTATGAAAAAGTTACGGAATATAATTTGTATAGGTCCACTGATATAAGAGCCACCTAAGCAATGTTATTGTGATCTATGGACACAAGCGGACTCACCCGGTGCCCCTAAGGTCTGAAAAGCGGCTAAAGGGTCCTCTCTAGATGAGAGAAAGTGCCATACTGGCTGCACTTCACATAGGAAAAACATGACTTAGTGCCCTCTAGGTTAGCCCCTTCACTCAATAAATCATGATAAAGTGCCCTCTAGAACACAACAATTCGATAACCTGTCTGGATGAGTGCCCTTCTAGTGGTGAAATGGCAATGCAGTGCCCCATAAGGTGCCCTTCTTAATGAAAAAGGGTGCTGTTATGAAGAGGCATCTGTGCTGCCCCCACATTAATATAGAGTCTCAAAGGGCGCCCTTTCCATTAGAGAAAATGGGATAGGATACTCCAACATCAGGCGAGTAAATACATTGAAGTGTTTACAAATTGTTCCACCTAGCACATGCAGTACAATGATGATGGAGATATCAGAGAGCCAAGGGAGGCAGGTGATCATGAAGATATTAGAGAGAGAAATGATGATGATATGTTCTTGTTGATGTAAACAACCTATGCATATTTGATTTGCTTGTGTGCCAAATGATACAATGCATGAGACAATAAGGAATGCAAAGATGTTAAAATGTCTTTACTCATTGGTGTACCCAAGAGAGTACAATATGAATATATATTAATACATTTGTAATTTAGATATTGTATTTAGTCAACATACTTGGGGTGACTATGATCCTAATGTATAATGTGGGATGTCGATGTGACATTAATAACTCAAGTCATTTATTCAGTAGATACTGTTGTTCCCATACTCACGTAGTTATTTTTAATGACTACTCTGGCTGCTGCTTGAGTACTTGTTTTTTAAGCTTTTTATGTTTTTAAGTAAAAGCACATTTACTTTAGTACACCTTCCAGCTACTCTACCCTTCCATGCAACCGGGTAACAGCTGCACGTTAAAGTATAGAGCTGCTGATTGAAACCCAGAAGGTTTTTCAACAATTTTTTTTTACCATGGACATAAGTGTCCTGGATGAGTATATATCGGATAAAAAAATAAGAAATGAAAAAGGCAGCGGTCCAAGTAATAGGAGCTTCACAAGGACTTTTGAAAGGTGAAATTATCCTGGATTATATGATCGTTGAGCAGGCTTTACGGAATAGAATGACTTTCATCTGGGCCTGGAGAGCAGCCGTGAATAACTAGAATTGAAGAATCATTGGGTGCAAATCCCTAAAAAAATACCTTAAAAACCTCTCCCATTTCTCTCCTCTATAATCTCTAGTGCTTCTCCTCCGACAACAATCATGTGTGACCCCTGAATCTCACACGCACAGGCACACACAAACACTGGGAGATATGCACACTTGTAAATATAGTACATGCACATTTTTCCTGTCACTTGGCTACATTTCTTAATCTCATACCCCACTCTCCTCATCTGTCCCTCCAGCAGCTGTGTCATAATGACAACCAGGTCGCGTGCTGCGGTAAGACGTCGGCTGTGAGCCTGCAGGCCCTCAAAAGGCTTTATCTCCAGTCTGAGAGAAATCCAGGCGGCAGTGCTGATAAACCCAGACCTTTTGAAAGCATACACGTGCACACACATCTGCACACAAACCTATAACTAAAACATGCACGCCCCTGTGGCAACATAATGGAATAAATTCACCGTGGATGCGCTGGGTGGAATTATAAAGTAACATCCATGGCCGGGTGCCTGGTTACAACGGCAGGGATGATAGCACTTTTCTTCTTCTTCTGTGCTGGTCATTTCCGTTCACGCTAGGGACTCTGAGGGCCACAACATGTTTGTTTGACAACGCTGTTTTATTTTCATTGGACTTTCAAAAGCCAGAGGACCCTGGACACGTTCACACACTCGCAGAATACCAATACTGGGGACAAAACGTTAATTTCCGTGATAGAAAACTGGGTGTGCACTGTGTTTGACATGATGATGAATTGCAAATGAAATAGCCGTTTCCAGTTCACCAGTATAGCCGTCAGTACGAGGTACACTTTGGATGGGGGGAAATTCACATTCTGTCCACTCATGCACTAAGACTACCAGGGTCCATATGAATTGTTGCACTGAAATGAGAAAAGGGAAAAAGGTTTTCATTCGGAATAAAATAGCAGTTGCTCTCATTTCTTTTTGGCGAGCGTCACATGTCATCAACCCCGTTCGAAAAAATATATTTCCTCAACCCAAAGCGGGCAGTCAGTCAAGAGAACTTACAACACCGGCTGTGGTTGTCTTTTTTCTACTTTCACATATCCTGAGGTGCATGGAGGTAATTGCAAACTCTAGCTCCGGCTTTTATGTGAGTTAAAACAGGGTCTTAAGTAATTTCCGGCACGATCCCTGACTCTTTGACTCCAACACACGTCTATAAGGGATACAGCGGCTTCTCGTCATTAGTCATGTCATCTGTATTGGGATTGGCTGACGGAAGCTGAGCAGACTGCGCTGGGTTCGGAGAGGACCCAGTGGACAGCTGTGGGTCCGGCCAATCAACCCATCGCCAGCAGGATGTAGAAGCTATAGTTCATGAGGTGTTATTGGACAGGGACAACAGGTTTTCTGCTTATGAGGTCACTCCCCTCTTCATCACTGGATTTTTGGGAAATGTTGGCGACGGGTTTGCGGTTACACATAGGTCCTGGCTCTGGAAACAGGCGGGGGCATACATGACTTTTCCACCTTTCTGCTGTGTTCTTGATTAAGCTGAGATGTTCCCATGAGGTACATATGAGAGGCTTTTTTACCATAAAAGGAGCACTGTGCCAAGGTTCTTCTTATGGCCTCTGAAACCGCCAGTATGCAAGGGGCAAACATCAGGTGATGGCAAGTGATACTTAGGTTAAGGATACTTTCAATAGTTAAGCATCACTAACAAGCTATTTCTGAATATATATATTGACTAGCACTGACTAGTGTGGCACTTGTGTTCACTGTCCTCAGCAAAAATACACCACATGTAAGTTAAAACACAATTTGTCATAATTGTATTGATGCTAGTTTTAACCCTCAATATAGCATATACAATAAGGGGATCGATGTAGCCACTCGTAGCATCTGCAAAAGGGAGATCACAGAAATAGGCTGACCATTGAGGCTTTAAAAACTAGTTTAGGGGCCTATTTTTTTAGATTATCTGAAAAGGGACCCTGACCAGACAAGATGTTGTTAATTAAAATGAACCTAGATCGGATTTGTAGTCGTTCAATTCAATGACATTTTTTGACTTCATTGTACTTTTCCCACCTGTTGTTGGAGTATCTTATCTCATTTTCTCTGATGGAAAGGGCGCCCTTTGAGACACTACATAGTGAAAGGGCAGCAGAGAGGGTTCTTTATAACAGCGCCCCTTTTCATTAGAAGGCCACCTTATGGGGCACTGCATTGCCTTTTTACCACTAGAAGGGCAGAAGTCATTGGTGACCTCAACCAGAGCATTCTTAGTGCTCTGTATAGAGTCAAAAGATTGGCCCTAAAGGGCATGATCGAACAGGTGCCACATGTCCAGACTTCATGTAGTGTTTCAGTTAACGTGTTTCACATCTTTTTAGTTATCTGTGTTGGTTGCAGTAATTTATTTGTAGGAGTAGTATATATGTTTATGTGCTGACCAGAGCCCTTGGCCACTCACATGTCACCCATGTAAAAAATGTACTTGTATAAACAAACCGCCACTATGTCAACAAGCCACTCAAATAATTGAAACAAACAATAAATTTAACAAAAGTAAATAATTTTGAATCTAATCTTATGCCCTCAAATACTTAGCCACGACCCTGCATCATATGCGCATATCGGCGATCACACAGTTTGTCACCCACAGCGAGTCAGCGCGCTGCTGTGCCATGCCGAAGAGTAACTGACCAGCTCCGAGCATCTGAAGGTGAAGTCAGTTTACCCTTGTGAATTTTAAACACACCAATTTAACTTAAAGTTAAATTTGTAATTAATGTAATTCAATGTAAAAGTAGCTAATTCATCAATAAGAGCACACCCATTAATCGTTGGCCAAAAGGGAAATCACTCGCTTGTGACTTGTAGGAGCATATTGCCCTTTTATTAATTTGTAGGCCTATTGTAGTACAGGCAAGAGCTTCATAAAAATATTTAAAAAAAAACTTGCATGTTCGGATCCATACAATGTAACAGTGGGTCGCCGTTTTGAGAGAGAGAGAGAGAGAGAGAGAGAGAGAGAGTGTTAGTTTCCGTTTCTGAGGCATTAAGTTACTACAGTGACACTGACAGTGCTAGCTAGGAGATCGATAATTTGTTTGAATAGCCTACTAAAAACTCTCACATATCACAGCAAAAGAGCTGCACAAATTAAACCAGGTTACATAATCATATGTTAAAGACATGAATAAATAAGTGAAGGAAAAGAGTGAAAAGAAGAAATAAATGTGAGGGATGAAGAGGAGGTTTTGTATTCAGACAGAGGGACAGAGGCAGGTAGTGATCAGCAGGCAGATGAAAGGTAGGCAGATGGTCTGACTGCAGTCCCAGCCTAAACTACAGCCTATTGTTATTCTCCTTCCATATACATTCCACTAGACTAGAATGATATGTCATGTCACTCAAAATAACATGTTTCAATGATTGCCTGTTTTCTGTTGTAGCAATGTGTTGTATAGGGTAAGCTATGTAGGCTTAAGATATAGGCTACAAATGTGTTATTTGATCAGAAATGATGATCAATATATAATATATATATATGGGGATTCCCGCTACCGTCCTCCCATGCCCCCCTGCCAAGACCTCTTGTCCCCCCTTCGCCACCCCATGGTAAAATTTTCCAGATCCTCCACTGAGCACTGATCAATGTAATGATCTGCTCAACAATTCATTTGGTTTGGCCCTTAAAAACTTCCATAAATAGTAGTAGCGTAACAGGAAAAAGATTTTAGGATGTGAAGGAAAATGTTAAACAACATGTTCAAAAAAAATTCAAGTAAATCCGACAACAGTGGTTTTGTTGTGATAGCTCAGACAGGTACAGCTTTTTCCTTATTTCTTACGTCCATGTGAAGTTTGTAGCTAAAAACACTCCGCCACACTATTTTATGAAAAGGCCGAGAGAAATGATTGTTGACGGAAGCTTCTGCTGCTAAGTCAAAAAGTATTAAATTATAAGCCTCTTCGTTTGCCTTCAAAATTGCTTAATGGTCCTTTTTAAATTCGTTTTTTTTTTTCTTACAGTTTACACCCCTTAAGATTCTGTACGGACAAAGGTACTGTTTTCTGTCAGATGTCTCATATGCCACAGTGTTGTGTTATGACATGATATACATATGTCTGCTTCCTAATCAGTTATCTGACATTCCTCTGCTGCTCTACTATGACATTTTAGGACAAAGGAGGTTGTCACTCCACTCTGAGCGATGAAAAACAAATCAAAGACTGTCAGATTTCCGTCCCTGATATTTCTATTAGAGCTGCAACCTTTTTTAACTGCATTTAAACGCTGCTTTTGTCTTTGAAGGGAAAATACAGTGGCATAAAAAAACAAAGGGAGATTTTTCCCATCTGCACAAAAGTCAATAGAGAGGAGGGGCACTGATGCTGAATAAAACATATGATTGAGGCAAAAAACAATGTCAGCTTGTGACAGCAGTCTGTGGAAAGTAAACAAAGGGAATTGTTATTTTATCTTAATACGTTTTGTCAGATGACATTGTTAAGAAAAAAAACAGACTCAACAATCAAATCTCTCAGCGTGTTCCACCAAACTCCATTTCTGTAATTAGTTTTCAGGCAATAAAACAGCAGAGATATAGAATAGAAAGAAATATGAAGAGCAATAGCATTCTTTTATGATAATTGCTAGAGACAGGCGAATGAGACGAAGTCAAATAACACGTTGGCAGTGTATTCAAAGGTCCCCAGGAGTGTCCAATTAGACAAATATGGAGCTGAGCACGTTTAAAGGTAACAGTCTGTGACACTCAGCCACCTTGTATCCTGTTAAAAATGAGGGAAAAGGTGTGAAACAAACAGCCAATTAATTTAATTGGTTCTTTTCACCCTGTCAGGTGCAGAAAGGCTAATTTGTCCAAGTTCTTTTGTATTATTATTATTATTAGTTATTCCTGACACAAAGGGTAAAAATGTAATCAGTTATTTTCTCTCTCCTTATTTTGGGCATCATTTAACGGTATTAAACCCATTATGCTATCGCATTTAATAATAAAAAGTATAACTTTTTGCTACTGTTTTGAATGCCAGTCTTTTGTCAGATTTAGTCTGTCCTTCACAGGTCATCCGTGCTTTAATGTTGCATGTGTCCCATTTTTTCCAGTCCAGCTGAAATTAATTTGCTTTCCTTTGTTCGCTACAGCACAAATATTTGCTCAGTAAATCACTTGTTGCGTCTTCTCAAATGAAAAAGAAAAAGTTTGAATTTAATATTTTTTTATTTCATGACTGCTGCACCTCAATTTTTGACTGAATAACTTTCCAGTGTATGTCCACACAAATAGCCACAATACAGCCAATCAAATCTTGCATAAGTCAGTGTTCTATCTTGGACAGAACAGACAGTCACTATGAGCCAGACAGCAGCTTGCTACACAACCATAAGTTAAGTTAAGTTAACTTGCTTTATTAGTCAATGGTTACATTGAATTTTGTCTTTGCGCATATCCCCTCTCAAGTTACCACACTTCGGTGGGGGTCATAGCGCAGGGTCAGCCATAGTACAGCGCCCCTGGAGCAGTTTGGGGTTAAGTGTCTTGCTCAAGGAACCAATGGCAAAGATAGTTGGCACTATAGACATACTACCAGACACTACTAGTTATACAACTAACACCCTCCTGTCCGGTGCCAGGGATCGAAACCAGCGACCGGACACTGACAGAAACTATCAACAACAACTCTTTTCCTGCTAAAATTATTTTCCAGTTCTAAGTAATAGACATGAACGCACGCGTTTTCCTGCACCTGAGTATGTTGAACGAGTCACCAAAGATCCATTCACCAGGGACAGTGAATGGTATCAGTGTGCAGGTTAGATAGCTTGTTAGTTGCTCAGGTATAGCACACTGAACAGCATGTAAACATTCCTACAAATATAGATCCTGGAAGCAAGTCAAAAATGAATTCCGTTAGCTGGCCTCACTTATCCTAACAGCAATCGCCATAAGCAGTTGCTTAACAGTGGTTATCCCCAGTCTAACTCTGATTAATTGTTAATGTATTGTTGTTTTTCCTTTGAATTTGTTTGAACTCGACGTCATTGAAAATGAGGGTCACCCCTCAATTGGTCTCTCGAGGATAAATAAAAGTTAAATGAAATGAAATGAATGAAAAATGAAATGATTGCGTTCACATAAACAAAGCGGCATTGCACAGTCTACCAGAGCCCAAAATCAGAAAGCTATAATATTTAACATATATATAACATATATATGTATACATAAACATATACATATATAACATATATAATCCAGGCAACAAGCACTGTTCAGTAGTCTTGGGAGAAAAAACACAATACAAACGGGTAGGCTTAGCTAAAAATCGTATACGGTCAACAAGTACTAGGCTTTAGTGCTTTAATCAGTCTGGAAGGAATAAAAAGAGGTAATGTCATAATTATTGAGTGATTAAGTAGTAAATTATATCCACTTTTCTACAGTTGAATGGCAGACTTGAGTGTTACTACACCACTGTCCCATACAGAGGTGACATTCAGTGTGTTTCCATGGCACAACTAGTTTGGATTAAGAAGACATATTTCATTTCATTTAACTTTTATTTATCCTCGAGAGACCAATTGAGGGGTGCCCCTCATTTTCAATGACGTCGAGTTCAAACAAATTCCAAGGAAAAACCACAATGCATACACAATATTCAATGCAAATACATCAAATACACAACAACAGGTGAAGAGAAGAAAAAAATAAAAAAAAACAAAAAAACAATTGAAACATTTACATAGTGGTGAAGAGTGGCAGCAATTCAAATTAAATTAAATGGGTGAAAGTACAATATAGCCTAATTAAAACAGTTACAGGTAAAGTTTGGCAGATTTAAGATAGTTTGTTTAAATTGATTAAAGGATATGAAGGTATTTAGTTAATTTGTTGCTGTAAGTTGTTCCAGGAGTCGGGGGCACTGAAGCTAAAAGCTGTCTTTCCCAGCTCAGACCGGGCTTGTGGGACATAAAGCATGAGCATGTCAGTGGAGCGGGTCTGATAAAGCCCATCTGAAATTTGCAACATTTCTGTTAAATAACGAGGAAGCTTCCCGGTCAAGGCTTTGTAAATAAAAATATGCCAATGTGCATCACGTCTCTCTTTAAATATACCGAACTAGACACTCGAACGGACCGTTAGTGTATTATTCAAGCATGCACTACTATCTGAAATAAAAGTCTCTGCAAGTCGATTGTCAGACATTTTACCTCTGTGAAATCAAATCTGACGTATTTTTATGTATGGCTTTTGTTTTATCCTAACAAAAAAAACTGCTTTGTGTAAGGAAGAAAAGCACGTTAATTGATATTTCCTGTATGCCATATTAAAAGTGTTGGTTCTAATAGCTTGTTCTTCTCTTTGGCATTTAAGTAGTTACTTTCTAGCTAAGAAAAACTAGTAAAATTCAATTTCCTAAAGGAAGAAAGCTATCGATTTCCAGGACGACCAGTGCACTGCACAGAAATAATCCCTTAAGAGTGCGGACATGGAATGAGGTTTTTTTTTTCTCCAACATCAGTATCAAATGTTTCAATCAGAGGTTTTTTATTAACCTTTATGGGTCAGCTTCCTAAATCAATACAAAACACAAAAACACTGACTTGATTCAATGAAACAGTGGGACGCAGCTGTCAAGTCCCATCATTTCCTGTGGGTCTGAAAGCACGGGGGAAATCACTGCTGGTAAAGCTATTGCCACTTCCACTGTCTCTCCATGTGGTTAAAAAACATGTAAAATGAAATAAGGAAGAAGAAAATACACAGCCATGTTGTCATGGTCTTTAGATGTCGAGACAACCCATGAAATCTGTAGTATGATTTTTTTTATGCTATACGAAATAAAAGGGATTCGCAGATATGAAGATTTGTTTCTAACAGCAGCTGAATTCAATTAAACTTCTAGATCAAGTGAATTCATTGTGGTAGATGGAGAGTATAGGAGAAAAATATGTCAGATATACAGGCTGAGTTTGTCACAAAATAATGCAAATGCAAAGGTTGGTCGCTGTATCTTAAAGGTGTAGTCAGCAATTATCGACAATGCATGTTGTCAAAATCAATGAATATATCCTCACAATCCACTCCCTCTATAAGATACAACATGTTGATTACATCCAACCGATGTGTCTTCACACTTTAGGTTCACAGTTAAAGATACTGGTATAGCAATTAACACCATAATCAAAAGACCTATCTAGCTCATTACTTATCCATATCACCTCAATGCAGGTGAAGTCTCTGTGCATAACCAGTATTGGCAGCACCTGCATCCTGTGCCATATTTGATTAAACATGGTTTTAATTGACTTTTAAAGAAGCCAGCTGAAATTAATCATGTTTTGACATTCACATTTATTTTAAGCCATGCTAGGGTTTCCTCTGGGGATGTCAATATTGGCCCTCCGGTCCTTTGGTCCAGACAGATATATCTTAACAACTTAACAGGAATAATTTGGTAAAATGTTTCGACTTTCATGATGGATGTGTCTTAATTTCACTGTTTATCCTCTGACTGTCAATCTTGGAAATTTAGTTTATGACCAAATACCTGAAAAACCAATGACCTTCTCAATATCCTGAGCGCTTGCCATTTGGCAAATATAAGCATTTGCCTCAAAGCAACATTGTGTACAAATACAGCCCACAGAGCCAATTGACTTTAAAGGTAAGGTATAAACAAAATGATCACCTAGAACAGTTCATATTTTCAATATCTTTCCTATTAGGGGTGTGTGGAGACGTCATTATCTGTATCTGTATCTGTTCAACCAACAAAATGATCTGTATCTGTATCTGTATCCGGATACACAAGAAGAAGTGGGCGTGGCGTATACCGTAAGTTTCTTTTACATTAGACTACATTAATGGAAGTCACACCTAAATTGATTTTCTAAACTAATATTCATTGTCAATGCAAATGTTTCCCCTTCAAAGCATCATATTGATGTAATATTGACATATAAGTCAAAAAGTCAGATATATTTTTACCTTTTCATCTCTCTCTCTCTCTTATTTGTTCTCAGAATACAAAGAAATTCAGGGAACGAATATTGATAAATAACAGCCCAAATCTGTGCATAGGCTGTTAGTAAATGAGGGCCAGTGTCTTTTAACTAAACTAAGATCCCACTTTAACTGGGGGAAATTGAACAATCTGAAACCGGAAAAAACATGTAGGCTTCAGCTGTATTTCATGATTTTTTTTTATCTCTATCTCTCCCTATCCTTCTTTTTTTACATTTGTTTTACTAAACTAAGATTTAGGAACAATCTGTATCAACGTATGTGTCAATCTCATAAACCCTAAATAATATCTTAGCCTTTCCACAAAGCCATATGTGATTTTAATGTGTCAAGTTTGCATTTTCCGATTTTATTGTATGGGTCCTGAAGATGGCCTAAGGGTCTACGCATTGATTGACAGCTGAAAAAGCACAGGTCCTACGCATCAGTTTGATGGAAACGTTGTGTGTTTGAAAGAGTTGAAGCAGTAGGCCTAGTGAATGTAAATACATCGGGGGAATACATCAGCTGACGGTGACTCGGGGTGCAGCATATTCCATCGGTTTGTCTCTTCTCTGCAACGGCAGCGGGTTACGAGGAAACTCAAATAAAACGGCAGCGAATGCGACCGGTAGAACCCTCTATTCAAGGGATAGGGCGAACACGCTGCGTTTATCAGTGGATAATAAGAGAGAGACCGCGGGTCACTGGACGCACCCGGTCCTCTCGTGTCCACCGCATTCTACCTGTAGCGTCATTGAGGCGGAACACACTGCGTCAATTAATTTATATTTATAAAATATTTTTAAAAAAATCCCCGAATAATAACGGGACTATTCGGAAATTATCCGTATCTAACTCATTATCCGTGCTTATCCGAATACATATTCGGATTCGGGCTCATCCCTATTTCCTATAACTAATTATTCAGTGAGATGGTTATCCTGGGTTAACTCGGACCATGCTGCAGTGCATGATAGTACAAGATCAGGGCTAGTCTTCTCGCAGATTCAGTCATTCACAAGAAATCCTCGACAGTGTGTGGATAAGGAGTTTTGCATTGTGGGAATAAGAATGTTCTCTGATATCCGCCAGGTTGCTCTTCAAAGGTCAACATGTTTCTTCGCTTTTATCCCACTGCTCACTCTGTCAGCTTCTGCACAGATACAGAAAGAAGCCCAGACAAATAGTGTGTGATGCCTGCATGGATCAACTTAACAGTCCAAATGTGATCCAGATAGAGTGGGCGGTAGTCGCACATGGTTCAATGGAGATTGAGAATGGGGCAATTTGGTTTGATATAAGATTGATAATGTGCCAAAGGGGAGATGGGACCTAATCAATCAGAGCCTTTGCCCTCGAATTGCCCTGTCATACCTCTGTCCCAAAGAGACATATACAGATACTGAAGTGTTGGTTTCAGATCCCAGAACAGTTGTTGCCCAGCTACAGATTGTCTGGTATATGTCTTTAACTTCTGGATTCAGATCAATGCTTTCCCTACATGTCACTAATGCTGTTTCTTGATTCACCACTGGCAGACTCAAATGAGATCAGGGGGGAATTATCTGCATCAGTACAGTCCCACGATCCGATAGGATAATAAGAAGATGATTTGGCACAAATCCATCACCGTTATCTTTTATTTTGCTTTCTATTATATTACTTTTCAAAATCACTTCTTATTACATGTGATGAAACTTTAATGTTGCCCAGGGGTAAACTGAGTGTAAGAAAGTGAGACGTCATTCCCTGCCATTTTGATCAGAGGGAAAGCATGAATTAGGTAGGTGATAATATGGATTACATTTTGGCTGCTTGACAGGATTTAGATGGTGTCATCATGGATACAATGCCTTTACGTTACACCTCCAGACCTGTTTCATGCTTTATCAAAAATATTGGTATATTGAAATAGTCAAGCAGCACTGTTCCTGCCATATCCCCTTAAGAAACACATGTACCTGTGTAGCTCACTTTGTGATGGTGGTGTGATGGCACCTCCTGAGGAGTTTGGTGTCTTGTGAACAAAAAAGTTTGACGAGTTCTCACTTTATAACCAGTGTTGGGAATAATGCCGGTTGTGACAGCTGTTTAGCGTGTCATCACGAGCCGAATATTGCTATTGTTCTTTTCCTGGGATCTTTATGCTGCTGTGCATGTTAAAGAAGGAAATAAACAGCGGATAAATCCTTACTCCTCCTCTCATCGTCTCATGCTTCATAGTCTGACGTTTTTGGCCTTAAGTGGTGTTTTAGCTGACACCCCTGAAGTGAATCCAGTGATATAGCAGATCAGCACGGTACATTCAGCAGTTTCTTCTACTACTTTTGTTGAGAACAAAATACCTGAAGTGCAGGATAAACCTCTTGCTGTCTGTTGATGTGCAATAAATATTGAAGGTTATGTAGCCTACAAGTAGGCCTAGCTCTGTCTGTTCTACTCATTTCAACTAACTTGTGAAAACTGCTCAGAAAAATCCAAATTTGTTGACAGCAACTTTTTTCTTTTTACAGTATAGGCTAACGCAAATAGTTACTTTCCCTGGTAACTAGTTACTTCTATTATAAAGTAATTCAGTTACTAACTCAGTTACTTTTTGGAACAAGTAGTGAGTAACTATAACTAATACTTTTTTAAAGTAACGTTCCCAACACTGTTTATAACTAAAGGCCGAATTCCACCGGCTGCCTGTCCGGTCCTTCTCCGCTCCAGCACGGCATCGGAGCTGTCAGGTTTTTACTTTAGTCAGTGCGTGAGCGTCCACCACGTCCGCTGCACCGTCTCTCTGCTCCGCTGCTGCTCCAGATGTCCGGTGAAATACACACTGCTTCTATTTCTGCTCATCGCACAGAACGCATTGACAGAGACAGGACACAGGCGCCGGCAAAACAATAAAACCTCCGGTTAATTTTCAAAATAAAACACCCGGTGGTCACTGCAGGTAACAATCTCAAAACAGAGACACACACAAGCATATCCACTGTTTTTTTACTTGTTTGGATGGGAACAACCTTCCTTGCATTTGTTGATGAGTAAATAAATACCACATTCAAAATCATATTATCAAGCCCGATCGCCCTTCACTTTTAATTACCGCAGGAACTCCTCAGTCTCGCAACTAACAGCTGTCCGGCGGCGCTGGCCGTGCCTGCTTTGAAAACGGAGCCGGTGGGTGTTGACGGATGGTGGCGCACGAAGCAAAACCGTAGGACACTGCATGCGCAGCCAGTGGAATTCCGGGGTAAAAGGCCGCCTTGACGCCCCAAAACGCTGCAGGAGGATGTGAACACAACTCATCACCTGAATAAATTGTGTTGTTGAAACTGGTATAATATAGAGAATTCCCAGGCAGCACTGCTAAGGCCGTGCCTCATATCCATAAGGTAACACCGCTGACAGCATACTTTCACCTCCCTGACTTCACTGGTGCTTGTTTACGGAACCTCAACCCAACGATAAAGCGAGAAAGCAATTGGGACGTATTAAGGGGGATTGTTAAGAGATGCAACTGCCTTCTGATGGAAAGTAACAACACTTAAATAACACTCCTCTTCGACCCATTACATCCTACACAACTCTGAAGACCTGGGCAATCTAATGAGAGCAACATCAGGGCACCGTATTTATGGGAAGATTTGTCAAACCAACGAGCAACACAGCCATTAGCATTGATAGCGAAAGGCAGTGTTGCTTCACTGGCCCTAATGGCCAAAGCCAGTGTAGTGTTACATTAGCGTTCAATTTAATAAAGGAAGAGTTGTGGGAAGCATTTGCCATGTGCCAATTACTTCAAGGCCCGCTAGTCAGCTCACTGTAATTAAGGGGTGATTTTGCAGCCTGCGGTACAATCAGGAAGTGAAAACTACCATTGGACCTCTCAAGATTACAGGTTTTCGCCGACTCATTTTGCAAAGCAACTCGTCATGTCATTCACTTTCTTTGAATTTCCCTTGATGGAACTGGCTCTATGTGTGTTTTTCACCCCGAACCAAGGACGAAATTGGACCTTCGCTGTACACGTGTTGTGAGCTAAATGTGATGTAAAACGGGGGGTATTAGGCTCCACAGTGGTCCGTGGTCCATTCCCAGCTTGCAAATTATGCTCTCTGCTTGAGTCTTCCTGCTCTGGCCTCAATCCCTCCGTCTCTGTAATTTCTCCCTAAATGTGTTTTTCTCCTACTCTTATCTTCCCCTCTGCCCATGAATCTACGTCTCATCATCCTCCTACTGCATGGCAACTTCTCCATAGCCTCTCTCCATCCCTTCTTTTACCCCCTTGTGGTGGTGACGTAGGGACGAGTGAGGGGACTGCTAACTGCAGTCACTGACAGGAAGTTAGCTAAATTGACCATATCACTTATTTCTCCTTTAATTGAATTGCCCATTCAGTCTGTGTGCCTCTTGATTCTCAACACTTAGGGTGTGTATGAGAAGGCACATAATGATCACAGGAGGCATCTATCTTTGGTTCCTTTCAGACGTCTAGCTTGGTTCATTTGGTCCAAGCCGAGGGAAAACTTGTTTATTGTTGCATTTTAGCTCTGATAAAGTTCATGTTGTCACGGACTTGTTTTAATGAGTCAAGTAAACATGAAATCATACTGACTTGCTAGCAATAACTGGAATGTTTTGTCAATTTGCCATTATCTGGACCCTCGTGTGGAAATCGAATTTCAGTGACTGATGGTCTCTCGTGTCACAAAAACTCATGAAGAAATGACTTATTACAAGAATTATTAGTGTTTTTGGACTGTAACTCAACTAGATGATGAATAATGATAAACATTAGACAAGATGAAAAGGTGATGATTACAACAGCATGCTTAGCTGCTTTCGACTTCCTTATAAATACGGAATTTAAATTGAAAAAAGGATTCATGCTTAACTGGTCAGTTTTTAGGAGTTCAAGAATCCAAATATGTGCCATTTGAGATGTCATGAGTAGCTTTCCCAAGTGAATATGTTCAAGTTTCAAGGGGTCTTCTTCATGAGTTTCACTGCGGGCGTTGTACAGTTGTGGTAAAGAGTGAGCTTAGCACAAAGCAGGGAGGATCTTGATTTACCAGTTGTCATACATTCATACACGCACATATGGTCATGAACTCTGGGTTGTAAACAAACGAATGAAACAGGGCTAAAATGAGTTTCCCTCATATGTCTGGGCTCAACCTTAGGGACTGGGTGAAAAGGATCTGTTGAGTTGGTCTGGGGATCTAATAAGAATTCATGGAGACATTCCTGGCATATCCAACTGGTAGGTAACCGTGTTGATGACCCAACACATGCATTGGTACATGGTATTATATATATTCCGTTATAGGAACACCTTGAGGTCACCCAGAGGTAGCTGGAGGGATGTATGGATCGTGCGATAGATGAATGGAGTATTGACATTGCAATAGCTGAGTGTTTAAGCCTTTAACGACTGTCAATCAAACAAAGGCCCCAAAACATACATTTTGATTATGTCTTTTCTATCTTGACAATCATCATTTACTCCATAGCAACATTAATTTGAACTGCTTAGTTAGCTCTTAGCCTCATTGCTAGACTACTTCCTTCTCTAGCCTGCTTGCCATCCATGTCATTTATCTGAAAATAATTGTAACAAGTGACACTGTGTTATCAAAATTACAAAGGGCAATCTCATCAAAATGTCTACCAGGTGTGCTGCATAGATAAATGTGTATTTTAAGGGATTTATGCACTGGAAAATGTTTTGACCAGGGGGATGCTGCTCTTTTCAATGAAAGGGTCTAGTAAATTATTGATCTTGCAGAGGTTATCCCCTGTAGTTGCGCACACAATTTTTCTGTGAAGTGGTTACATACATAGACATTTCTGGTATATTCACCGTTGCTTTCACTTGACTCTTGCTTATAGAACAATTCCTGTTCGCCAAACTGTCAGGAAAAATAACCATTGCCACAATAATTAATGAAAATAATATAACTGGGTTGAATTGGAATAACTTCTTCAGCAGTCTAACCCCAGTTTAAACTGACTGGAACTTATAAAATGCATCACCACAATTTCAATAAAACCTTGATACAGAAACATAACTGTTATCAACCATGGCTCAAGTGAAAGTCGTTCCATCGTTCCAAGGAAATTAGGATGAGAAAAAAATATAAGACCCCTTCCAGCTCCTCCCCCAAAACAATTCTGATAACTCTACCTTTAGCCCAAAGAAAAAGTAAAATACTCTCAACTATTTCTGACCGCCTAACCACACCTAATCATTTTTGAACCGTCCCTACGGTTTTGGATAACCTGGTGGAAAAGTAATATTTAACATCTTTGTACATATAATACAGCTTCAGGAACTTTAAAATAAATAAACACAGGGTTAAACCAAGGCCAGTGGAGAGGTATGAATGTCAGTACAGCGGGCGCCGATCTGCACAGGATATGAATCTTCCATTGGCTACCTCACAGACCAAAAAGCTGTCCTGGACCTAGCCAACCTCTGAGAACAGTCGGGCCAGCAGTATTCAAAACAGAAAGAGATTCTCAAAAGTCCAATGCAAATGAGGGCTGCAACCAACATTTTAATTTCTGATTAATCTTCTGATTATCTTCTTGAATTGTTTCTAATTATGTCTTTAAAACTGTAGAAAATAGTGAAAGAAATATATGTGATAATTTCTCAAAGCTGAAGTGGATGTATTGGACCAACAGTTTAAAACCAAATGATATTCAGTGTACCATCATATATGATACAGAAAAGTACCAATTGTCTTACCTATCTCCTTATTTAAATGCCTGAATCACTATATATTGGCATTTTTGCATGAAAAATGTTTAACGAACCAATGTATTGACTCACTTGACTAATCATTGCAGCTCTAATGCAAATGCAAGTCCAGGTCAATTCTCAACCGTCGATCATTTGTTGCTAATGTTTTTCTGGGCCGCAACATCTAAATGACCTTGTCAATTTTGAAATGAAGAAAAGCATACTGTATACCAGAAGTGGAATTTCACTGTAAGAGCCCTTCTGAATACATCCATAGAGATGAACGGCTCATTCAGAGTACTTTTAGCCTTGAAGCTATTGTGCAGTCCAAAACCCTTCATACTGCATCCCTCCAGCATAGACCTCAGTGTCAAACGGCGTTATTTGCACTGAAAGGCATAAACCTTACACTTTTACCCTTTTTTGTGTTTCCATTGCAGAAGGCTCTGTTAAAAATGTAGAGTGCTGAAAGCTTGTGTCTGGGCCCCAAGGCCTGATCCATTTCTATTTCTCATAGACCCACGGGAGGGCTGTTATGTATGGGGGGGACGTATTATGGCTTTTATTGTTGTATTTAAATGGATTCACAGAGAGATTGGATGCATTGAAAGGGGGATTCTCCACTTAAGAAAAGGAAAAAAATGCTTTCAGCGCCCCCCCCCCCCCCCCCCCCCCCCCCCCCTCCGGTTTTTGGTGTTCTAAGGGAAATGGCCGCATCGATTTAAAACCAGGCCCTGACTGAACTCCAGGGCCGGTCCCAGTGGTCCGTCCTTCTACCACTGCTTTCATCTGCATTTTCAGCATGCTCTCTGGGTTAAATTAGCCCAACGTGATGACTGATGTGCCATTGGGACCCCACTGTTAGCTGCCAAACAGCTCACCTGAAAGCAAACTGCCGAGACGGGAAGCAGCAGGCTTCCATCCCGACAGATAAAAACACAAATATGAATTGTTATCATTATTATTGTCCTATCTCCCTATCTCTCTGAAATCTGTCCCAAATATTCAGCTACCACCTTTTCCACCCACCGTGGCTTGTCAATAGAGGAGCTGAGAGCCTGCAAATCTGTCTTTTTATATACATCACATCAAGAGCAAATATTAATGCTCAATTTCCTTGCAGTGGGCCATCCCATAATGCATTTATCCTCTGCAAATAGCAATGTCACGCTAACTCTAGGGAGAGGCGTCAGCTGAAATGTTATGAATAACTTGATCAAATTACACAGTCGGAGCAAAGAGGGGAATAATAAGGCTGGTGCTGTGGGTCTTGGCAGCTCTAGAAGGGCCCAGCCAGGTTAAGGCACCCGGCCAGACACCATGCCTGGAACTAAATGAAGCTGTTAGGAAATGCTACAGGTCATTCGGAGGCGCACACCGTGGGCTCCCTCAGGGCCCAGTCATCTGCTAACACATGAAATACCAAGACAAAAAGAAGCTGGACTTTGTGGTCATTTTACCGTTTCACCTAAGAAATTAAAAAAAAAAAATGTATGAAGCCGGAGGTTTGAGAGGAACAATATTTGCATATTCATGGGATTATGATATTTTCTGTGAGGGATATGAAATTGTAAAGCCCCCTGAGGTAAATTGTTATCTGTAATACTGCGCTGTGTGAATGAAATTGACTTGAGTTGAGTTGACTTATAATAGGTTATTCTAGCCCTGATGCAATTCATATGGTCTAAAAAGTC
Source organism: Ammodytes marinus (assembly GCF_949987685.1). Lineage (NCBI taxonomy): Eukaryota > Metazoa > Chordata > Actinopteri > Uranoscopiformes > Ammodytidae > Ammodytes > Ammodytes marinus. The sequence continues at coordinate 20,906,094 of NC_137222.1, read as the reverse complement.
AAGAAGGCACAATAAATAAGTGTCTGGCCTTTTATTTTGATAACGCTACATTTGGCTCAAGTGAAACCTCAGACGTTCAGAGGCGAGGCTTAATAAAGTACTTCGCTGTTTCATTTTTTATTTCTGCTCTAAGTCATTAGGTTTCAGCCAAATAGTTCTCGTAAACTTTTTTTTTTCACACAACCTAATTCAATTATAAATCCAATATCTTTTCTCCCTATGCCAAATGTCAAGCTGTGTCTGAGTTATTCTTGACTACGTGCACAATCAGTTGGTTTTGGCCAGAAAAATGTGAACTGAGGCATGCTGGGATACGGCTGGTCCAGCTGTGTTTCTGCATGCAGATTGATAAAGAGATTAGCTACCTCCTCCGTCTGACCTGAAACAAAGTCATCCGGGGCCTGATATATACTGTACATAAACGTTTATCATTCTCATCTGCACGTCCTCTCACAGACACTGTGACATCCCCGACTGATACTGAACAGAAAACATGCGACTTCTTCGGCAAGGCTAGAGCAGCTGAGTGTTTAGAATTACCTCCCTGGAACGAAACGCTGACAGAAACAATATTTAGAGGAGAAAATCAAACGATGATTTTAAAAGGAAAGTATTTCCAACTTTTCCAGTCTGTTTATGAAAGGAATACTTTGTGTTGGAAGTAGATCCAAACCTCTGCTGTTAGAAAGGGCATTACAGGGGAGTGGCTGGTGAGCTCGTTTGACAAAGACAACTTTCATTTCCTGTGAGTCATCATCGCTGGACAGTTGTGCTGCGCTGCCTGTCATGCCCATCTCATTAATCACCAAGGACATTTGCAGAGGATTTTTGGTAATTGTCCGAGTTATACCTCACTAATCTCTGTCATTGATATCGCATATGGCAGATGATGTGATGCTGCCGAGGTTTTATCTGATGTGACTGTGGACCCCAGCGACTTGCTATTTATTCATTTGACATTACAAATGGAATAAATTAATAGATGAGAAATGCATGGTTTTTGCATATTCATTTAAATGAATATGTGGGCCTGTCAAGTCCATCACCGGTCCAACCCCCCTGGACCAGACTGAAATCTATCTCAGCCACTATTAGATGGATGGCAATGCAAATGTGGTACAGATATCCACATTTGCTACACGTAGTACACATCCTACTGATTTTAGTGAGCCCTTAACCTTTTGCTAGCGCCACCTTGAGATTCACATTTGGGTTTTTGTTAAATGTCTCAACCTTTTCTGCAACATATGTCCATCTTTGCAATATGGAAAGTATATTTAAGCCCTCAGTGCTTTTGCTCTGATGTGTATGCTGCTGTTGCACTGCACATATTCATAATTTAAATAATAATCTTTTTCACATTCCTTGGCTAACTTAACATATCCTTGTAACATATTATTGTTTTGTGTTTTCTCTTTAGTTTGCAATAAAATGTATTTAAAAATGTCTGGTAAACAACTAACCTTGTGTCTGTTTCACCAAATTTGCAACTTTGGGTTCACTGTCTCTCGCTAATTTTGCCACAATGAATTATTCTGGTTTTAAATAACCTGGGCCTTATTTTGCCAGAATTTGCCAGAATGGCAATTTTAAGATAACATGTCATGTTTTCAAGATGACATTTTTGTTATTTGTCAATCCATTGCCATTAATTCCAGTAGGGGAGACTTATCTAAACCTTACCCTTACTCTTAATGGTCCATCTTTAGGGGACCTGACTTTTGTCCCCACATTGTGATTAAAATAAGAACACAAGCCCAATACCAAGTTGATTACAGTATTTCATAAAATGTATTGGAATTCAAAATTAGTCTTCCATTTGATAATCTTATATACAATTTATATTCCTAATTTTTATTTCAGATGCTGTACAAAATTTGTATTTGTATACAGTATATCCAGTCTTAATACTTTGAAATCAAATCAAATCTTGAACCCCACAAGATCACTGATTCTGACCTTTTGACCTGTACAATCCGCCAATAGTACTCTCACTCTGTTAATTATCATTGTACATGTGTGAGAAATAGAGAGAAGGCGATTGAAGGAGTGACATATAGACTTCACTTCCCCGGCCTTCCCCATTATGTCAAAGAGTCGGTCACCCCTGATTGTGTCCTGCTCCTCCTCCATTGCTATTCATGAGCTGTCTCGACGTGTGTTTTTTATTGCTACTCTGCCATTCCGGCTGCAATGACTGTGTGATGAGGCTCTTAAGCCCGTAGTCAAGTTCAAAGAGTAATTTTCCTGAGTGTTATTTCAATGGAGGGAAAATGGTTTCCCATCACGGGCTCCTTTTCACTCCCAATAATGCCACGCCACCGGGCACGTGAATATACCTCATAGAATCATGATGAGGTGGCTGTTTGACACACATGATTACACACACACGCACACACACACACACACACACAGGGGTTTGTGCAGGCTGGCATCAACACTGACGAAGCCCGAGTGCCTTGTTGATGTTTTGATGTTGATGTGCGCTTGGCAGCCTGCAGTTGATTGTCCATTTATATACATTTCAGAGTGAAATGAATTTCAATTGTAAGGGTTGTTGTTGAGGCTCTAACTTCTCCTGTTTATCACCAGTATAACTTGTTTTGGAGACCATCGTATCAAACAGAGCTAAAGGTCATACAAGTCTCACCAGAAAGTGAAATTCATCCATTCGTCTTTGTTAACATGTCTTGTTCCAGAAGATTGGTGATGTAGCGACATTCTATCTTGTCGGTCACAACAGCTCACTGTGTTTTTTTCTATTTTATTATATTTATTTTAACTTACCTCGAGAGGGAAGTCCTCCGAGGTAACAAGGCTCAAGTCTCATTACTGTCAGCAAACCATTGATATTGTCCAGTGCAGTTTATATGCTGCGACACAAAAGGTTAAATATAAGTTTATGGGGCAATTCAGCTAAGAAGCTACAAAGGTTTTCCTCCATTTTGGCTCTATGTTCCTTCAAAGATCAACAAGAGACAAAGTAAAGATGACTTGCAGGACAATGACCAGCGGAGGAGTGTTTCCTCCCAGAGTATCCAACCTGTGTGGGTAGACAGACAGACAGACAGACAGACAGACAGACAGACAGACAGACAGGGAGTCGGTAGCAATAAAAACCAAATGCAGATAGTCAAAAGAAAAGACAGAGAGAATGAAAGAAAAGGGAAAGCATGTCTATGAAATCTCATAATTGCGCTGCAGGGAATTTTAATCAATTAGAACTGCAGAGCTAATTAAAGGCGGCATTGTGTTTACTGAGTCAGAGCAGTGAGCTCAGAGAGGGAACACACACACACACACACACACTACACGCAAACACATACATACACTATACTACACACACACACACACATACACACACACACACACACACACACACACACACACACACACACACACACACACACACACACACAACACATACTTCCTGTTGACTCACATGTCCCGGGCACAAACTGAACCATGTACTTGTATGCCATGGGTCCAATTCTGACTCACACTTGTTTTTTTGTGTCCTGCCCCCGTCTTTTCCATTGCTGACGGCATTGAAAAGATTTAATAATGTTTTAAAAGCTCATGTCAGGTGAGCACACACACACACACACACACACACACCTACACACAAACACACACACACACACACATTAATGTACCTGCATGGCCATGTGCTCCCGGATCCATTCATGCGCCCAAAGCAAAGCTCGGTCACGTTTTCTCTGTCAGCCTTGAGCTAAGAGAGTTGACCCTTTCAAGCTGCCCGGCCGTCCAATGTCTAATGGTGTTTGACAGTGTCCAAATGGACTCCCATACAGTTCAGCGAAGGTCGTTTACATCATTTAGTGCTACTGATGAGATGAATAATAAATGAATTACGTGCTCTGATGGGAGCAAAGGGGGTGTGGGGGAAAAAAAGAAAAATAGTTTTTGATTGAGACAGGAAGCCCTGCTGTGGCCATGCAAACAGGTGCTGTGTTTACCGCACGCGCCCAGTGAGGAGCCTCTCTCCAGCTGTAACATTTTCCTGACATCCGCCATAGTCAAGGTAATTTCATTACCCAGCATCCAAACTCTACATGCTCCACTAGTCAAAGGAGAGAGAGGAAATCAATAGGCGCCATTACCGCGGCTCTCGGTTGAGGCGTAATAGATATGCAAGCGGCCCGTGTGTGTGTGTGTGTTTCACTGTGTATGTGTGTGTGTGTGTGTGTGTTTTTCACTATGTGTTTTTCACTGTGTGTGTGTGTGTGTGTGTGTACTTGTACATGAATCATTTTGAGGACCAATTTACGCTTTTAACCAGCAGAGTGAGGACATTTTGCCCGGTCCTCACTTCTTCAAAGGCTTGTATGAGCCTATAGACTTGATTTCAAGTTTCAGGTTAGAATAAGGTTCTGGTTAGGTTTGCGGGCGTGCGGGCGTGCGTGCATGCGTATGTCTGTGTGTTTTTGTCTGTGTGTGTGTTTGTCGGTTTGTGTGTGAGTGTGTGTTTGTGCGTGTGTGTGTGTGTTAAACAAACCTCATTTGCTGTTGACTAATGAAGATTTAAGGACCCACTGTTTGTCTTTTCCTGAGCAGCTGTCAGGGGGTTGATTACATCGTCACATCACAGCAGAGGAGTCCATCGGCGGACTGTAACGGCTGCGTCTTACGTTTCACACTTGTCTTCTCCTGAGCCGCGACCCCCACTGCATGATGGGAAAGAGAGAGAGAGGAAGAGGGAGGGAGTGGTGGAGTATGAACGAGTCGCTGAGTGAATAAGGGCCACCAAGGCTCCTCCATCTCCTATCAGAGCCACGCCTGTCTGCTTGGTAATTAAAATAAATTGCCCAAAAAATGAAGCGCAGGCCTGCTTTCACTCTATCACACACACACACGCATACACACACACACACGTATACACACACACACACACACACACACACACACACACACACACACACACACACACACACACACAAACAAACACACTCACACAAACAAACACACTCACACACACACAGATAAAAGAGCAAATAAGGACAGATTTGCCAAAAGCTCTCCAGACATGACACCATCGCATCTTGATGGCTTGATAGACATCATGTCTGCTCACATAGTTGTTATCCGTATAGTTTATCATGGTGGTATATCTTAGTGCTGCCCTTGTTTTGTTGAACAGGGTTATCAAGCCCCTGCTAAGGCGCACACAATTTGTCTTTAATTTTGAGACAAGCTTGTTTTGCATCTCTCATCTCAGAGACAGTGGGTGAGCGTCTTTGCCTCTCCCGATTGCCACTGTTAGTATTTATATCCCAATGTGAGGTCTGTATTAGTAAAAGCCGTCCTGAAAGTCAACAGCCCAAGCAAGAGAACACACCACATGTTGGCATTCGTGTAAAGATGTAAAATCGAAAACACGCTGCATAAAATTCTGTCAAGATTCAAGAATTCTTTATTGTCATTGTGTGTTTTGCACACAACGAAATTTCTGCCGATAGCTCCAGCTTAGATTAGACAGTAAAAAGAACAAGATATAAAAATATACATAATAAAATACTGTGTGAAAATAGTATGTACATGCATATACAGTATATTCACTTCACTCATTCACTCACGCACACCATCTGTCCACGTCTGCTCGCTCAATGGGGATAATTAATTGAGTTATCCTCTCAATGATTTGACCTCCATAGAAACCTAATAAAAACAAACATATTTTCTTTTTATATGATTTTTTATTTTTTTTACCTGTATAACATAAAAAGTAAATGCACATTGCAAGTCCCCAACAAGATTCTTGAATCTTAAAATAAAAAGCACTTTTCTTTTAACCTTCAAAATAAGTGCTTTGAATTATATGGGGGAAAAAAAAATACGGCTATGGAAAAAATTGAGAGAACACTCCAAATATTCAGTGTCTCTCGTTTTACTATTTATAGGCATATGTTTGACTTGAATGAACATTTTGGTTTTATAATATAAACTACTGACAACATTTCTTAACACATTCTGATAATTTTTTTTTGTCATTAAGAGCGTTTTCAATAAGTAATGTAGGGTCGAAGATTTGAGAAAAAATCCAGAGTGGTCTCTTACTTTTTTCCAGAGCTGTATATATGATTTGATTATTTTGTTGCTGCTTGTTTTTGCTGACCCCATTGACACAATGTCCCCGCCACGTCCCTAGACCATAATAATCCATGGCGGATCAGTTTAGCTGTTAGAACACAAGGCTGGCAGTGTTCTGTATTTCTGCTATTGACCACAAATCTCATAAAGACAAAAACAGCAGTGTTTTAGTCCGATTCTAAAAAAAATTCTGACTTCCTTACCCCGTTTGTGGAACACAGCCTCCGGCCCTGGCCCTATGCTTCTACTTTAAGCTGTAAAATGATAAAAAGACATTACCATTCAATTAAATATGGTATTCGTTTGTTTTGTAATTGCAGCTGTATTTTACTATGTCTTTTCATTTGATTTTCTCAACTATAGAAATGTACTACAGTTTCAGACTAATTCTTCAAACTTCTAATCCTTCATTTTAAATCATGGTTGATTTGATGACATGTGTTGTTAATGACTCTACATACAGTTGTGTTTATTAACCCTTGTGCCCCCTTCAAATTTACTATACACTCACCTCCTTCGTGCCAAAAATGTCCAGTATGAGATATGTCAAAAATTAGCAACCAATTTGATTTGATTGCATTAGTATTTTTTATGTAGTGCCAGATGTAACATTTAGCACCCTCTCACCACCTTCGAGCCAAAAATGTCCACGCTCACAAAAAATGCTATTAAATCATCATACATCAATATTTTCTTCTGATTTTTTTTGCATAAATCTCTTGAACAACTTCTCACCGACTCAAAACTACCAAACATTCAATAGTTTTCAGGATTTTAACCCTTGAAATGCCAGTTTAAGCATTTGCATTATTTCAACATTTCATACCAAAAAACACAAAACATTTATTATTTTCCATTTAATAAATAGTAGGGGGATGTGGCATTAGTGGTGATTAGAGTATGGGATATGTCAAAGATTAGCAACCAATTTGATTTGATTGCATTTGTATTTTCTATGTAGTGCCAGATACTCCTTCGAGGCAGAAAGTGCCCCCATCCACTTCCATTGAAAACCACCTTTTTTAATCTCATTGCATTTCTACTATTAAACCATGCATTTTGTAATGTTAGCATTTCATTTAGAAGAGAGGCAGTCATATTTGACATTTTTACTGTATTGCACTATATTTAACTATTTTCCCATTGTAGGTCCATGCATGAAATTCTTGTATTTTTGACCGTTCTTATATGGAGCCGTGTGACTACCAGGGGAGCCCAATAGCTTTTCTGTGTGTGTGTGTGTGAAAGCGTGCGTGTGAATGTGTGAGAGTCAGTGTGAACCTGTAAGCATGCACTGATCATTTCAGGGGTGAAAAGGGCATCTTTTGAAGGATGTGTTTCATGTGAGGTGCTTGAGTAAAACATGGCCTTCTGCCTTTGATGTACTCAAAAACAAAAAGGAAAACAACAGTTGGTGTGTTTATGCACCTCGCTGCTTTCACAGCCAAAGTTAAACATGCAGCTTGGCTGAGGTGTCATTCCAATAGTGGGCAGAAGGAGAAAGACCTGGAGAAAGAGAAGGAGCAAAAATGAAGAGGCGTTTTAGTGATAGAGAGGTTTTAGAGATGGTCCTGGAGCAATCTTCAGACAGCGAGCTGCAGGACTCTGAAGAAGACTTCCCAGTGGAATCTGATGTTTAATTTTCACTCAATACCTCCACTACTGTGAGTGCCATTTCCTCGGACAGTGAAGACGAGACAGAGGTTCCTGTCCATTCTAACGTTGAGTGGACAGCGAAGAACGGGCGAGTCTTCTTCATTGGTAGTGGTGGAGACCGCTGTTCCTAAAAAAATGTTTTTTTTTAATGGTGGATTCACAGAAAAACGTTGCATGCAACACAATTTCCATTTCATTGATTACAGACTCACTGTTTAGTTCTCCATTTCTATATGGTGTTAGCCTGGAAATCTAGACCCATATCTAGAACGATAGAGGGTCTGGCCACGATCAACAGACCTTCCCAACTCAAGGGGCAGCACCTACGCGTGCATTTCAAATGCCACTGCATGCAATTGGATAGCACTACAACCAATCAGATCAATGAACAAGGTGACATATTAAGCCAAGTTCGTATAGCGAACAGCAGGTTAACTGTTAAATTAAACTGTTGGCGATGTCGGTCGGCAAAACAGAACATTCCTCTTACTTGCAAATGAAAGATTTGAGTGCCGTCGTCCAAATCGCTAAGTGTCGAGGCAAAAGCTGTCTCAAACTCGAACAACATATCCACAGCCATCTCTGTTTACTATCACGGCTTCGGCGGCGCCTGCACAGCATTGTTGTCATCCGGTTACGTCCGCCCCAGAGCACCATACATAGGGCTCTGGCCCGCCCATATCAGAAAGAACGATTTGATTGGTAGCTCAGGATTTCTTGACATATTAAATGAGCTTCAATGGAGAGTTTCCAGACCAACAGGCGCAGCAAATTTAATTTGCCAGCGCCTAGCGGCAGATCTGGATTTCCAGGCTAATACGGAGTGTCACTGCTAATGCAAACCAAACTTTGACTCCTAAATTAAAGTTCTGAAGTGCCGAAACACAACATAGCTATATTGTGTAGCATCAACAGGAAATCAATTTGTTTGCGTAACAAACATGCACTTAAAGAAACGTCAGTGGATTACTTTTATCAACAGTAAAGGGTACTTTGGGTTCTAGGTTTCTAACTAGAAGTTTCAATCAGAAGTTTGTGAAATGTAGTTAAGCATATATGCAAGCTATTTTTGACCTTCCTCAATAATGATTTAAAAACTGTGCGGAGCTTGTTGTATATACAGGCTCGCCAATTGTGTGTTGCAAAGGTGGCGTACCACAGGGGATGTAGAGAGATAAACCAGTGTGTGTACAGGAATCCATTGTACTCTGGAAGTAATGAATTATTCACAATATTACACATTGATGCTTTAAAAAAAAATTGTTCCTGCTTTCCAAGGATATCTTTATGTTATTTTTAAGGAATGTCAAAGACAATAGAAGCAATTAGAAGCAATAGAAGATTGTATTAATGTGTCAGTCCGAGGAGTGAGGGGCCTACAGAGGATAGCTACAGTGTGAACTCTGAAATCTATCCCCTTTTAGCTGTGCTGTTCACCAGGACTCAAGGCTGCTGACAGCTTAGCCCAGCAGTCTAAATCAATACAACAGGTTCTTTGAGCACATACACACACACACAGAGAAACACACACACCCCTTCAGTTAAGGATAACCTTGAGACGCATCCCACAATGGTGTAGAATGAACAGAAAGTGTGAGGAAAAGTGTGTGTGTGTGTGTGTGTGTGTGTGTGTGTGTGTGTGTGTGTGTGTGTGTGTGTGTGTGTGTGTGTGTGTGTGTGTGTGTGTGTGTGTGTGTGTGTGTGTGTGTGTGTGTGTGTGTGTGTGTGTGTGTGTGTGTGTGTGTGTGTGTGTGTGTGTGTGTGTGTGTGTGTGTGTGTGTGTGTGTGTGTGTGTGTGAATAAATGGCTTTCCCTCCTGTGACACTCTCCAGGCTACAGAGTTCCGATTCACGAGAATGCTTGTTGTCAAATTCCCTTTTTCTCAAAATCAGTGAATATCTCCTCACAATAGCTACCTGTCCGTATTGGGTGAAAATCCAGTCTTAAACGGGTATGTTTACCCGTTGTGCTCTGTAAATGGGGGTATGTAAACAATTAAAATTAATACCATCATATCCTTTAACCAATTCAAACATATTATCTTAAATCTGCCAAACTCTACCTGGCACTGTTTTAATTAGGCTATATTGTACTTTCACTCATTTCATTTTTTCCAGACATTCTACATCTCTGTCTAAATGTTTAATTGTTTTTCTCTTCATCAGTTGTTGTATATTTGATGTATTTGCATTGTATATTGTGTTTGTGTTGTTGTTTTTGCTTTGCATTTGTTTGACTCGACATCATTGAAAATGAGGGTGACCCCTCAACTGATCTTTCGAATGTAAATAAAGGTTAAATGATTTGAAAAATAAATGAAAACAAAGGGTATGGAAACCTAGGGGGCCCACTGTAGCTAGAGCTTCGGCTGTGTATCGGCTTTGTATTAACTATGTATGTATTTCTATCAATCCATAGAAATCTCCATCGGGATGTTTTTATCATGTACTGATGATTTTACGTTTGATCGATCATTTATCTGATCAGTAGCCTTGTTCTCAGCCCTCGTTCGTTCATATGGCAGCCACCTTACACATTGTGAACATGTTCTACATTCAGATTAATAAACTTATTTGTATTATATGTGGGCCTATATCATTCTTCTCTTTATTAATAGGGATTTTTTATAACGTCTGCGCCACTGAACAGATTTATGTCAGGTTGAAATGTAATGCTGGGGCTGCACGCGATCGTTACTGTTCACTTGTGTCATCCCAAAGTCACAGACGAGCCTCTTTAGATAGCCGTAGCCTAGGCCTATATGAATGTAGAAATTATATAATAATTTAAACTGTGATCTGGTAACACATCAATCAGGCTCTACAATGGAAAATGTCATCTAATGTAGACGTTATGTATTTCACTCCTCATTTAAAAGAAGCGACAGTCTGTTAACTGCACAGTACAACAGTAGGCTATTAGGCTATAGCTTGCCTATAATACAGCGAATATAAAACACTGTCAGCAATGCTGTGCGGCGCCAGCTTTTTTGCTGCTGCTGATGTGAGTAACTTAGCCTAATTCTTAAAATAGTCTTGCTTCTCATATAGGCCTACGGAAGCATAATGATTCTATTTACAAAAAAATTTCCCCCCGTTGTTTTTCTGAATGGCCAAGGTGATTAGAATATCCCCGTTAATTCTTCTCCATACCATAAACTAATTCGTTAATATTTCTTACTCTTAGTGGTAGGAGCGGAGAAGTTTTTTTTCTTTTTTTTTGAGAAGTGGAGAAGTGGGAGGATCAAGCATTTGTTTCTTCTGTTTCCATGGTGAATCATGTTATCAGCGATCCATTGACGATGGCTTTTACGCACACGCTCCACCCAGAGTGATTAACCCAACGCTGATCCACTGTTCTGAAACCGAAAACCCAGAGTTGCTCAGCTCTGAGTTGAGCAACTCAGAGCGCAGGATTAAACCCAGAGTTTGTAAAACCTGCTACCTGAAACAGGGCTCTGAGAAGATATTCAGTGATTTTGACAACAAGCATTCTCCAGAATCAATGTTGCAATTTACACACTGCCATCACTGAAAGTCAACTAATACACAGTGCTAATCAGGAGTGTATTTGTTTAGCTCCCGGTTGTTAGCAGTGCACGTAACAGAATGATACGCTCTGCTTTAGTTATTCTGACATGCCCCTGAGAGACGTAGTTAACTTCTCTCCTTCCACTTGTATTTACACAGACTTGTACCTTTCACTCTCATCAAAGAACAGTTTCACAACACTGGTGTTAACCTTTTTAAACTGACAGTTCCAACAGGAGAGTTCCATGTCCATTCAAGCCTTGAAGTGCTTCAACTGTCAATCACTTCACAAATTGTCTGTGTGAAAACTAACAGAACTTTCACTTGGTTGCTCAAAGTAACCCCTAAGTTCGCTACTCTATATGTTGCTTCAGCTCGTACTAAAACAGTCCATATCCAACATGTCAGAGCCTCTCACACAGACACAGTTTAACTTTACATACATTATGACAAAAAGACAATTAAACTGAAGAAATTCATGGTTACAGATCATGTCTGTAACCAATCAGTGGTAAACATGTACAACGACAATGTGTGTTGAGTTATTTTTCCCCAATGGATTCAAAATCTGAACAACACTGAGTACATTTTGAGAGGACAAAAAGGAACACAACAACAACATGTATTAATTATGCTTTGCCAAATATATTCTCATTGGAACAGTCATAATAGATGATATACACAGAGAGGAAAAATACAGCAATTTCCAGCCTGCTGCGAGTGAGGGTTATGGTTGTCCACGAAGAGAGAGTCCTAATTGTTTCCTTGGAGACGGGAAGAAAGTGCCACGGACTTCGGGCTCTGACATCTGCGCTTTTCTCATTAAAGGAGTACCTGACATTCTAAGCAGGGGGAAATAAGAAATAGCTTTCTTCAGTGACTCTCTTCCACCTCTTCAACTGGTCAACAGACAGATTGACAGACAGAAACTGCTTCTTTATTATCATTTTGTAATTCTTTATACGTCGACTGAGTCACCGATTTTAACCTCTCCACAGCAAGATAGGTCTGGTTTATATATGTCATCAATGCCAACCTCTGTGCATCTGTTGATGCTGTACTGTGGTATCCAAGGCTTCTCTTTGCACTTACAAGTCAGCCAGTTTAGTGTTCCATCACTGAAGTTAAAACCATACAATTCCTTAGCAACCTTAATATTCCAGATCACCGGCGCCTCTCCACTCTCCTCCGCCAGCTTCCACGTGTCCATGGCAACATTTCAGTTGAAGTATTGATTTTACCATTTGAACACTTTGCAGATCTTGTTATGCCTTATTATTGCTGGGGCGAAATGTCCTTTTCCCCAGCCACCGGACTGTGCTTTTGGGTTCAGAGCCACGCAGGCTCCATTAAGAGCAGGCGCCTCCGCCTCTATGGGCCCCAATAGAAATACTCTAATGGTGCCATTAGAGCAGGTAGATTAGTCACACATGCACACGTGCAACAGCGCTAAATGACATGGTTGCTGTCAGTCAGAGATTGGAAGAAAATAAAATGTGAACTCCAGAAAGGCATTCCGGAGAAAATGATATTCCCATGTTGCCGTGCCTTAATGTGGCTTAAATACAGTTAGATAAGTGAACCTGAAAGCCTGCATAATAAAGACAAGGCTTTTTATTAACCGAGTTCAATATTATCGAAGAGTAGATATACAGGGGAGGCAATGAACGACAAGAAGAGTCAAGGCAAAGCGAAGGAGGTGGAACTTTATTAACAACAGTGGAGATAGCGGCATAATTAAATACATGCAGACCAGTCTTAGGAGGTGATTTAGAAGAAGATAGTGATTCTGCTAGTCGTATTGGCTCCTCAGGGAGAGAAGAGCAGGCCCACTTGGGGCGGAAGACCAAACCTGCTTTCATTTTCTGCCTATTTTAAGAAAAGCTTTGTGATTCAAGCAGGTGTAGTGTGTTCCAATGAAACAAGATATGAGCATCACCTGCCAATCTGCATCAGAGATGAAGATAAGAATACAGTGAAGTAACATTGGCTAGCGTTTTAAAGGAGTCGGCATTAAGTAGGATTTTAATGCTTCTACTGAAATACATTTATGGGTAGAAGAATGGAATGTCCTTGGCCCCCTGAAAAGTATTTTAATACACAGACATCGTTAAGCTGTACCTCTTACTCTCTGGAAGAAAAAGAAGAGACATAAAGTTGAGTGATAATATACGACATAAATTGTGGCATGCACTTTTCCTGAGTTCCCTGAACTTACCGCTTCTCAAACTTGCTTAAAGGGATAGTTAGGTATTTTTTAATTGGGGTAGTATGACGTACTTACGCATAGTTAGTCTGTTACCAGAGATGGTGGTCAGTGCAGTCACTATAAGAAGTTTGGGGGAGACCTCGCTGTATTGGAAATTAGCCGTGTACTGTTTCAGAGGGGGCCAGCTGATTAAAAAAATGTTTCTCCATGAATATAAATGCTTACCTATCCGTTCAATTGTATGCTACATTTAGATTTTTTTCACTGCTGATTTGCTGACTGATAAGCGGCACCGCACTTGCGGGAGTTTGCGTAGTGATACGTGGCTGAACTAAGCTTGGAAAAAGTGCAAATATAAACTGTTTGTCTGCCTGCGTATCAGCAACATTTTGAGCATGTTAGCATGCTTCTGTTAGCATTTAGCTCAAAGTAGACGAAAGCTACACATAGTGGTTAGTATGACTGTAGAATAAAACAATAATAATTATCAAAATGATCTATCTTTAACATCTCTTAAACATTTTGTTTGTGTTTCCTTCTTCTAATGCTTGTATTTTTCCTGTTAAATCTGTTAACTCTACTTCAACTAATTTGGTTTCAAAGGTTAGGTCCACTAGATTGAGGGTATGAAATAGCGTTTTAAATGCAAAAATCTATGCTTTCAATCCCTGCAGGCTTCATAACAGTTATGCTGGTGGTCAACACTTTATGTTCCTGCTATACTGTATGTTATATAGTATTATTTGTAGGGCTGGCCCGAATACCATTTTACAGGCTTCGAACATTCGTTAGATTTTCCGAGCGAGTATTCGAATACTCATTCTAAAAAAACACACCATCAAAATCAATATTAACTAGAACTGCAAGCAGTTGTGAACGGGGGCCAAGCCTCCCACGCGACTCGGGATTGGACGTCGTCGTCCGCAGCGCCGGCCCCTCGCTTCACGGAATCCGGGGATGTAAAGTTTTTGAATGTGGGATGTTCGGTGTGGGAGTTATAGCCCCAAACGCGTTTTCTTTGCTTTTTGCGGTTTTGGTGCCCCCTATGGATGACATTCGCAAAACTGTGTTATGTAGAAAGATGCAGCTGACTTGTGGGCATCTGTGGATATAAAGTGTTTGACTGTGGGATGTTTGGTGTGGAAGTTATAGCCCCAAACGCGTTTTCTTTGCTTTTTGTGGTTTGGCGCCCCCTATGGATGACATTTGCAAAACTGTGTTTGATAGAAAGATGTTGCTCAATGTACCGAAGAAGTGGATGTCAAGTTTTTGAATGTGCGATGTTTGGTTGGGGAGTTATAGCAAAATCAAATTGTCAACCTCTCCATTGTAAAGACAGTTTTTTGAATTTTCCCATTTTCCCGCCTAAAGACTTAGGAAATGGCGAAAACAGGCAAAAAAATTGAAAAACTATTTTTTTTAATAAGTCCGGCCCACATAGGAATTTCTTGCCCATATTTTTGCCATAGGCTCAGGTATGCCCCATGATAGTCTCCCTTCAGTTTCAAGAAAATCCCTTTTTTTTTTTTTTTAAGGATTTTTCGCGAATTTTTAAAGCGCTACCGTTTGGTCTTCCGATGGTCGTAGAAAAATTATTTGACCAACTTTTGCTCGTGGGAGTCGGTAGAGCATAATGCTTTTGGTTTCGTCCAAATCGGGCGAAAACTGTAGGAGGAGTATGTTTTGGTGACTGACACAGTTTTTGCGATGTAGCGAAAAATTTATATATACGCAAATGGGCGTGGCCTATTCCAAAAGATGCAGCTGACTTGTGGGCATCTGTGGATATAAAGTTTTTGACTGTCGGACTTTCGGTGTGGAAGTTATAGCCCAAAACGTGTTTTCCTTTGTTGTAGCGCCACCTAGTGGCCGGCATGTCTGAATTTTTTTGTCTGCGTACCAGGCACGGACCTGGATCTAGTGATGCAAGTGGCATGTCCCAACCCTTTACGGTTTGGGCTGCAGCACCATTTTAAATAAAAAGAAGAAGAAATGTTCCATATCGAAAAATTGAATCTTTAAAGCGCTAGCGTTTGGTCTTCCGATGGTCTTAGAAAAATTATTTGACCAACTTTTGCTCGTGGGAGTCGGTAGAGCATAATGCTTTTGGTTTCGTCCAAATCGGGCAAAAACTGTAGGAGGAGTATGTTTTGGTGACTGACACAGTTTTTGCGATGTAGCGAAAAATGTATATATACGCAAATGGGCGTGGCCTATCTCAGAAGATGCAGCTGACTTGTGGGCATCTGTGGATATAAAGTTTTTGACTGTCGGACTTTCGGTGTGGAAGTTATACACGTTTTCCTTTTTTTATAGCGCCACCTAGTGGCCGGCATGTCTGATTTTTTATGTCTGCGTACCAGGCATGGACCTTGATCTAGTCATGCAAGTGGCATGTCCCAACCCTTTACGGTTTGGGCTGCAGCACCACTTTTACGTAAGGAATAATAGGAAGACTAGAACTGCAAGCAGTTGTGAACGGGGGCCAAGCCTCCCACGCGACTCGGGATCGGGCGTTGTCGTCCGCGGCGCCGGCCCCTCGCTTCACGGAATCCGGAGATGTAAAGTTTTTGAATGTGCGATGTTCGGTGTGGGAGTTATAGCCCCAAACGCGTTTTCTTTGCTTTTTGTGGTTTTGGCGCCCCCTATGGATGACATTCGCAAAACTACGTTAGATAGAAAGATGCAGCTCAATGTACCAAACAAGTGGATGTCAAGTTTTTGAATGTGCGATGTTCGGTTGGGGAGTTATAGCAAAATCAAATTGTCAACCTCTCCATTGTAAAGACACTTTTTTGAATTTTCCCATTTTCCCGCCTAAAGACTTAGAAAATGGCGAAAACAGGCAAAAAATTTGAAAAACTCTTTTTTTTAATAAGTCCGGCCCACATAGGAATTTATTGCCCATATTTTTGCCATAGGCTCAGGTATGCCCCATGATAGTCTCCCTTGAGTTTCAAGTAAATCCGCTTTTTTTTTTTTTTTAAGGAATTTTCGCGAATCTTTAAAGCGCTACCGTTTGGTCTTCCGATGGTCGTAGAAAAATTATTTGACCAACTTTTGCTCGTGGGAGTTGGTAGAGCATAATGCTTTTGGTTTCGTCCAAATCGGGCGAAAACTGTAGGAGGAGTATGTTTTGGTGACTGACACAGTTTTTGCGATGTAGCAAAAAATTTATCCTATCGCAAATGGGCGTGGCCTATCTCAAAAGATGCAGCTGACTTGTGGGCATCTGTGGATATAAAGTTTTTGACTGTCGGACTTTCGGTGCGGAAGTTATAGCCCAAAACGCGTTTTCCTTTGTTGTAGCGCCACCTAGTGGCTGGGATGTCTGAATGTTTTTGTCTGCGTACCAGGCACGGACCTGGATAAGCCCTGCAAGTGGCATGTCCCAACCCTTTACAGTTTGGGCTGCAGCACCACTTTTACGCGGAGAAGAAAAAGAATAACTAGAACTGCGAGCAGTTGTGAACGGGGGCCAAGCCTCCCACGCGACTCGGGATCGGGCGTCGTCGTCCGCGGCGCCGGCCCCTCGCTTCACGGAATCCGGGGATGTAAAGTTTTTGAATGTGGGATGTTCGGTGTGGGAGTTATAGCCCGAAACGCGTTTTCTTTGCTTTTTGTGGTTTTGGCGCCCCCTATGGATGACATTCGCAAAACTACGTTAGATAGAAAGATGCAGCTCAATGTACCAAACAAGTGGATGTCAAGTTTTTGAATGTGCGATGTTCGGTTGGAGAGTTATAGCAAAATCAAATTGTCATCCTCTCCATTGTAAAGACACTTTTTTGAATTTTCCCATTTTCCCGCCTAAAGACTTAGAAAATGGCGAAAACAGGCCAAAAAATTGAAAAACTCTTTTTTTTAATAAGTCCGGCCCACATAGAAATTTCTAGCCCATATTTTTTCCATAGGCTCAGGTATGCCCCATGATAGTTTCCCTTCAGTTTCAAGAAAATCCCCTTTTTTTTTTTTTTTAAGGAATTTTTGCGAATCTTTCAAGCGCTACTGTTTGGTCTTCCGATGGTCGTAGAAAAACTATTTGACCCACTTTTGCTCGTGGGAGTCAGGAGAGCGTAATGCTTTTGGTTTCGTCCAAATCGGGCGAAAACTGTAGGAGGAGTATGTTTTGGTGACTGACACAGTTTTTGCGACGTAGAAAAAGATCTATCCTATCGCAAATGGGCGTGGCCTATCTCAAAAGATGCAGCTGACTTGTGGGCATCTGTGGATATAAAGTTTTTGACTGTCGGACTTTCGGTGCGGAAGTTATAGCCCAAAACGCCTTTTCCTTTGTTGTAGCGCCACCTAGTGGCCGGCATGTCTGAATTTTTTTGTATGCTGAGAGACCGGGGGTCTGAACTAGTGATGCAAGTGGCATGTCCCAACCCTTTACGGTTTGGGCTGCAGCACCACTTTTACGTAAGGAATAGGAATAATAATAACTAGAACTGCGAGCAGTTGTGAACGGGGGCCAAGCCTCCCACGCGACTCGGGATCGGGCGTCGTCGTCTGCGGCGCCGGCCCCTCGCTTCACGGAATCCGGGGATGTAAAGTTTTTGAATGTGCGATGTTCGGTGTGGGAGTTATAGCCCCAAACGCGTTTTCTTTGCTTTTTGTGGTTTTGGTGCCCCCTATGGATGACATTCGCAAAACTGTGTTTGATGGAAAGATGCTGCTCAATGTACCGAACAAGTGGATGTTGAATTTTTCAATGTGCGATGTTTGGTTGGGGAGTTATGAGCAAAATGAAATTGTGAACCTCTCCATTGTAAAGACACTTTTTTGAATTTTCCCATTTTCCCGCCGAAAGACTTAGGAAATGGCGAAAAGAGGCAAAAAAATTGACAAACTCTTTTTTTTAATAAGTCCGGCATACATAGGAATTTCTTGGCCATATTTTTTTTATAGACTCAAGTATGCCCCATGATAGTCTCCCTTGAGTTTCAAGAAAATCCCACTTTTTTTTTTTTTTTACGGATTTTCGCAAATCTTTAAAGCGCTACCGTTTGGTCTTCCGATGGTCGTAGAAAAACTATTTGACCCACTTTTGCTCGTGGGAGTCAGGAGAGCGTAATGCTTTTGGTTTCGTCCAAATCGGGCGAAAACTGTAGGAGGAGTATGTTTTGGTGACTGACACAGTTTTTGCGACGTAGAAAAATATCCATCCTATCGCAAATGGGCGTGGCCTATCTCAAAAGATGCAGCTGACTTGTGGGCATCTGTGGATATAAAGGTTTTGACTGTCGGCCTTTCGGTGCGGAAGTTATAGCCCAAAACGCCTTTTCCTTTGTTGTAGCGCCACCTAGTGGCCGGCATGTCTGAATTTTTTTGTATGCTGAGAGACCGGGGGTCTGAACTAGTGATGCAAGTGGCATGTCCCAACCCTTTACGGTTTGGGCTGCAGCACCACTTTTACGTAAGGAATAGGAATAATAATAATAATCCCTACAAGAACAATAGGGTTCCCTGCCCCGCAGGGCTTGGGAACCGCGTTGCTCTGCAAAACGCGGTCCCAGCCCTACTCGGGCTTGGCCCCCTAACTAGAACTGCAAGCAGTTGTGAACGGGGGCCAAGCCTCCCACGCGACTCGGGATCGGGCGTTGTCGTCCGCGGCGCCGGCCCCTCGCTTCACGGAATCCGGAGATGTAAAGTTTTTGAATGTGCGATGTTCGGTGTGGGAGTTATAGCCCCAAACGCGTTTTCTTTGCTTTTTGTGGTTTTGGCGCCCCCTATGGATGACATTCGCAAAATTACGTTAGATAGAAAGATGCAGCTCAATGTACCAAACAAGTGGATGTCAAGTTTTTGAATGTGCGATGTTCGGTTGGGGAGTTATAGCAAAATCAAATTGTCAACCTCTCCATTGTAAAGACACTTTTTTGAATTTTCCCATTTTCCCGCCTAAAGACTTAGAAAATGGCGAAAACAGGCAAAAAAATTGAAAAACTATTTTTTTTAATAAGTCCGGCCCACATAAAAATTTATTTCCCATATTTTTGCCATAGGCTCAGGTATGCCCCATGATAGTCTCCCTTCAGTTTCAAGAAAATCCCCCCTTTTTTTTTTTTAAAGGAATTTTCGCGAATCTTTAGAGCACTACCGTTTGATCTTCCAATGGTCGTAGAAAAACTATTTGACCCACTTTTGCTCGTGGGAGTCGGTAGAGCATAATGCTTTTGGTTTCGTCCAAATCGGGCAAAAACTGTAGGGGGAGTATGTTTTGGTGACTGACACAGTTTTTGCGACGTAGCAAAAAATCTATCCTATCGCAAATGGGCGTGGCCTATCTCAAAAGATGCAGCTGACTTGTGGGCATCTGTGGATATAAAGTTTTTGACTGTCGGACTTTCGGTGCGGAAGTTATAGCCCAAAACGCGTTTTCCTTTGTTGTAGCGCCACCTAGTGGCTGGGATGTCTGAATTTTTTTGTCTGCGTACCAGGCACGGACCTGGATAAGGCCTGCAAGTGGCATGTCCCAACCCTTTACAGTTTGGGCTGCAGCACCACTTTTACGCGGAGAAGAAAAAGAATAATAATAATCCCTACAAGAACAATAGGGTTCCCTGCCCCGCAGGGCTTGGGAACCGCGTTGCTCTGCAAAACGCGGTCCCAGCCCTACTCGGGCTTGGCCCCCTAATAATCCCTACAAGAACAATAGGGTTCCCTGCCCCGCAGGGCTTGGGAACCGCGTTGCTCTGCAAAACGCGGTCCCAGCCCTACTCGGGCTTGGCCCCCTAATAATCCCTACAAGAACAATAGGGTTCCCTGCCCCGCAGGGCTTGGGAACCGCGTTGCTCTGCAAAACGCGGTCCCAGCCCTACTCGGGCTTGGCCCCCTAACTAGAACTGCAAGCAGTTGTGAACGGGGGCCAAGCCTCCCACGCGACTCGGGATTGGACGTCGTCGTCCGCAGCGCCGGCCCCTCGCTTCACGGAATCCGGGGATGTAAAGTTTTTGAATGTGGGATGTTCGGTGTGGGAGTTATAGCCCCAAACGCGTTTTCTTTGCTTTTTGCGGTTTTGGTGCCCCCTATGGATGACATTCGCAAAACTGTGTTATGTAGAAAGATGCAGCTGACTTGTGGGCATCTGTGGATATAAAGTGTTTGACTGTGGGATGTTTGGTGTGGAAGTTATAGCCCCAAACGCGTTTTCTTTGCTTTTTGTGGTTTGGCGCCCCCTATGGATGACATTTGCAAAACTGTGTTTGATAGAAAGATGTTGCTCAATGTACCGAAGAAGTGGATGTCAAGTTTTTGAATGTGCGATGTTTGGTTGGGGAGTTATAGCAAAATCAAATTGTCAACCTCTCCATTGTAAAGACAGTTTTTTGAATTTTCCCATTTTCCCGCCTAAAGACTTAGGAAATGGCGAAAACAGGCAAAAAAATTGAAAAACTATTTTTTTTAATAAGTCCGGCCCACATAGGAATTTCTTGCCCATATTTTTGCCATAGGCTCAGGTATGCCCCATGATAGTCTCCCTTCAGTTTCAAGAAAATCCCTTTTTTTTTTTTTTTAAGGATTTTTCGCGAATTTTTAAAGCGCTACCGTTTGGTCTTCCGATGGTCGTAGAAAAATTATTTGACCAACTTTTGCTCGTGGGAGTCGGTAGAGCATAATGCTTTTGGTTTCGTCCAAATCGGGCGAAAACTGTAGGAGGAGTATGTTTTGGTGACTGACACAGTTTTTGCGATGTAGCGAAAAATTAATATATACGCAAATGGGCGTGGCCTATTCCAAAAGATGCAGCTGACTTGTGGGCATCTGTGGATATAAAGTTTTTGACTGTCGGACTTTCGGTGTGGAAGTTATAGCCCAAAACGTGTTTTCCTTTGTTGTAGCGCCACCTAGTGGCCGGCATGTCTGAATTTTTTTGTCTGCGTACCAGGCACGGACCTGGATCTAGTGATGCAAGTGGCATGTCCCAACCCTTTACGGTTTGGGCTGCAGCACCATTTTAAATAAAAAGAAGAAGAAATGTTCCATATCGAAAAATTGAATCTTTAAAGCGCTAGCGTTTGGTCTTCCGATGGTCTTAGAAAAATTATTTGACCAACTTTTGCTCGTGGGAGTCGGTAGAGCATAATGCTTTTGGTTTCGTCCAAATCGGGCAAAAACTGTAGGAGGAGTATGTTTTGGTGACTGACACAGTTTTTGCGATGTAGCGAAAAATGTATATATACGCAAATGGGCGTGGCCTATCTCAGAAGATGCAGCTGACTTGTGGGCATCTGTGGATATAAAGTTTTTGACTGTCGGACTTTCGGTGTGGAAGTTATACACGTTTTCCTTTTTTTATAGCGCCACCTAGTGGCCGGCATGTCTGATTTTTTATGTCTGCGTACCAGGCATGGACCTTGATCTAGTCATGCAAGTGGCATGTCCCAACCCTTTACGGTTTGGGCTGCAGCACCACTTTTACGTAAGGAATAATAGGAAGAACTAGAACTGCGAGCAGTTGTGAACGGGGGCCAAGCCTCCTGCGCGACTCGGGATCGGGCGTTGTCGTCCGCGGCGCCGGCCCCTCGCTTCATGGAATCCGGGGACGTAAAGTTTTTGAATGTGGGATGTTCGGTTTGGGAGTTATAGACCAAAAGGCAAAAAAATTGCAGAGAAAGATGCTCAAGTGGATAAGGAGATGTATACTTTTTGTGTTTTTGGCGCCCCCTTTTGGCGAAATTTTCCAAAATTTTTTGAGGATGTTCATTAGGACAGTACGACCATATTTCTAAAATATTGTCTTGATACGATGTATAGTTTTGGATTTATGATCACTTACGTACAAGGTATTACAAGGAAGCTAATCGGCGAATCTTTAAAGCGCTACCGTTTGGTCTTCCGATGGTCATAGAAAAATTATTTGACCAACTTTTGCTCGTGGAAGTCATTAGATCATAATGCTTTTGGTTTCGTCCAAATCGGGCGAAAACTGTAGGAGGAGTATGTTTTGGTGACTGACACAGTTTTTGCGACGTAGCAAAAAATCTATCCTATCGCAAATGGGCGTGGCCTATCTGAAAAGATGCAGCTGACTTGTGGGCATCTGTGGATATAAAGTTTTTGAATGTCGGACGTTCTGTGTGGGAGTTATAGCCTCAAACTCGTTTTCCGTTGTTGTAGCGCCACCTAGTGGCCGGGATGTCTGAATTTTTTCGTCTGTGTACCAGGCACGGACCTGGATCTATTCATGCAAGTGGCATGTCCCAGCCCTTTACGGTTTGGGCTGCAGCACCATTTTAAATAAAAAGAAGAAGAAATGTTCCATATCGAAAAATCGAATCTTTAAAGCGCTAGCGTTTGGTCTTCCGATGGTCGTAGAAAAATTATTTGACCAACTTTTGCTCGTGGGAGTTGGTAGAGCATAATGCTTTTGGTTTCGTCCAAATCGGGCAAAAACTGTAGGAGGAGTATGTTTTGGTGACTGACACAGTTTTTGCGATGTAGCGAAAAATGTATATAATGGGCGTGGCCTATCTCAAAAGATGCAGCTGACTTGTGGGCATCTGTGGATATAAAGTTTTTGACTGTCGGACTTTCGGTGTGGAAGTTATACACGTTTTCCTTTTTTTATAGCGCCACCTAGTGGCCGGCATGTCTGATTTTTTATGTCTGCGTACCAGGCATGGACCTTGATCTAGTCATGCAAGTGGCATGTCCCAACCCTTTACGGTTTGGGCTGCAGCACCACTTTTACGTAAGGAATAATAGGAAGAATAAAAGGCCCAACAAGATCAATAGGGTTCCCTGCCCCGCAGGGCTTGGGAACCGCGTTGCTCTGCAAAACGCGGTCCCAGCCCTACTCGGGCTTGGCCCCCTAATAAAAGGCCCAACAAGATCAATAGGGTTCCCTGCCCCGCAGGGCTTGGGAACCGCGTTGCTCTGCAAAACGCGGTCCCAGCCCTACTCGGGCTTGGCCCCCTAAATAAAAGGCCCAACAAGATCAATAGGGTTCCCTGCCCCGCAGGGCTTGGGAACCGCGTTGCTCTGCAAAACGCGGTCCCAGCCCTACTCGGGCTTGGCCCCCTAATAATTCAAATGTACTCCATGAAACCGAGTGTGTGAGCCGAGACAGCATGCTGCGTAGTTTGTTGATGCTTTAATAACTTTTGAACGGAAATAAGGTCGGAGTTCCTTACTTTTTCCCCGTGGAAGCGATCAGCTGTTGTTCCGTTCCAAATCAGCTGTCCTGTGCCATCGTAACCCTTACAGTAGCTTTTCAATTCATCCCGGAACATGCATCTTTTCGGGGGTTTATAAATCCATACAAAGGTCCAATATTGATAGTCTTTTGTGTCCATATTACACTCAACAAAAATATAAACGCAACACTTTTGTTTTTGCTCCCATTTTTCATGAGATGGACTTAAAGATCTAAAATTCATTCCAGATACACAATTGTACCATTTCTCTCAAACATTGTTCACAAATCTGTCTAAATGTGTGATAGTGAGCACTTCTGCTTTGCTGAGATAATCCATCCCACCTCACAGGTGTGCCACATCAAGATGCTGATCTGACATCATGCTTAGTGCACAGGTGTGCCTTAGACTGTCCACAATAAAAGGCCACTCTGAAATGTGCATTTTTTTGCTTTATTGGGGGTCTGGGGACTCAGAACCAGTCAGTATCTGGTGTGACCACCATTTGCCTCATGCAGTGCAACACATCTTCTTCGCATAGAGTTTATCAGATTGTTAATTGTGGCCTGTGGAATGTTGGTCCACTCCTCTTCAATGGCTGTGCGAAGTTGCTGGAGACGGCTTATGGTGGAGAAATGAACATTCAATGCACGAGCAACAGATCTGGTTGACATTCCTGCTGTCAGCATGCCAATTGCACGCTCCCTCAATGCTTGTGTCATCTGTGGCATTTTGCTGTGAGACAAAACTGCACATTTCAGGGTGGCCTTTTATTGTGGACAGTCTAAGGCACACCTGTGCACTAATCATGATGTCAGATCAGCATCTTGATGTGGCACACCTGTGAGGTGGGATGGATTATCTCAGCAAAGCAGAAGTGCTCACTATCACACATTTAGACAGATTTGTGAACAATGTTTGAGAGAAATGGTACAATTGTGTATCTGGAATTAATTTTAGATCTTTAAGTCCATCTCATGAAAAATGGGAACAAAAACAAAAGTGTTGCGTTTATATTTTTGTTGAGTGTATATCCATTATTGACAGTGTATTCCCATGATGCAAGCAAGTCACTGTTGATGATGGCCGATAGCAGCACTGCATTACGAACGTAAACAAACAGCTAAGGTAAGCCAACGTTAGCATTACGCTAAGCATTAGGCAAGTTTTCCTTACAAAATCGCGCTAATGTTGTGTTGTAGAGTTAAGAGAAACACATAATCTATTCTTCCTCCATCTGCTTGGTGCCGCTTTAGTTTGCCTCGCTCTGGTAACATCACGTAGCCTACAGCTGATATCACCGGTTGTGCTTTGAAAGGTCAGTGGCAGACTACTTAGGTCAAAGTTCAAATAATTCAATAACATAGTCTAATGTGTATTTTACAATTGTTGTATAACTTGTGTATCTAATCATTATTTGCTGACGAAATATGTTGCAGTTTGAGGTGCTTTTGCAAAAAAAAAATATATATATATACGTATATATATTCCGAATACTGAATTGAGCTCCAAATACTAATTTATCAAACAAATACTAATATATTCGAATAATTCGGGCCAGCCCTAATTATTTGTGCATGTTTTTGTTATATTATGCCTATATTTATTCAGGATTTACATTGTTCATGGAGTAAGGTTTAGCATGTCACATCCTACTCACAACATGCTATTTATTCCTCTTTTGATATCCAGGTTTTGAAAATGAGAACACATGAATATAATTGTTTACCTGTAATGGTCCTTTAGTCCTTAGTAATACTTTGTATTTGAGGAAACATAAACCAAGTGGGAAATCAGCTGAATGACAGTCAGAATGTCAGACTTGATCCCTCTGGGGGCTCTCGTCTCTTGAGTGAGCTGAGCTCCTTCAATCTTTTCCCCCTTCTTCTCCTGTCGATAGTTCAGCTGGGTCTCTGTTCCCCTTTGGCTCCATTCAGAGGCCTTGTTTTGATTTCTTCACACGAAATATCACTCCATCTTTGAAAGGCCCGGGGGTGGCGTTCCCCCTCTCTGACCTTTGCCTGTCAGTCAATAAAATGGGCACTTATTTCATGAAGAGGACCCGTAGGAGAAATTAATGCATCATTTGCTGCTGCATATTTTCTATAAAAACATCGATTCCGGACCCGCTGCATCAGCGATATCCTGTTGTTATTGGTTTTTACTGCGGTGCATTCAAATATGGCTTGCTTTTAAAGGGGACATATTATGAAAAACTGACTTTTCCGGTGTTTGGGCACACTTTTTAGGTTATTGGTTATCCCTACCAGTACACACAAGCTTCAAAAAGACAAATATGTCAGTTTCTTGGGATGCTTATTTCGAAAAAGGGGGGATTTGATGGTCTGTTCCAAAATACACCGACTGATGACGAAATTGGTCGGTTCCCATTAACATATTATACTCCCACGGGAAAGCTCGCCAGAAACTCGGCAGTTGATTGGCAAATCAAGTCGCCCCGTTGGTAACCACACACACCTGAGCCTCCACTCGCTAATGCAACAACAGAGTAGAAGCAAGCTGCAGTGTTAGCTCATCCTCAAGCTACCATCACATCCCAGCCTCGAAGCAGACCGGGGCTGAATGGATTTACTTCATTTTTTGTTAGGCTATGTCCAGCAAAGGTTTGCAATCTGTTAGTGTGATCAACGCCCTTTTACTGGACGGTGGAGGAGACAGTGCCAGGAAGACTGAGAGACACCATTCGTCCCGAAATGTAAGTAGTCCTATTTTGAAAATAATTCTGGCCGTTTGTTAGTTCAATGTCTGTAATGTGCTTTATTTTATCCCTCCTATAATAACCAACAACGACTGAAATGAGAGAATGCCGCGGGGTTTAGTAGTTAGCGTCCGCTAGCTTTACCGTTAGCTCTATGCTAACGGTTAGAGCTGTGAGTCTTTGGCAGTGACTGTTATTTGGCTATTTTGTGAGCTCACGCTAGTCCTGTCGTGACAGCCCCTGTGTGAAAAACACACGGGGAAACTGCATGGTGTGTTGGAAACTGAAGAGTATTTTTTTTTAATAGCTTCATCCTGCTACCTGCCTGATTGTATAGCTAAAGTACACACTGCAATAAGTCTGCGGAAGGTGTCTAGTCATAAGCAGGTGTGGTACAAGCAGCAGTAGGCCTATTTCATGATCTCCAGTGTAATGTACACAGACAGGAATACTGTAAGTTGCCTCTGCTGGTGTTTGTTTCATGTCCGATATATTTCAAACAGCACACAGTATCACCCAGAACTTGTTGCTTCTTGAGCAAGGGCTATTCAGAATTTATTAGTAGCCTATCTTATTTTATAATGGAAGAAAACATATATTGTCATCAGTTAGTAGCTTTGCCATAACAGATGTATGATGTAGGCCTATACATGTCAGCTAGGCTACATGATGTAACATTGAATGTGCCATGTTTTACAGCTATCTCATCTGAGTGACCTGACGGAGCCACCAGGACCGTTACACTATCAGTTCCATCAGAGGAGGACGTGTTCACTGGATGGGACAGGTGGTCTTCTTCAGGGCCCAACAACAACAACTGGACATTTACATAAAAGTTATGGCTTTGCTTCTGTTTGATATGTACACTTTATATTTTCATTCCACTGGCTATGAATAAACTGCTTTATTTTTAATTATGTTTTTGGTCTTTTTAAAATGTAATGATACTGTTTCATCAGAGAAAATCTTCAGCGAGATAAAGGGGTGAAATTAAAAATGTATAAGTCTATGCGGTCAGAAATTTATTCCAACATCCTGACTATGAAAATGTGAGTTTCAAATGACAAACAGTGACAGTAAGCAACACAATACATTTTTTAACAGTAAAACTTTATTATGAATGAGTGATCACAATACAAATTATACATTATCTACTAGATATTGAAAGGATGTCAGATCATTTGCAGCTCTGACAAAACCTAAAGCATAATTATTTCAACCATACATTTTACAAAAGATAATTCCTTTCCAGTGAATCTTGACATGATTCAGGATACATTCTTTTCCTTTATGGTTACTGTACATCTTTACATGTCAACTCAGTATCGGTTCACAACCAAAGCTTTTTCTCTCCACTGGGCTGTAGATCATTCCACAGACCTGTAAAGACAGACGTAAAACAGGGTGTATGTTACCAGTTTAGAGAGTGTATGCATAAATACTTAGCTCATATTCAGTTATTGACTGTGACATAATTCAACGGTATTTACCTGAGGATTAGTGTTACAAAGGGATGGAAAGTGTCTGGTAAATTTCCGGAAACTTTCCACGGGAAGTTTCGCTCGGAAATTTTGGGAATATTCAAAATTGGGAATTATAGGAATTAACTAAATGGCGGTCATTTCAATGATTTTTTTTTTATATCCAAACATAAATCTAAACTTATAAACACTATGTTTTGTCATAGGCAGACATCCATGCAAACTAATTCAATAAAAAAAACATTACATTTGAACAGATTTATTTGTAAGTAGAACTTTATCAAGTTTTGATTATTTTATGAACAATCAATAATTTCACTGAACAACAAAATGATGAATGTTGAGTAAAATATAACTCATCTGTCTGACCCAACCCATTCAATAAATTAAAGAGGACCTATTATACTACTTTTCTGGTCCTAATTTCTTGTTTTACACTGCTATAGAGCAACCTGACACGAATCACATCACAAAAAAACTATGTAGATTTTCGGGAAGCTCTTTCTCTTATTTTGGCGATCCAGCACATCCTGTCAACACTTGAGTGTGTGTGCTTCGGCAATCTCCGCTCCCTCCGCCTGTGCATCGGCCATCTCCGCTACCCTCCCCCCCCTCCTGCAAACCCCACTCCGTTGTGATTGGTTACCTTCCTTCCGGAACACTTTCAGTGGCGGGAAGCGCGAGCATGGACCTATAAGGGCGCGAGGCAGACGCGAACAGGGAAGTGACAGCATTACCATACATGGAAACATCCGCGTGGTCACGTCACAAATTTTTATGCGACGTCACAAATTATGAAAGGGTAGACCGCTTTGAAGACGTGACTTCTCGACTGGTTAGAATAGTGTTTAGTGCTCTGCACAGACACCCCAGACGGTCAGCAGGGAATACGTCGAAATGCATGTAAGTCATTATTTGATAATTTAGTATGGTTAAGCATGACTATGAATCATCATAACAACGTTTATAGGTCATAAAAGTCAAAAAGCATCATAGGTCCTCTTTAAGTAAATTGCCCCCCATGTGATGGAGGAATGCACAGTGTAGGGGGCGTGGCCTCAGTATCCCTGCAGTAAGCAGTGTGCTATGTGCAACTTGCCAAGTCTACTTGCATGAATTCTTGTTGTTTTAGTGAAGATTATGCTAAAATATATTTTCCCCACCTATATATATATATATATATATATATATATATATATATATATATATATATACATATATCACTGTTTAAGCCTCTGTAAACCTGGTCTACTAAAAAGCAATATATGATATCAAGTTGGGTGTCTCAATAAGCTTTAAAAAAAATCTGATTTGAAGTTAAATGTTCATAAATATTATAAAACTTAGTTGAAAAAACTGCTTTTTACAGTCTAAAACGTTTGCCAGGACTGAAATAACATAGTTAGAAGGATTTAGTGCATTTGGTTTGCTTTAAATTTAGTAAATTCCCGTTTATTCCCGTTAATTCCCGTTTATTTCCATAAATTCCTGTTAATTTCCATATAAAGTTTCCAACTTTGAAAATTCCCGAAATTTTGCAACCATACTGAGGATAATGTCAGGGAAATCAGAAATCTTGATGCCATTTTCACAGTTTTCAGCTCAGACTCCTGTCTGAACAGGTTCAGTTGTACATATTTTAGTTTAGAACTGGTTAGTGTGCCGATATTTGTGGTAGAAATTAAGCTAAACATGTTTACATTGGTCTCCATGCTGCATTGGCCAAAAGTAAACAAAACTGACATCTGGGCGTGTGCCTTGCCCATGTAGGTAGGTATAGAGTAAATGAGCAGGGCGGTGCATGCACGCCCATGTAGATCTGACCAGTCAGAGAAGACTAGGCTTTTTGCAAAGGGGGGTTTGTGTCAAAACCAACCTTTTGAGATAGAGAGCAGAAAAGGCTGGAAAAAGCGATGAAGAAATGGGCAATGGTAGAAAACTAATGGGTTTTTTGAACAAAAAACCAAGAAAACCTTTTCTAGTACACCTTGGAAATACACCTTTAAAACCGAGATTTAGCATAATATGTCCCCTTTAAGAAGAAGAGAAGTTCACTGACCATGTGTTTTGTAGAACATATTGCAGAAGTCAGCTCTGCTTTGTATGCTAATCTTTCAATTTTTCTATATAACTTTTTTCGCATTGGGTTTGTAACAATTTAGAAATTACATACATTTTGTTCAACTGGACAACCATTCACGGTTGAGTTATGCATCTCCATGCTGTGTGATTTCACATGAGAGAAGTTCAGTTTTGACAAGTTGGCATTCTACTGAAATATTCCCATCTTGGGAGACTTTACCACTACATTTCAGAGGGAAAAACTGTCATTTTGGAGCACCTTGGTAGCCGTGTGGTTACCACACATGTCATGTAATCACAACGTCTGCGTTTCAATTTCAGCCAGTGACCTTTGCTGCAGGTCTTCCCCCTTGCTCTCCCCATGTTTCCTGTCTGTGTTTCAGCTGTACTATCCATTAGGGGTGTAGTGTAAAGGGAATTGGTGTTTTTCAGAACAGACTTGGTATAAATGGAATATAATATTCTTAAGTATGTTTTTATTAGTGCATAATTGCTAGAATGAACCTTTGTGCATCCTTCACAATGAAGGATGCACAAAGTGAGAACGGAGCATGAAGTAATCTCCGAATAAACCCCGCCTCCCTCTGACGAGCGGGACACACGCAGCCTATTGTTACTTCCTCAACAACTCCTCACCTGCTCCACCTGTCCGCTTTAGTGGTAAAGACTGCACTTTACGCTATTTTCACTGTAATAATACAGCACGGTCTCGGATGCTTCCACAAAATGTATTATATCCGTTTAAAACCTAAACCTAAAGCCTGAGCGCGCGCCTAAGTCCCGAACACAGAGGTGACTGCTACTGACACGTTAACGTTAAAAAAGCTAAACCGAAAGCAATACACACACACACACACACACACACAGCTGACTGCTACTGACACGTTTACGTTAATTGACAGAACGGTCTCGGATGCTTCCACAAAATGTTTTATATCCATTTAAAAGCTAAACCGAAAGCCTGAGCGCGCCCGCGCGCGCACACAGGTCTCCCCCCCCCCCCCCTCACACACACGCACACACACAGCTGACTGCTACTGACACGTTAAAGTTAATTGATAGTTATCCAAACACTGTCTTATCTTTCAAATACCTAACAATAATGGTAATGGGGTTGACAATGTTATCATGGCGTGCAGCATAGCCTCCTTTTATAAACAGTGCAGCCATTTACTATATAGGCATGATTGAAAGTTTGAGTGCATTGTGCAGTATGGATAGCAGTTTGCAGGGTTCCATAATATCAGATTGTATAGGTAACACCTGTACAGCTCGATTCTTCTTTAGGCTTCAACACTTAATTAATTAACACATTTTGTGTTTCATTTCACTTAACAAAATACATGGAATTAGTTTGTGGTTATCTTTACACAATACACTAAGGCAGTGGTTCTCAATTATTTTCTGTCATGCCCCCCCTAGGGGACAGAAATTTTTTCGCGCCCCCCCCCCCCCTAAATAGAAATAATATTGATAACCTGCTAATATTTATTTATTTATCTGTACAAAACCACTGTATGAGTTTCTGGCATGAGCATTCTGCATACAATCACCTTATTATCAAATTAGATAACAAAAATTAGCTGAGATAACTTCTGCAGCAAAAAAATTCAAAGTTCAGTTTATTAGCTCAGTTTGTAACATTTAAACAAGACTGCTCAGTCTGTGTGAATCTCAGGACAGAGAAACAAGAGCAAATGATTCACTGAGGTTTGCATTTCATTCAAAACATTTTTAAACTGTAAACATAGTTAAGGTGGTGTTTTTTTTATTATTATAGGCCAATAGGCCTTCTGTGATGCGATAACCAATAATTCATTAATGTTATTATTAGTCTACTTGCTTGATTTCTTTTTAAATAGCCTACAGAGACACATGTGGACAGTTATTTACTGCAAATCGCAAGCCTTTCGCGTGGATATGACCATACACAAGCACACATCGCGCTTGCTAGCACACAATTTTTTTTTTGTCAGTTGGAAATCAAGGCAGCCCACGCCCCCCCCTGACAACTCACGGCGCCCCCCCAGGGGTGCGCGCCCCACCATTTGAGAAGCACTGCAATAAGGAATGTTGCCCTACTCTATAGCCAACTTCTACAAAGTAATTTACTGATAAATACCTTCGACCGTGTAAAACTAGCCATCAATGATAGCAGCCAAATGTACTGTCTAATATCTTTCTTTGTTTACCTGCTTCCTATGGGCACTGCACTAGTTTTAATAACCTCAGAATGAGCATTTTGTGTTGACATGGGAGCAGGGCCACCATGTTCAGTAGTTTTTATACATAGTGGGTGTCCACCAGAAATGCACCTGTTGGAAGACGAAGAATAAGTACTATAGAATAAATAATATACATATTCACCTCATCACTTGATATTGTGGGAGGACTTGAGACAGTGGTTAGTGATGCCATCTTTAGCAACTAGCTTCCCCTCCTTGAAGGCCACCGTAGCTTCTATAAATTCAATGGAAGGAAGGGGTAAAGACGGATTGTGCAGGAACAGGACTTAATTATACTTTGTTTCAGTTCAGAGACAGACTGTCTCTTTCTATCTTTGTTCCGCACATAATACGTAACACTAAGTAAAGGATACTTGAATAAAACCTGACTAATATCAAATGAAGACATGGATGGACTACAGACCCAAGGGGGCTAGGGGGTCTGTAAGAGACTAACATCCTAACATTGCAGTCTAAAGTGGGTTGTTGTTTTGTTTTGCTCTTGATCCAAGTCCATTATTAATGGATATCTGTGTCTGATCCAATGTGATCCGTCTGATCCAAAGTTTATTTTGATTATATGGTTCTTCATTATCCCTAACAAATACAGCTCGGGTTCATATGCAGGCTACAGTAAGGCTGCATCAACATTTGGTAAAGCAATTAAAACGCATTTGACAGCGAGCAAAGATATCCTGCATCAAAGGTTAACTTTCAATAATGTTTTAAATTGTGCCCTGCTGCATTGTGCACGTCAGAGGTATTTATTTTTAGACTTTGTTTTTCTTCTCACTTCCAGCAGACTCAGCATTGATTTAATGTGTGTGTGAGCTGCGAGTCAACAACACCATCACCACTGACGGTAGCTCAGCTCTGAGCTCAACCTGTTGTTTACAATTCGACCCACATATGTTTAGATAATGTTGCATAATGCAGTGATGATGTAAGCGCTCTTATTATCCTGCCTAGCGCTGACAGCCAACTGCTGCTGCTGACTTGACTGAGTGATGGGGCCGGTCCCACACGAGGAGAAGCCGTTAGTTCTAAAGAGCTGGGCAGAGTTTAATTAATGGGATCTAGCCAAGGTCAGAGTCATCATGTCACTGTGAGCTGTGGGACCACCACAATTGATTGATCATCAAATTCTGTTCTCACACTCACACAGACACACACAGGCACACTCCCACACATATACACACAGGCACACACA
The DNA here is from genome assembly GCF_949987685.1 of Ammodytes marinus. NCBI lineage: Eukaryota > Metazoa > Chordata > Actinopteri > Uranoscopiformes > Ammodytidae > Ammodytes > Ammodytes marinus. Next base: position 20,872,729 of record NC_137222.1, on the reverse strand, counting down.
CACACTCACACACACGCACACACACTCACACACGCCCAGTCAGGTGACACACATTGATCTGCTTCTGTGGCATGTGACAGCAAATTCACATACAAGATCCAACCGGCCATCAATCCATTCCTTCCATTTACTCCTTATCAATGCATTCATTCATTGATTATCCTATCATCCATCCATCTATTCTTTTACCTATTATACCATTCATCCATAACTCCATCCATCCATTCTTCCATCCATCTATCCATCCATCTATCAACCCCTTCCATCAATTCAGTCAGCCATTCCTCCATCCATTGAGTCTTTCATCCAGTCATTCATTCATCCATCCATCCACCCCTCCAGCCATTCATCCCTCCATCTGTACATCCCTCCATTAGGCTATTCCTCCATCCACCCCTCCATCCATCCATCCATCCAGCTGTTCCTCCATCCAGCCATCCATCCATCATTCCATCCAGCCTTTCATCCATCCATCTTCCCACCCCTCCATCCATTCCTCCATCCATCCATCTATCCAACCCTCCATCCACCCAGCCATTCATCCATCCATCTGTCCATCCCTTCATCCAGCCATTCATCCATCCATGCCCGTCCCTCTAGGTATATTCTCATAACTGAAAAAAAAAAACTTTCCTCACAGGGAAATTGGATCCCTGGAACACTCTTTGAAGTTAGAAAGCTTCCTGAAAAGTTTCTGTTTCACAGTTGTTGTTGTTGTTGTTGTTGTTGTTGTTGTTTACAGCAGCAGGGCACACAGTTTGGTTGACAAAAATATTCTAGTCTTACCTTTGGTCCCAGGTGCCTTGAAAAAAATTGTTTTATTTATGATAATAGAATTATTCAATACCAAGAGTTCCATAGAGACAATATGTTCGTAAACTAACTGCAGGCTCTGACGATGTAAACAGCAAATCCCCCTCACCTGAAACTGCATAGTGCACCTTTAAAATAAGGAAAAACATATATTCTTCCCTGATCTTCCTTACAGAGTAGGGGGAACAGAGAAGGTATGATCACTGCTAGCTAGTGTCACTAAATCTGGACCTTGGATCGAACGATGGTGAGGAAAGCACCTCTGCATGCTGATTGCCTGTTTTACGGCCCTACAGTTCATCACTCTGCAGTCAGTCGCCACACCGCTCCAGCTGAGCGTCAGGGCAGTGACCCCTGAAACTGTCGTCCATTAATCACAGTTAGACAACATATAGGGAGCCATGGTGGATGAGATATGGAAGTGGCTGGAGGTCAGTGTTTCAGGCTTTTCTGAAATGAACTACAGGTAATGACTTCTATATCTGCATGCAAACAGATCAATGATGCAATATGGTTGATGAAATGGACTATAGGAGCAGCTCTGGGCTGTGAGGTGACTTTGGAGTAGTGGCCACTGTTGGTGTTGCACGATCACTTGACACATGTACGATCACTTGCCAAATTGTATTTTTCCCATACATGGTGTTTACATAGGAACAGCTGTAACATGATGAATTTGGTCTATTAAAGTAAGAGATTTTAACAGGCGAGAAGAGCCGTATCAGTAAATTATTTTAAAGCCATTTATGTGTGTGTTGAGCCAGCAGGGAGTCGATCAGCTCAGCCATAATAAGTCTCTAGCTTATTCTTATTCTGGTTATGAAGCCCAAGGAAATAATGAAAAACCTGTTTGGCATATGCATTCAGTGAGCACGTTTCATCACAATGAATAGAAAGCAATCTAAGAACAGTATACCCTGTTCTCTAAATGCATCCATGCTCGAGATTGGGCGTCGCAGTAATTGGAGAGTAATTTTTGTAAACCGTCTCCATCCGTACCAATGTATTGCATGATGTTACCGTTGTTTGTGTATCTGCATTGCCCTTTGAGCTAACAAAGCATATTATAAAGCTTATAGGCTTTAATTATATAATTAGCAAAAAGTAGCACACCCCATTAAAAACACAAGTGCTGATTAGGAATACAGACTTATTGAAATTCCTGCATTTTATCAGCAAGAAACATTCATGAGTGGCAACATGTCAATTTCTGACCAGAGACCATTGCTGTCTTTTAAACTCTTAAACGAAAATTAAATGAAGCACTTTATTATGAATATTATATTATACGGTAGGTTACTGTACCTTTCGCAAGCCAATTAGTCTCCATTAACACCAAGAGAATCATTTTTCTCAGCCTGTCTTTACATGAATATTTTAAGCCGATGATAATCTAAATGAGGAATGGTGTGCGCATGTAGGAGTTATTTGAAACCAACTCTTTGAAAATCCTCACCTGAGTGTCAGCAGTGGTTTAATCGCTGTGAAAACACAGAATTCTTAGCAGCATTAACACAGCAGGTCTGACTGGAGGTTTCACTAAAACGCAATAAAGTGGTATTAGATATGTGTGACCCGCTTAGTGCAGTCTGAGACGGTGTCACATGGGGAAACAGTTGGTGCTGCCACAACAACACATTCATGTGAGGACAAAGGTTCCATCACAGTTTCCATAAAGCTCAAACTGACTTTATTGCTTTACTGCAGCCAACTTTTTACAGACAGACTGGGTAATGACTATCGATCCCATCTAATCGTCCAACAACATTTTATTTTTTAAGCCATCTTTCTTGATCGATTTTTTATAACTGCTTGAATCGTTGTCTCTGTCTGTTTTTGTGTTGATTACTTGTATTGCTTTGCTACTGTTTATATTCTTTAAACTTGAATAGAAAAAAAACAAAAAAGAAAAAAACAATTCTCTCAAACAACAATTGTCCCTTTTTAGATCTCCCTTTGCGGGCTGATGAGAACAATAGCTTCTTCCTGAAGTCGCATCAGCTTGAAACATTTTTACAGCATAGGTTTCATAAATTGACCTCAAAGATATGTTGTGTTTAAAGGATGGAATTGTCAGTGTAGACATAGGCAGTAGGCATACCTGTTGATGGTATATATTTTTGAGGTATCATCCTGTTGCACCAATATTACTGCAGTTTGGTACGTTTATCCTCTACCACCACCTAGTGGATCCCCAATAACTCTTGCTTCTTTTGACCACAGCAACACTTAATCAGCCAGTTGTGATTGCCAGAAAACCTATAACGCAATGCACATTTATGTGAACATTTTGTAAACGTGTGGGTGCCCTCAAGAAAATGTAGTTGTTGATGTATTAACAGTGGGCTGGGATGAAATTTGAGGATTAAATGCACCATACAATTTTTTTTTTTTAACTTCTGGGAATGCATCTTTCATGATCGTCAACCCGGCTGTAGCACTGTAAACTAAATTGTGTTTTATTTAAAATATTTATCTCAGCCCAACATAGTGACAGTCAGTCAATGCATCACTTTGTCATAATTAGATTATTTACACCCTGGGATATCTATCCAGTACACATAAAACTGTGTGTGGGACTGCAGCTCCTGTCAAAATCCCAGCATTTTCCTAAGTCCCTGTTTCAGCCGAGTGCTTTGATACAAGTTGTCAGGCACCATCCAGTGTTAATTAGCCTAGGTTATCCGCTTTCTTCACTGATCTCATTTACCCCCTCCTCCTCTTCCTTTGTTTAATGGCAAAGGAAATGACCCACATGTAAGTCATTTGTGTGATTCCAGTAAAAACCAATCAAGTGTAAAGAGACAACAACAGTAAAACCAGAGCAGTGAAGTCAACGTCTACGGATGAAGACATCCGAGAGAACAAACTTTAAAGACAGGCTCCAACTTTGGAAAAGTCCATTTCAACGCACTACTGCTTACTTCATTATCATTTTGGATGAAGCCATGTTAAAATATAAATGACATATAAATTGTTAATGAGTATTTGTCACGGAAAACATCACAGCTTGTGGTTTATCTGGCTCAGAATGTTTTAACAAAAGTTTTAGAGTTTTAGTCAAATGTCCAAACCAACACTGAGCCACAAATGCAATCTGCATGGCCCTGTGCATGGCCCTGAATCTAACTGCTGGGCCTGGCTTATGACTTATGAATGGGGTTTTTGAACACTTGGGAGTCAATCTGTAAAAGTCACATATGGGTTAATCTTTAGCCACATAGTTTGTAATTTTATATCATAACATGGACTCTAATCAACTCAACTAAGAGACCAACAATTTAACAAGACATCCAAAGTTTCTGTTTATTTTTTTTGGCAGATCTAGTGAATTCTATCTTTATGAATGAACCCTCTTATGGTCTTATACAGTCAGGGGATGACAACTCTTATACAAACACAATGGACAAATCTCTGTTGTTTCACAGTTTTAATAGTCACACACACACACACTGCCCAACCCAATCTCTAGTGTACATATGTCAACCAGTCTGTATATAAAAGACGTCAACGTATAAGTACAGGAAGTAGCAGCACAGCAGTGAAATGTTTTAGATTTTCACTGTAGTTGTTTCAGACTGTCCGTCTCCCCGCTCATCTGGCAGGTGACCCTTCTGATGTTTCTTCAAGTCTCCGCTTTGTATGAAGCCTTTCCCGCAGACAGTGCAGCTGTACGGCCGTTCCCCAGTGTGGATCCGCCTGTGCAGTTTGAGGCTGCTGGCCACAGTGAACCTCCTGCCGCATATATTACAGCCGTACATCTTCTCCCCGCTGTGAGTGGCCTGGTGCAGCTTCCGATTGCTGGGGTTGCTGAACTTTTTTCCGCAGTGATCGCAGGCGTACGGCCTCTCCCCCGTATGGATGCTCATGTGGTAGGTGAGGTTGCGCGCGCAGCGGAATTTCTTGCCGCACACGTCGCAGACCGGCTCCTGGCCCGGCTTCTTGCCCGTGTGGATCCTCATGTGGTTCTGGAGTGCGCTGGCGTGGCCGCAGCGTTTGCCGCAGGTCTCACAGACGTAAGGCCTCTCTCCTGTGTGGGTGAGCATGTGGTGCTTCAGAGCGCTGCGGTGACTGCAACCTTTACCGCAAACATCGCAGGTGAACAGTTTCTCCCCGGTGTGTTTGCTCAGGTGATTTCTGAGGACGCTCACGTCGCTGCATCCCACGCCCAGCGCGTCACAGCAGTTTTCCTTTTGCGTGTGGGTCACTCTGTGTGTGGCCAAGGACAAGGACGAAAAGAAACTCTCGCCGCACATTTCGCAGACAAAATCTCTGTCTCCCGAATGTAGATTCTCGTGATCGGCCAAACTCTGTCTGCACTTGAAGGTCTCTGGGCAAAGTGAGCACACAAATGTTTTCTTAAGGGCACAACACCTGTGCCTCTGAAGCGCAGTCACCCCGATGAACTGCTTCTCACACAGCGTACATGTGTGAGTGCTGGCTTTCTTCAGGCCGTGCTGACGCATGTGTCTTTCGAAGGTATACTTGTAAGCGAACTCCGTCCCGCAGTCGGGGCATTTGTGAAGCTTCTCTCCGGTGTGACTCCTCGAATGTGCGACAAGCCCGCGCAGTACGGAGAAACGCTTGCCGCACTCGGTGCAAAGGTGAGGTTTGGAGTGTACCAGGTAGTGTCTGTCCAGCATACACTTGAGAGAGAAGGATTTTTCACAAGATGGACATTTATATGGCCCTGTGCTTTTCTTCTTTGTGTTCGCGGACGTGGTAGCTGAAGTGTCTATGTCTTCCTGGAGGTCATATTCCACGCCTACAGGGGAGGCCGGCTCTGAGGCAGGATCTGTTAGCATGTTGGGTTCTGTTAGCATGTTGGGCTCTGTAAGCATGGTGGGCTCTGTTAGCATGGTGGCCTCTGTTAGCATGGTGGGCTCTGTTAGCATGGTGGGTTCTGTTAGCATGTTGGGCTCTGTTAGCACGTTGGGCTCTGTTAGCATTTTGGGTTCTGTTAGCTTGGTGGGTTCTGTTAGCATGGTGGGTTCTGTTAGCATGTCTGCAGCATCCACTGAAACAAACGGAAAAAAAATTCATTAGGTGACTTGAAACAAAGTGAAGAGCTTATATGGACCATTTACATCCACTCACAACACATCTCTTTACCCATGAAGAAAAACTCCTTTGAAAGAAGGGTTTTTATCAAAAAACGTCTTACTATAATGAAGACAGATCAGTAAATTCAGCAACACAACCCTTAAAGGTGGAGTCAGTGATTCTGGAGACATGCCTGTTTACAGAGCTTAGGCTGTGTATTAACACCAAGTTTTTTTCAGCGCACAAACAGTACGGACAGGTCGCGGAGAGTGAGGAGATGTTCACTGATTATCACAAAAAGTGTGCACTCTCCAGAATCAATGACTGCACCAAATTACTGTAGTGACTATGTCAACGTTTTGTAACAGGACTGTACTAATGAGACATGTGTGACTGCTCTTTGGTTGGCATTTCAAATACATTTCAATAATAAAATCTTATCAGGTGGCAGCTTGTTTAATACCTAGTTGATATTGATGATCATTCGCCTTTCTTGTAGCTGGTTCCAGTCCTCCCTGGATTTTCTTTGTCTTTTTACGAGGGCTTATGGATGCTAATTCTGTAATTTAACAACAAATATATGAAAGATTTAATAAAAACTTTCATCAGCCACTCAATTCATAAACTAACTAACTTACTCTTTTTGGGCCTGCCCACTCGCCCTGCTTTGGGCTTAATGCTTCTCTGTTTGGTCGTGTCACTCGGCCAAGCCCTCTGCTCTACAGCAACCAGAACATCTTCATCCTCTGCTCCACACATGGACACTTCCAACAGCATCACGATTTGCTGCACTGCACTTTTGGCCCACGCTTCCATAAGGGATGCAAACTGGTTCTGTATAGTCACAGGTCAGAAAGAATAAAGGCCAAAGAGATGAGTGGTTAGTGGTTCATGGTGCTTAAAAAAATAAATAAATTATGGAATGGAATTTAGACAATTTATCCGAAAATGCTTTTTCCATTTATTGTAAGGTTTTCCAGCTTCTCTGTCTAGCTGTTATTGAAAAATCTTTGCATTTTGGACCAATATTTTGATAAGAAAATTATTTCACGTTTATGGGCTTTTGGAATGTGTTTTCAAAACCAGTAGTATTGGACCATTGACTCCTATGAGAATCAAGTTTGTGAAAAGGTTTGTCATGTCATCAACTGTTGTGCAAAGGCTCATGGGGAATGTAGTTTGTTGTGACGGAAATATTCTGAAACCTTTGTCTTTTTACTCATAAATAACGACCAAAACGTGAATATAACCACATAGTTATTTGCCACGTGCCTTTATTTAGCTAACGTGACTCCGCAGTGTGTTTGTTTTTACCGTTATAGCTTCTTTACTGGTTTTTTGTCCCTCCTCTAGTGAAGTCACTTTGCCCTCCGCCTCCTCGAGCTTCACGGCGGGCACTCTAGCCGAAGCAGAGCACTGCTGGACGGCCATAACGTTAGCTGAGCCCCGCTCCAGAAGTCTGCGGATCTCAGTCACCGCCACCTTCATTACGGCAGCTGTATGGCTCTCAAAAGTCTCCAGGCTCAACATGTTAGCGAGTTACCTGACGGTGCAATTTAGTATATCATGTTATTCCCACACAGAAATAGATTTGCTCCTGCCCTGAGCGTTTTACAATAGGTCCATGCCTTGAGCAAATTTTAAAACTGTTTTGTTGTTGTTCCTCTTTGTTTCTTCTTCGGGCGATTTACGCGGGACTAGCTGTATTGTACGGAAACGTCTGCCCCTAGAGGAGAGGAGATAAGACGGTACGACATCATAACAACAGGGGGTAATAATATACCATCCATTTATAGTTATATTTTGTCTGTTGACCGTGAACCATGAATTTAGAAAAATAAATTAAATTCAACTGTAGCCTATTTCAGACGTATGACAGATCCAGGTCAGAAAAATATAGAAGAACACAGATATAAAACATATAAAAACAGAAGAACAACACAAAAAGTTTAGGTTCAAGGTTCAAAGTGATTAAATGTGTCACTTTGGGTAGGGTCGGTCAAGGACGTTGAAATAAAAAATGGAATAACACATTTTAATCAATGAATCGACACATACATTTGTACGATACAAAGGCTACAACACAGCCTCAACACAGCATGAAAGTGGGGAATATTACAAGTCACAAACATGTCTATCTTCGAAGTTTGATGAAGATTCCAATTGCATCAATAAGCTATATATTAACCAGCAGGTCAATTGAAAAGCAGCTAAGTATATTTTATTGTGCAGTCTGTTAACTGTCTCCCTTCAAACTGAGGACATTTTCTGCTATGATTTTCTTGTCTAACTTTGGGGGCACTTGTTGAATTATGGTAAGCCTCCGACTTGAAAGCTATCACTATACCACCACTACAGATGTTAATGTTCTGTTGTAGTTTCTCACTGTAACCACTAAGTGGCAGTGAACACTGGTACAAAAATGCTGGCACACAATCTCATCTGTGTGGTACAACGCCATTATTAGACTCAATTACCAGTCGGCCATCTCTCTCTCACACACGCACACACACACACACACACAGAGAGAGAGAGACACCAGAGCTCATTGGCTTGTTATTCATGACACATTTTTGCATGTTGTTGACCTGACTCCTGTTCCTGCTGAACTGAGCCAGTGTGTTTGATGGAACTGCTGTCAGCTCAGAAGGCACAAGAGGGAGGCCAGATGTTTCCTGGGGGGTAATGTCATGAGCACGTGGTCAAGCAGAGGCTCTGTGTATGTGGCTCCATTCAAAGCACATCAGAGAAGTGTTGGGTTCTGCAAATGAAACAAAACATTGCAGGAATTTAAAGGTGCAGTCAGCTATCCTTGAAAAGGCTTGTTTGTCAAAATCCCTTTTAGTCCAAATCGGTGAATATTTCTTCATGATCCGCAACCTGTCCGCTCTGCAGTGTTAATACCCAGCATAGGCTCTGTAAGCGGACATGTTGCTAGCTGAGGTGGGCCCGCTTGGTTTACATACCCTTTTATTTACATACCAGTTTACAGAGCCTACGCTGTGAATTAACACCAGATTTCTTTTTCAGCACACAGTACGGACAGGTAGCGTATATCGTTAGGAAATATTCTCGGATTTTGTCAACAAGCGTTCTCCAGAATGATCTGACTCCCCCTTTTAATTTCCATGCACAACACATTTCTTTCACTGTGATGACTTGCAGGCAATCAATCATCCAAAAAAGGCTTTATGTTTTTGTGATCAACTTTATTAATGTTGTGATAGTATCTTATCTGTTACCATCAGCCTTAAGCAAACGTAACTTTGGTTATGTTTGCAGAATATAATCTTCCAATTGTAAAAGGGAAACTTAATTACATTTGGCAGGGATCAGTGCAGCTGGCTACGTTACAAATTGTGAGTCATTCTCCCTGAACAAAGGCAGAGCAGTTGCCAACTCTCAGATAACCATCTGATGAACATGTAGGTGCAGATTCTGCCCCTTCCCCCGAGGTAGACAGTGCTACATGTGGCCAACAGAGGGGGTAGAAAAGAGCCTTTCGTGGCTGAAATGTGGAAAGTGTTAGCTGATGGTGACAGTCCCAGAGAGTGTCCAAAATATTTCAATGTGAGAACACAAATGTGTTGCACAACAACCCATTATGATCCATATGTAATTAACTCTCAAGACAGAAAATAGATCAACCGTGTAAAACGTTTTGGCTGGTCGCTTCTTTCAGAAATATATGATTACAAATGTTTTAATTCACAATAATTGTTGAAGCATTTTAAATACATAACCTGAAAAACAGTGTTCTTTTGCCTTTTTATTCTCCGTTAAAGAAATATTTGTAAATTTCTAGGTGTCTGTATTTCTAGATAGAATCAGGTGGAACTGAGGTGACACTTGTTGTCAAAATCACTTTTTTTCAACAAACATGCCTGTGAACACTCACATTTTTTTCACACAGTAGCTACTGACAGGAGTCAGATTGTGAGGACATATTCACCGATTTTGACAAAAAGTCATTTTGACAACAAGCGTTCTCCAGAATCACTGACTCTACCTTTAAGTCTTCATTTTCAATATATCAATCCTATCAATCCTTCAAGGGTTAAGATCATGGCATTCGTTAAATGGAGAGGGTGTTTTTCTATAGTATACTCTTGTTTTCAAAGAAATCCCAAGAGAACACAGAAACGAACAATGTGTTAGTCTATCAATCAATCATTTCCAACCTCCTTCACCCTGTCTGTTGCAATCTACTCCTAGACCAATCTTAAAAAACATCTCACAAATGCATTTTCTTTTTTATAATCTGCTCAGCGCTCACACAGCTTCACATTGCAGTTTTGAGTAGTACATGCACTGGTTGGGGACCATTTTCAGTTGCGGATTAATACACAATTGAGTGTTTCCCCAATCAGAATGGTGTGTGTAGTAGGAATGTGTCAAAATAAACAACAGTGAGTGTTTGTGTTGATGAATGAACATGTTACCCGGTGCGACATGTGGCCCACTGATGTGTTTTAATAGTTTTTAGACAACGATGGAGATATATCAGGCTTAAAAATACACACACAATACTTGTTAGTAAGATGCATTTATCAATGATATCAGTCTTTTTCAATTATTGTCAATAAATACCTTTAGTCTTATCCTTCAATGGCAAAAAGAGTGTAAACCCAAATCTGTCTTGGAATTGTACATTGAAAAAATGTCCTTCGCTTCCCTTTTTTACAGTTCGAGAACAGGATCAGGGTTTTGTGTGTGTGTACAACACTTTAAAAACACTCTGAACATGCTGTATACTTCTTGTTTTTCGGCAAGATTTTATAGACATTCCGTAAGTAAGGAGCCGAATAAAAAAACCTGTTTCGTCACATATCCTCGTAATCTCTGCACAAGCGTAGAACTTAGCCACTGTGAACAAATTGCTTAGCCTTCCTGTTCAGCAGTCGACTAAGCTCTGCACCTGATCAGAAAAAAGCAGATACACAAACACGCCGATCCACCTCAGCTTGCCTCCAAAGAGATGTTGTTTGAGACGGATCCAAAGACAGCTTGAGGAGGTCCTTTCTTAAAAAATGTGTGGAGAAAAAAAATTATAAAAAGGAGAAGAATTAAAAAAAAAAAAAAAAAAAAAAAAAGTGTCACACTCTCCTTGTATCCACAAACAGGTATGTGCGTATCCTCCTGAGTCTCCAGTAGCAGCGGAGTAGCTGACACCGTGGCAGTGTAGTAATCCCTGGCAATGTGATTTTTAAAATATCCGTCTCAAATCATCCTGCCAGAGACCCACACAGCCACTGCAAATAATAAAAAGACACCTCTTCGTCCTCCAGGGAAAAAAAACTGCCCACCTCTTGTCATCTCTCTCTTTCTCCTTTCTCCTTCTGCTCTCTCTTTCTCTCACTACATCTGTCCGTTCCTCCCTCCCCCACTCTCCCCCACTCTCTCCGGCGGCTCCCATGCTCGGTTTAACTTTGGGTATTTCCCTCATTAACTGCTGCTACACGCCTATATCAGGAACTCCGGAGAGGCCCTCGAGGAAATCTGGCTCTCCAAATGAAATGACAGTGTGCTCCTCTGATAGTAACTCACTGTAATCACCACCCGGGTTTCATGGCAGGTGTGGGTGCATTCTGGGACAACAGTCACTGATTGGACCAAGCCAGAAAAAAAACACCTTTCCGCCTGGTTGCACCCACCTGCTGTCTACTTGTTTTCCTCACTCTTGCCTTGTTTACTATTTGAAAGCATGAGGGGGATTTAGACCTGGATTACACTGTGATCCATATAGTCAGATAAATGCTCTCAATGGAAACATTAAAGGAGCAGTTCCCTATAAGAGGTTAGAGCCAGCAAAGCAGGGTGGTCTTTCGAGTGTTGGGATTTCCCCCATTGGTAAATGATCTCACAAAATGAACGGTCACAAAAGTTTATTTTTAACCGTATTCTATGATTTCAGAACTTGGCTCCTATCTGGGTCTCGCCTTTTTCTATAAATTGAAATAAGACTGGATTGGATAGGTTTTTTTTTCTTCGGCTAATTAAAGGTTGAGTCAGCGATTGTGGAGAACGCTTGTTGTCAAAATCACTGAGTATCTCCTCCAGATCCGCTACTGTGCTATGTGTGCGCTGAAAAACAAATCTGGTGTTAATACACAGCCTAGGCTCTGTACACAGGTATGTAAACAAAGGAGACCCACCATAGCTAGCAACATTCCCGTTTACAGAGTCTAGGCTGTGTAAAAACACAGTTTTTTTCCAGCACACACCCATTACAGAAAGATAGTGTATTCACTTTTTTTCTGACTAAAAGTGATTTTGACAGTAAGCCTTCTCCAGAACTGCTGACTCCACCTGTTTATAACCAACCGCAATAAACAGTAAGACTATAACCATTATTGCATGTTTTTTAATGGGATGGATTTCTGGAAAAGTTTTAGAGAGTATACTGTTTAATACAGTATAAATCAAGGCTGTAGCAGTTTTTATGCTGGAAGAACCTAACAGTTTATGTCTCATTATATTACATTTAACCCAGTGATGTTTTGGTATTTAAAAAAAAACAGCAACCTCAGGAAAATGATTTTTTTCATGAAAATATATTTCATTTTTATGTGCTCTGTCAGTGAATTAAGCTTGTGTTGCTCTACTTCTGCACGCACAGTCCTCATCAAAAGTTGGCCTTATCGCTGCCCCTTGTGGCTGATTATGGGGAAACACCCAGCGCAAATAGAATTCCTAAGAACTACACTCGCACTGGAAGTTTTTCCCCCTTAGCCACAAAGGCCAGTAAACCCATTGTTGAGAAGAAGACAGTATGTCGGGCAAACTGTCCCACCTCAGCTAATGTGCAGCACACAGCTTTCCTAAGCTTTTCATTGGAAAATCTTGTCCTAAATGTAGTAAGGCTTGCGATAGTGGGCCCAACAGGTGTCCACATTATATCTGACCACACAACAAGTATATTTTTCTAAAAACACTGGGCTGTTCTTGTCCCATACCTGTGAAAGTTGTGTGATGAGATATGGATGGAGCAGCTGTTTAGGTATAATGACAAACAGAACAGGGTGCATTGTTATGCCAAACGATACTGCTGCTGCTGCCACATGCCAGCAATACTTCCAGAGTTTCATCATCCAGCCCAATCCCTCTGTGCAGTGAGAGGAGACGCAGTGTGACCTGTCAGGAGAAGCCCTAGCTCCCATCACAGTCTCTTATTGGTCCTGACGGGGGACTCGCAGTGCAAAGAGTGCACACCACAGACACCCACCTAATGAGGAGCAAAAGTTTGCTCGCGGCAAAACATGTCCCCAGCATGAGGTTAAACCAGGCTACACTGAAGGAACTGATGAAGAAGAATAGTGAGGGCATCTGCATGCAAATCAAGCTAGGTTTTATATATAGAGTAAAATTTTGCCTCAAGAAATTAATGAGAAATGTGCAACTTTTTTTTTTTCAAATCGATGAAGCATGTTTCAGTTTGGGGTGGTTTTCAACTAACGACCACTGCTATGGTCAAAAGGCAGAGGTCGAATGAAACTAAGTATATTTACTCAGGTACTGTACTTAAAGGCCTACTTCACCGGTTTGAATATGAAGGTGTATTGAATTCTGAGATCCTATGTAGTATAAATGTGCAAAAAAAATTAAAATCGGTTCATCCTAGCCTGGGAAAAGGCAGAAAGAGTGTTTTTTACTACATAGGATCTCAGAATTCAATACACCTTCATATTCAAACCGGTGAAGTAGGCCTTTAAGTTCAAGTTTGAGGCACTTGTAGTTTATTAAAATATTTCCTTTTCATGCTACTTCATGCTTCTACTCCAACAATTCATTGTGAGGTTGTACTTTTTACTCCACTTCATTTGTCTGACCACTTAAGGCCAGGACACACCAGTCCGACTTGTTTCTACTTGTTCCGACTACGCAAAAAATGGAGTCGGCCGTTTGAGGAAGCTCCAGGCTTCCCGTCGCGGCCAGAGAACACACCAAACTGACTGCTGACTTTCCGTACGCTCTGTTGCTTGCGCGGGACGTAATGTCTCCATAACAGCAGGCGGCGCTAATCTGTATTGTGGCCCGAAAAAATACGAAAGCCGGAAATGATGGTACAGCTCTCTAGAGCATAAACATAGATAGAAATACGTATTTATATTTATGGACCATAAGAGCACAATTTTTAGCAGAGAGTGTCGAGCATGGTGTCGAGCAGTCAACAAGGGTTGATGCATGTGAGTACTCTCAAAACGAAACGAACAAACACATTAAAACGATGGCTAGCTGTTGTTAGCTGTTTGTGCTACCCGCCTCACTTCCGGGCTTCACTGATTCGCTAGCCCTCCACCAATCAAATTGCTCCAAATGAAAGACGGTCGGCTGCCGATTGAACATGTTCAATCGGCTCAAAACAAGCCCGACGACCTCTACGTCTGCCGACGTCACGGCACACACCAAACAGATTCGTCTCCCGACCCCCTATCGACTCAACGACGGCGATTTTCGGGCTGGTGTGTCCTGGCCTTTAGGTTACTTTTGGAATTAAGATTGTTGTACATGAAACATATGAAGAGTTTATAAAATATTATATACTAGCCAACAGTACTTAGGCCTACAAGCGAAGATTTAGTATTAGTTTTTTCATCGATAAGTTCAAAAATGAGTCTGGACTATTTTGATAATGACCTTTTTTAATACATTAAATTCCCAAATTTAAAGATTTGTGGTTTTTCCTTTTAATCATTTACATTTTTACCAAGGAAAAAATCCAGTTATGAATAGTTCATTCGAAACATTCATTCATGAGTAATAATAATGTATAATATAATAGTAGAACAGTCACATCTTCATTGAGTATTTTTACTTTATATAATTAAAGTACATGCAGGACTTTTACTAGTACCAGAGTATTTTAATACAGTTTGGGGTGTTTGTACGTTTGCTTAAGTTAAGGATCTGTTCAGATTGTTGTTGGGCTCTTTTGTGCCAGCAGTGACTCCATTATCTCCTCAGCCAATCAGTGATGATTTATGGTTTATGGCTCCACAACAGCTGTCTCCCATAAACCTATCACTCATCCCAGTTTTGCGTGTCACATAAATAATATTCATAATAAATTACTCAATCCCTGCATGACACCATTAAAGTCGGGGCGTGTTCGAGCTGGCAGTGAACACAGCGTACTCGGCCTGTTCTGTCCTGTTCACACCTGATAGTCCGCTTCCTTGGTACGCATCAGATGTGAGTTGGATTACATCGTTTCATTTTTCAGATGGTTCGGTTCGCGTTCACAAAGGCAAGAACTCTAACGGACTATAAACTGCAAACAAAAGTCACGTTGACTGAAATGCTGTTCAATAATTGGTCAGACAGTTAGGCACATAAGAACGAATATCCCTCACAATTATTTTCATAGTGGTCTTAATGTGAAGCACAGATTGTAACAGCCAGAGACATATAAATGTAGTGCAACAAAGTAGTGATTTATGTATATTTAATGGATATAGTGCAGTATTGTTAGATATTGAAAACGGCAATTAAGAAGCAGTGATGAAATCCCAGTTGTATGCCGACTCTTTAAATTAGCCTGACCAACTGCTACAATCTCTGCTATTTTCCTCCCCCTCCACCAGCCCATTTCTGTAGACTGTTGCAGATGGCACATACACTCAGGAAATAAGGTGCTAAATCTAACCGAAAATGGTTCTTCAAGGTGATGCCATAGAAGAACCTTTTCTAAGGTCCGCAAATAACCATTTACTAACAGGTTCTTTAAAGAACCATATCTGAAAATGGTTTTAAGAACTTTCCAGGGTTCGTTTCAACCATACTAAACAAATCTGGCGTGAACCCGACATTAGCTACAACACCACTCGGCCCTGTGTGTGTGTGTGTGTGTGTTTTGTGTGTGTGTGTGTGTGCGTGCGTGTGTGTGTGTGTGTGTGTGTGTGTGTGCGTGTGGCTACTGGAGCTGACTTAAAAGGAATCACACTGAAACAACAGGCTCGCTCCTTCTTGCTGAGATTTCACTTTTTTACATGTTTGATCCACAGAGGCGTGACATACCAAGCATGATGGTGGCATGTGACCTCCCTCCAGCTGTTCAGCCAACCTATAGGCCTAGATACCTCTGACCCTCGAACCGCTAGGAGTGCAAGTCAAATCACGCTTGACTTGGTTGGGGCCTTTGTGAAAAGGTGGAGACCCGGACACGGAGGGGGTTGTATTAGAGGCATTAGGGAAACGTCGTGGAAGAAAAGGCTCAAATTCCTGGATTGCCAAAGCACGTGCCATCAGTAATGATGCATTTGCAGGTAAAAGTTATTGTTGTGATAAACTTAACAGATATACTGCATCCCTGGATTGATATTGAAATTTGAAGCAGCATAATCACAAAAATATTTCTCAATTTGTTTCATTTTTTAAATCAATGTATTTATTTGCAGCTTGTTTAAGAGCCCTCACTTACAGCAACTTGTGTATGTGTTTTTGTGATGTTTTCTCAATTGTAATTTTGAAGTTCAGGGTTCATTCTTGACTTCAGAAACACCAGTTGGCGATCAACACATGGAGAATGGAAAATGTCCACATGCAGTTGAAGATCATGTGATAAGATTAAAAGCTTAATGTTGTGCATCATCAATACATTAATAATTAATATTTAAATTATTATCTTACATTGGTTTCCACTATTATATTTGATCATTTCCATTAAAGGAGAAGTTCAACATTTAAATCATTTGCTATCCTTAAATTGAGCCGGAATAGCTGTTTCTCTCTGCTTCCAGCAATGACTGTAAAACAGACAGAAAAATTATTAAAAAAACAAAAGTACAAACAGTGTATATATTAATGAAACAGGCAAAAATGAACCCAGTAAAAAAACAGCAAAGATAACTTACAACTGAAAGCCCGCACTCATTTCACTGTGGAACTGTGCGAGACAAAATTTGAACTTTGACAACTGTGACTTTGACTCAAGTGAGAAGAAAGGATGCTGATGGTCTATAATGAGGGCATGGAAAGTGACAGAGGTAATCTCCTGCTCAGGTCACCATAGGGTTCAGCACATACACGTTCGGTGGAGGGAGAGAGGACATCACTTTATAATTTGACATACAGTACATATGAGTTTGTTAGCCAGTGAGCTAACCAAAGCTAATCCAAGTCAAGGAAGTGGAGAGGCTTGTGACAAATTCTACTATGTAAAATACAGCCAGAGAGAGAAAGACTGTTTAGACAAACAGACCACCACATATTCTAGTGGGGCAGAAGTGATCATTGAGAAGGATTTCTGCCTTTAAGATAAACCTATATGCATTTGTGTATATTTATTGCTCTTTTAAATTAGAATTGCTTAAGCCTTCCTATACATAACATCACCACCAACGAAAAAATGTATAACAATTATGATATCGTATCGGTCAGTATCGGTATCGGCCGATATCCAAACCCCAGGTATCGGAATCGGATCGGAACTAAAAAAAGTGGATCGTCCCATCCCTAAAATGCGGCGTGGCATGGATGCTATCAGCCTGTGGCACTGCTGAGGTGTTATGGAAGCCCAGGTTAGCTCGTCTGTATTGTTGGGTCTGGTGTGTCTCATCTGCCTCTTGACAATACTTCATAGTTTCTCTATTGGGTTCAGGTCAGGAGAGTTGTCTGGCCAATCAACACAGTAATACCATGGTCAGTCAACCAGTTTCTTGTGGTTTTGGCACTGTGGACACAGAACACTTTCCCTGTTTCCATCCTATAGCCAACACTGAAGGCTCCAACCTGAACACAGGACACCAACAGCCCCCCGTGGGCGCCGTGAAGTCATGTGACATGGCTTTGATCAGCAACACACAGTGCACATGTCTGCCTCTCTGCTCTGTACCAGCTTACTCTGCTAGTGTTCAACACACAGCCAAGACACACCGATGGATTGTGTGTGGTGGGGGCACTACCATACTGAATACACACACACATGAAAGGGCTATTGATCTTCTAACCAAACGCTTAGATTCTCATTTTCACAAAGGGACACTCTACGATATGATAATCACAGTAAGGGCCAGACTGACATACCTTCTTTTTAATCGAAAAATAAAAAGAACATATCTAAGTAAGTGTATAAACTGCGTACAATGGCTAATTTTCGCTTCAACATTTTCGGGGGACAAATTATAGGTGGGGGGTATAGGGGTGTTCCCTCCGAAATTTTTGAATGTCAAATACTTAATTTCCTGCATTCTGGTGGATTTTTATCCACTGATCTGTGCCTTTTCGGTATCAATTTATGGTGGAAATGTCTTAATTTTTGTAAAGGAAAAGACAACATTCAGGTTTATAAAGGACTATAATGCAGTAAGGCTCTCAGGCATTCTGGATTGAGCCACAATATTTATTCTCCTGGATTTTTCAAAACTTTCTGCATGTTTTGTTTTTTTAGGAATCATGACGCAGCACCAGTGTTAGCTATTTATGACACTTTACATTGGAAATGAAATGCCAAGCCACCATTGGAAACGAAAGAGGTGGGCTATCAGCAGCTAGCTAACGTTAGCTAGTTGGCTATATTGTAACTTAAAGCAAAAGTTAGAAACCAGATAATTTTGACATTAATCCTTATACACAGGCTCCATGAAGAATGAATTATTTTTTATTTTATTTTTATTTATTTTTTCAGAATTGATTCAAATCGGCCGAATTCATGTGGCCATGAGTTTGACACATGTAGCTTAGAAAGTTCATCTTATTTAAAGCTCTGTAAACCTGGTCTGAAATGATAGAAATCAACATATGATATCAAAGTTAGGTGTCCAAATAAGCGTTTACAAAAATCTGATTGAAAGTGTTCATAAATCCTATACAACTTGTTGAGACCATTTGACAGGACTGTGTGAGTGTGGTCTACGGTATCCATGGTAAAAGTTATTGTTTTTGATAGAATGTTTGGCAGAGAACTTGTTTCGATTTGTTCAAAATACTTATCTCATCATTAAGGCCAGGACACACCAGTCCGACTCGTTCCGACTACCCAAAAAATGGAGTCGCCGTTTCAGGAAGCTCCAGTCTTCCCGTCGCGGCCAAAAAACACACCGAGACGACTGCTTATTTTCCGTACGCTCTGCGCGGGACGTAATGTCTCCACAACAGCAGGCGGCGCTAATCTGTATTGTGGCCCGAAAAAATACGAAAGCCGGAAATGATGGGACAGCTCTCTAGCCTGGCTCCGCCCGCCTACCTACTTCCGCCCAAATTTCATTTTCCCTTCAGTAGTCAGTCTGGTGGTGGGGCGTATTAGTGAGATTCTTCCAAACAGATTTCTAAGTATCCAATCAGGGAACAGAGGAAGTGGCTGAGAACGATGAGGGTCGAAGTCGCGCTCCAGTTTCAGTTGAATGCTGTGTTCCCTTACGCTCGGAACTCGGACATTTCCGACTTGTTAGTTCCGAGTTCCGACCTGTCTGTGTTCCAGTGCATCTGCTCGGGAAAGTATGGAGGCCTACAACCTTTCTCATCCAAATAACTAAACGTTAGGCTCTAACAAGTTACCGTTGCCAGGTACCGGTAGATCCATAGACTACAATATGTAGTGAAGTCGGAAATTTCCGAGTTCCCTGAACGCACCGTCAGAAGCCGGCTCACGACCAAACATTATGCGATTGGTTGGCAGATCCAGAGTGGCACTGAGCAGATCCAATAGTTTTAAACTTCAACAGACACCCGCCTCCAAGTGAGTGAACGTTTGCCAATTACAGCACTTCCAGACCTTCTGTACAAATGAAATGAAGTACGATGGTCTGGTAGCGCCAGGCTAACAGCTCTCTAGACTAGAGCATAAACATAGATAGAATTTATTTGTATTTATATTTATGGACCATAAGAGCACAATTTTTAGCAGAGAGTGTCGAGCATGGTGTCGAGCAGTCAACAAGGGTTGATGCATGTGAGTACTCTCAAAACGAAACGAACAAACACATTAAAACGATGGCTAGCTGTTGTTAGCTGTTTGTGCTACCCGCCTCACTTCCGGGCTTCACTGATTCGCTACCCCTCCACCAATCAAATTGCTCCAAATGAAAGACAGTCGGCCGCCGATTGAACATGTCCGACGACCTCTACGTCGGCCGACGTCACGGCACACACCAAACAGATTCGTGTCCCGACCCCCTACCGACACTACGACGGCGATTATCTGGCCGGTGTGTCCTGGCCTTTAAAACCAAATTTCTGTCAAGTTCATCAAAATGAAACTTAACTTGACAATATCTTTCATTTGGATTGATAAATATGCCCAACTCTTTTCAGATGCTTTATATCATTCAATTCACTCCCCAAGTTAAATTGTAAGAAGGATTTAGTGTATTTGGGTTTACAGGGCTTTAAAGGTGAGATACAGCAGACTCTTTTCATACTAGCATATATAAAAAGTCAATGTGTAGGCTACATTTAGGTGTTTATTCGACTAAACCTTGTCTGTTTGCATCTCTTTACTTCTCCTAAACAACCATCTTTAATGGCCATTATCACAAAAAAAAGTAAAAAAAATACTCTGAACCAAAAATCTCAACTTCTAAAGCACTTACATAAACTAACCCTTCAATCTTAGCACTATATCAATATTCTTCTTTAAAAAATCCTGAATGCATTTTTAGGAGCTGTATATCCGCATGTACATACAACAGGCTGTATCCAAAATCTGTTCAGTAAAAATTAAAATAAGGATTTTAACTCTGGCTTCATCCAACATGTAGATTAATCAAATGTACACATGATAGATATTGCCAAATTTGCTTATCTACAGTATTTGAACATTTCTGAGAAAAGATGATACAAAGAAACATGTTTAATGACGATATCTACAGTAGAAGTAAAAAAGTTATTCGCCTGCAGTGTCTCACCTTAAAAGAAAGTTCACAGCTTTCTAAAATAAAATAGTTTGGAGTTAGAAGGTTTTACAGCTGACAACAGTGAATTTATAACAGTTCATTTTTTTATCTTTAAATACATACTTTTACCTAATGCCATTTGATATTTAACTAAAATTTTTCAAATGTGTCTGAAATGATAAAGATAAATGTTGACTTACTGTAGTAGACTGTGGTCCCGTGGTATCCTCACTCATGCAGTGGCCCAGTGAAACTGCTTCCCTGCAGCTTTCCTGTCTCTCCTGAATGCCAGGAGGAAGGAGTGGGCTGAGACTGACGCCTTTCTCTCCTTTATAAATCAGGCTTTATGAGTTGACATAGTGTCGTTTGTGCATTAGGCCTGCCCTGACTCCAAAACAATTCAAAGGACAGTTTGTTGGTCTGTCCCTGGTCGACACAAAGCAGCTCATTCAGCCCCAGTATGAGAGTAGGAAGTCTTGGTTTGTCTCAATCCAATTCAGTTCAACAAAAGCTTTACTGGCCTGACATTTTGACATGCTGGTTAAAAAGTACAATGAAGGCATTTTTTAAAAGTAGTTTTACACAGGACAAGTGTGCAGATATCGTGAGAAACCGCTATTGATTCAAATATATAGACAAAGATATATAGATAGAAAGCTGTCATGCCATACTTTATGACAATCAGTTATATATTCTCCTGCTTGTATAAAAACTATTCCATTACATTACTGTGCATCTGCAGAAATACTTCATATGATTCAGGAGGAAACAATAGTGAACAAGGAAGTGGATGTGCGTTTTAGAAGAAATCAAGAAAAGTGTGAGGAAAACCAAAATAATAGCAGTTAGCCAGAGCTATTTACGTGATAAATATGGGGTGAAAAGGGGCGAGAACAAGGGATGTCGAGGGCCCCATACCTGTTAGCTTGAAGCCCCAAAATGACTTAAGTCAAGCCCTGAAGCATATTATATTCAGTTCACCCTCCAGAAGAAAAAAGAAACTCATTGCAGCGCCTCAATCAGCCAGCAGAGGTCTGTGCTGCTTTACTTTCATGCATAAATCCAAGGCAATCTCATTTGCCCCAAAGTAATAAAAGTGTCCCAAAGTTCAGCCTGGTGTTGACTGCTGTACACCTGTGTTCTCACATACAACTACTTTGCCTCTGTATATTGATGCATACAATAAAGATAGGAATACAAGAGAGTGAAAAGCAAATATTGCATAGTCAAGAACATCAAAAATGTACAATTAAAAATACTATAAAAATAAATGAAAATAAAAGAGCATGTGTGGAATGTGCAGAATATTCACCAAGTATATGCAAAGATTGACATCATGAAGTAGAGACGATGTGTACAGAGTAATAGTTCAAAACGTGTGTTAATGTAATGCACTCAAGAGTCGAGTGTGGAAACGATTATGTTAATGTAGTGTGTAGTGGGGGCGCCCTTAGCTCAGTTGGTGGGGGGCTTCCCCCCCGGGCCCGGGCCTAGCAGATCCGGGTTCGATTCCCGCACGCGGTCGTTCTCTGAATGTCACTCCCCTCTCTGCCCCATTTCACCTCTGTCTCTCTTCACTATCAATAAAGCATAAAAATGCCAAAAAATATCTTTAAAAAAATAAATAATAAATAAATGTTGTGTGTAGTGTCTATGGGAGGAGATAAGAGTCAGTGTTGGTGGGGTTAATGGGGTGCGTATAGATGAGGCCAGCTGCAGATGGAATACATATTTATTTACGCATTTATTATTTTGTTATCATTGCAAAAAGAAACCCCCTAAATACTACTTTGTGTGCATATGTGACGTGGGGCCAATTGTGATTTTTGAATAGAATATACAGAGCTCTGATTGGAAATGTCCTATTACATGCTTTGTGCGTCAGTTTGGGAACTCCCCCCCTTCCTGTCCGTCTGGCTCTCCTCCCTCTCCTCATCTCTCGATCCTCCACCAGTCTTCAGCTGCAGATCTCCTCAGGGATCATCTGAAGCACATCAGGGCAGATGTGGATTCATCTCTGCACCATTCCTGAGCTTTTGAGTAGCAGCTGTCTGAATCTGATTTAAGATTCAGTATTCCAGATCCTTAGACTTGAAGGAAGGGATGACATTCTGGACCATGTGGCTGAGGGGAGTGCTTCAGATGTACGTCTTGCTGGTGGTGGGACTCTGTCATGCCCACAAGGTCCACGCAGCAGGGGATGGCAAGGTCCCCGGGGCCCAGCTGAGGATGCTCTCGCTGGGCCTGACTCACATGCTGCAGGGGGTGGAGGAGAATGCCCAGCAAATAGAACAGCAGATGGAGCAGGTGGCCAGAGAGCTAGACGGGGCCTCCAAGAGTCTGGAGGGCCTTCGCAAGCAGAGTTTACAGGAAGGACGCACTCGCAAGCAGGTGAGGAAGGATCTCTACAGCAATTCAAACTTTGCCCTAGTTTCTGGCTTTGCTGTGGGCATTGTATCGAGAAAGTTGGTTCCTCAAGATCCACTACCTGTCCATACTGTGTGTGTGCTGGAAAAATCTGGTGTTAATACACAGCTTTGGCTCTGTAAACGGGTATGTAAACAAAAGGGGCCCACCATAGCTAGCATCATGCCAGACATGTGCGCTGTGTGTTTGCAGAGCATAGGCAGTTTTTTTAAAGCACACACAGTGAGATAGGAAGCAGATCGTGAGGATATATTAACTGATTTTGACAAAAAGTGATTTGGACAATAAGCATTCTCCAGAATGGCAGATTCCACCTTTGATATTCATTTAAATTGTGCCAATTGGGGGGCGCCCTTAGCTCAGTTGGTAGGGCGTCCCCCACCAGGCCGGGCCCAGCAGCAGTTCGATTCTCGCCCGTGGTCGTTCTCTGCATGTCACTCCCCTCTCTGCCCCATTTCACCTCTGTCTCTCTGCACTATCAAATAAAGCAGAACAATGCCAACAAATATCTTTAAAAAAAAATAATAATTGTGCCAATTGTTATCCACTCATCAATAAGTTGACTAGTCCATTCTCCTCAAGAAGTTATTGAAATCTTTCTCAGATATTTCTTTAGCTCATTTTAAAGGTCACTTATTGTTCTCATTTTCAGGTTCACATTTGTAATTTGGGTTTCTACTAGAAACAGTTTTCATGGTGTAGTGTCCAAGAAACCCTTAATATTTATCATGTGCCATTGTTGAATCTCCTTTTTTCAGCCACTGTTCAACACTCTGTTTTATTGTCTCTTTGAATCCCGCCTTCCAAAAAGCCCAGTCTGCTCTGACCATGAAATTGTGCATTTAGCATAATAGGGGACCTTTAATGTCTCCTGAAGCCTGATGTTCCCCATGAACTAAAAGGTTTCAAGAACCCATTCCTCCACACAATAACGAAACATAAAGTAACCTGTCTTCTGTATCATCGTGTTGAAGAACTTCTCCTGGCAGCTGTGCTCTTTATGCTGAGTCAAATATTCAAATTTGTGTGTAACATTTTGTGAAATATTTGTATTCAATTTGGTGACTAGATTGAATACAATTGGAAACCATAGGAGAGAATACTGTACCAGGTGCAAACAGATACTGTGAAAAATGCTGTTGCTAAATGAATAAACGTGATATCATGTGTGTGTTGTTTAGGTGAGGAAGGACCTTCAGATCCTGAGTGCCAGGGGGGACAGGCTGTGGAGAGCAGCCAGAGACCTGCAGAAGGGAGCAGATGAGCTGGAGACGGAGCAGGGAGCCATGCAGCTACGCATCAACCAGGTCCTGCTCAAAGTCAAGAGCCTGACCCAACCCACGTCTGGGGGCCACACTCAGCTCGACCTCAACGCTGTAAAGGTGAGCTAAAACCAGAGAACCAATCAACCAACAGGTGTCTGCCATGGTGACACCAAAACAGAGTGTATGAACTCATGATTCTGGGCTGTAACTGATTCAGTTCAATAACGTGTTTGAACAGGAAAGAGAAGGCTTCAAAAAGTGTAGATGTAATGTATATACTATATACAGTATATATATATAAATACATATTGTAGTTCAGATAATGTAGTGAGCTCTTGCCGTCCCATATCTTTGTTGTGTCGTATAGGTCATCATGGATAAACAGGCCCGACGGCTTGCCAATCTGGCCTCAGAGGTTTCGGCCCGAGACAGAATGATTGACAGACGCCTGCGGCACATTGATCACCTGGAGAAAAAGGTAGGTCACCTCTGGGTTTGATGCTTCCATCTTACCTTAGATGTGTATTTCTAGTGTGCTCATGATATGTTCACTGCATGTGTTTTTATTAGGATCATGGCTGCAGTGTTATGAACCAGATCGTTTCCCGAGCGTTATTATTCCCTAGTCATCTGGCCATGTTGTACATTAGTCTTGTATTTTCTATGTTTAAACAGTCCTTGTGCATTGCTGTCTTTTCTATGTGTTTGCTTTAGGTGTCTGAGAGGACGCAGCGGCAGTGAGGGCAGATTCTGACTCCAGCTGTGTCGGATGAGCACAGCTGCATCAACACTCTAAGTCGATCCACCGTCCATGACAATGACTCTGTAAAGCTGAAATGTACAGCACTCACAGTCAACTAAAAGATGTGTCACAATCAAACAAACGTGTCTATTTGTGTCAAATACATATGACATATTACATACAGGTTACTCTCTATCACTACTTCGCTCACTGACAAGCAAACAATTTATCACAGTTTTTCCAGGAAAACTGTCATCAGTGAATGTTTTCCTCTGATAAGAAATAAAACCTTCTTACTCCTGAGTCATAATGTTGTGGCTACGACATCTACAATATTTTGGTTTGATGAAGGGGGTGAAATGTTGTGTAAAGACACGTTGCATCCAAAATAAACAGACATGAAACCTTCAGACTGAAAACACACAGTTAAAAATAAAGAATCCAATGGAGTGCCAACAGATCTTTTCTTTTTTTGGTGTGATAAATTCAACTCAAAGGTCACCTATTATTCAAAATGAACTTTTTCATGTTTTTTTCTAACATGGGTCCCCGTTGTGACTAGAAACTCCCAAAGTAAAAGAAAAAAACAACCCTTTCTCTTTTTCTCTACCTCCACGTATCTGAAAACCTGTTTAAAAACCCCCTTATGACGTCATAATGGGAGAAGCCACACACCCCTCATTACCAACTTTCCACTAACTCAACCTGAAATAAGTGCCAGTTACATACAAACCGGCTAGATTCAAGACCAATCAGAAGCATGGGGGCGCCCTTAGCTCAGTTGGTAGGGGGGGACGCCCTACCAGCAGCGGACCCGGGTTCGATTCCAGCCCGTGGTCGTTCTCTGCATGTTACTCCCCTCTCTGCCCCATTTCAACTCTGTCTCTACACTGTCAATAAAGCATAAAAATGCCAAAAAATATATTTGAAAAAAAGAAAGACCTATCAGAAGCGACTGGGCTTTTTGGAAGGCAGGGCTTAAATTGACAGACTCTAAAAACGGAGTGTTTCACACAGAGGCTGAAAATAGGAGATTCGGCAATGTCACTGTGAGAAATATAAAGTTATTTGTATTATTCTAAACCATGACATAGTTTTTAGTAGAAGCCCAAATTACAATATTGAACCTGAAACTGATTATAATAGGTGACCTTTAATGAGTCGTCCTAGAGGCAATTTATTGACTTATTAGACAATGCTGTTCTGTAAGACTAGTCTAGTCTTGCAGAACAACACTTTTGAAATCATATTTCTCAAAACACAAAAAACTGAAGTTTCATCGAAATACACACAATCCATCAAGCTCTAATAGTAGTAGATATTTTCAAGGGGGACTCCACCAATCTCACACGCCTAAGTCCGTTTACAGGTGTTTTGGGAGTAGTCTACTACTGCATATCTGGTCAAAAGTTTTTCAAAGCCTAAATGTGTGACACTTGAGTCAGCGTCAATCGGGGGGGAAGGCGTTTGAAGTTTGAAAATGAAGCAAATCTGCACAAAGAGAGGAATGAACTTGTCAGACCTCTTTAGCCTGACACTCATCTCTGCTTGACGCCAGAGGCTACAGTAGACGTTAAAAAGCATTACACCCAACTTAACTGTCACCAGACCCAGTTGCATCATGGGTAATAATATAACTGCCAGGTGTTTACGTGGAAGTAGAATTTGTGGAGCTGGATTTTGAGTTTTCATTCTCTTTTCAAAGCGGTCCTATTGGAGGAACCTGACAGTGTTATTGGAGCGCTATTTCCGAGTGCATGCAAGGAAGGGGGGAGCGGGAAACCTCACAGCTGTATTGCAGAATCTTTGGAGGACTGGGCTGATATCTGATGGCCTCAGGACATCGTCTTGACAGCCGACTTGCAGGCAGCCTGTCGCCTCTGGTGTTCCCAAACAAACCTCCAACCACTCGAACTCTGTCCCACTTAGAGGGAGAAACGGCAACACAGGGGCTCGTGAGAACAAAATAAAGAGGAGGAAAGACGGTAAGAGAGAGAGATGAGAAATAGACAATTGACCTCAGGAGTAAATAATGAAACACAGAAGCATACGCAAAATAAATGAGGGAGGGACTAGGAAAACAAAGAGAAGAAAAAATTAAAACGTAAATCTATGAATATTTAGACAATCAACGGGAACATAGCAAATGATATGAGAACAGATCACTATCATACATCAGTATTATTAAATACACTATCAGTACAAAGGTTTAGAACACCTCCATTTTCTACTTTTTAATGCAATTTATGCAGTGCAATTTCTCAATGTACTCTGAAATTAAAACAATCCATCCCTCTAATCTAACAGTAACAGCAATATACTACTTCTTGCAGTGCAAAATTGTTCAGATATTGCATCAGACGGTGTAGTAATACAGTCTTTCCAACACTGCTTTTATACAAACAGTTTGGAAGTCAACTAGAGTTGGGACACGTGTACAAATTGTTTGCATAATCTCTGAAGGCTTCATTTATTTCAACTTCTGCAAAAAAACTGGGTGTGAACAATTTCCAAACATATTCTTTGTTCCCCTGTAAAAAGGTATTTGAAATAACACTGAAATAAAAAAAATTACAATTCTGGCAATTCTTTTTACCAATATTAATACTTACCTTTGTTGCCTTTTACCTGATTTACTGGATATTTACTGCTCCAATTCCAATAGAACTGGAAGAATAGGACTGTTCCAACACGTTTGACCAGCAGTGTATGGGAGAAGATTAATTCATCCCTTTGCCACTGCTCAGGTGTTCCAGAGCTGCAACAGCACCCTCCAGAGGTCAGAGGGGAACACTGACATTTGTATTCTTAAAAATGAGTTGCCTATTTGTCTTTTCCCAGTACTCCCAAGACTCCTAAAGCTACATATCCTATGAAAGTAAAGTTGTTAATCATAGCATCAGAGATTGTTTAATGTGATGACGTTTACACGTTTAAAAAAAAGCTCATTATATGATATTCCTAATGAAAATGATAATAAAACTAATGAAAACACCTTGGTTTCCAGCCAATGAGCAGCATGTAGACGCTAATGAAAATATGTTTGTTGATTTGATTTGGGATCACTTTCACTCTTTACTGTGTGGTTAAGAGCTGTTAAAAAAGCACATACGTACGGGCCTCACATCTCTCTTGTTCCGTGTTCTCTTGTCGCACCTCCATGCCTTCACAATATGATCAACTCTATGCTAATAATGTCAAACTGAGAGGAAGAAAAAGGACAACATATCAATTATGAAAGGTTCAGGAGGAACATGTCATTTTGGAGGAACTTCAAACAACTCATACACTCCCATGGGCCCCAGCTAGGCACTGCTCGTTTGTAAGGGGTCACGAGTCAAAAGCCACTGATTTAATGTTTAGTATGGGTTGTCTTTTGTAAGCTTTTCATAAGTTTGTTTTACTTGAAAAGCCAGTACAGCCATCAGATAAATGTAGTGGTGTAAAAAGCACAACACTTCCTGCTAGAATTGTACTTAGGTACAGTGCACCACTTCAAATCAACAGCTGAGGAAGTCTCGCCCCTCACCTCTCATATTTTCCTCCTATCCAATACATAAAGGTTGACTTTAAAACATGTGCTGTTAAAGTATTTGATAATATACTACTAGTTGTTTTCCTTGCAAAAACCTTATTTCTATGACCAAATTCAATTCATTTAGAACAAAACAAAAGGAAACATTAAAAAAAGTAAAAATAAAAATGTAAATATCACAATGGAATAAGTCAAAAGTATACAAAAGTAGCCCATTAGAAAGAGTAGAAGGTGTTTAGAAAGATCTGGTCCAACAAACATTTCATAAGACAGGTAGGTGGAGTGAGAAAGAGAGAGAGAGAGAGAGAGAGGGAGGAAGTGGTGAGGATGCCTTACAGCTGCTGCTGCACTTTGCGCCTCATCTCGCCACAGACAGTCATTCAGTCAGTCAGTCAGTCAGTCAGTCAGTCAGTCAGTCAGTCAGTCAGTCAGTCAGTCTGCCACGGAGGAGTTTATGCCTCACATCATCTGTGTTTCTGACCTGCATCCAACACCGTCTTCTCACACGACCATGTCTGTAAAGGTAAGAAGGCAGAGAGTGTTGTCTCGCTGTCAGCTCTGTTACCAAGTGATGGCGGAGTCACTTTCTGTATATCTCAGCATAGAATATACACTTAGCTGTAGTTATGCCTTTTTGTAGTTGTGTTGTATGATCTTGTTGGTATAAGTATTATATAACAGCCTGTGTATTGCTCAGGGGGAAGATGAGCTGGTGATGGTATCACAAGAGGAAACCAGCTGCACTTTCCTTCACTGTCAGAGTCAGTAGACAGTAAAATGTCACCGGCAAGTGAGCTGGGGTTTCATCATTTACATCAATGCAAATGTTCGGCA
Organism: Ammodytes marinus; assembly: GCF_949987685.1. Lineage (NCBI taxonomy): Eukaryota > Metazoa > Chordata > Actinopteri > Uranoscopiformes > Ammodytidae > Ammodytes > Ammodytes marinus. Next base: position 20,843,239 of record NC_137222.1, on the reverse strand, counting down.
GCCTGCAATAGGTCGTGAAGTTTGAATATTCACACGGGTTCACCTGTGCCTGGCTAGTTATATAACCTGTACACCTGAGTAAAAATACAGCAGCAAGCATAGCAATACTCGATAGCTTCATGAAGGTGCCGATGGTGTCAAGAGTTGATGATTCATCCTTGTGGAGGCTGAAGTGCTGTTTAATTGTATTGCACTATAGTGAGAGATGGCTCTTATATTGTGTTGATTGAAGTGTATAATAATGTGAGACACTGTAGGCAAAAACATTGTTTTTTGAAGCACTGGGCTATTTTGAGATGATTGTCTTTTTCGCTGCCATAACATGTTTCCTTGAATACTTAGTATAAATAAAAGGTCCAACAAATGTACATGTACTGTAGATGTTTAATTGACTAAACCTTGTCTGTTCCATCTTTAACATTATCTTAACATTTGTTTTCTCAATACTCTGAGTCTGAACCAATTATCTCAACTTCTTTAACATTTACATCAACGCAACTTTCCACAGTCTTTCTTACCACTATTCTGAAGGTTATTACAGAATGATTTGTTCATATGTTGTTAACTATGAAACCAACTGTGAGTGTTAAACTGTAGACAGGCTACTTTACATTTTTCTTTGCTACCCTGTTGGCTTTCCCCTGAATTTTCCATTACTGAGTACTGAAAGTTGATAACACAGGACCCAGTTGTTTGTCATTGTTTAGTTGTGAAACCGGAGTAGCCATCACTATCTCTACATCTGCATTCCTGTGATGATGCTTCACTTTGCAAGGTGATTAGCCCGTCCCTCTCTGATTAACACTTACTTGTTTAATCCATTAATTAAGCATATATGCCAGATATTAGCCAGTTCCAACTGCTCAAACATGATGGAAATGCGTTTTTAAGACCTGTACATAGTATTTTTCTTTTAATATAAAATGAAGAAGAGGCCGTATCCAAAATCTCTTCTGTAAAAACGTTTGACTCTGGAATATGTAGCCTATGTAAAATGAAATAAATATTTGAACTCTTATAGATATTTCCCATTCCGTTTTCGTTTTTCATATACAGTACATTCAAACATTTCTGAAAAAAATGTAATACAAATAATTGTAATAATGTGTTTAATGAACAGGCAAAGTTTCAGGATGATATAACTTAAATATTTTACCCTATTGTCGCCTTAAAATTAAAGATGTTTTCTAAAAATTATTTGCTATGATTTTACCAACACAATCAGTAAATTCCATGACACTCAATATCAGATGTGTGATATGCTGTAATATACTGACATTCCTTCAGTCTGTGTGTGAGCTCAGGTTAAATGTCTTCAGATACACCAGAACATGAATACTGCTCAGTGATTGGACTATTTTTAAGAAAAAAGATTGCAGTTCTATTTTTACACAAGTTGTCTCATATGGGATTGAATCCCTAACCCACAGTCAACCAGACCCAACCTGCTTTACATTACCAGTCAAATGTATTTGTACTCTGTTAATTACTAATTAGCAATTTGGTGTATTAATAGTGTTAATTTAATCACCAACTAGGCAGACATACAATGTATTTGTCTTATTTTAAATACATTTTCAATGGAAAGCCATGCATCTAAGACAAATGAATGTCCTTACAAATGCCTAATCCAGCATATTTCCACCCATGTTGTGCTGGTATGTCACTCTGTGTCTTTTGAATTGTGTAAAATGCCGCACAGGAAACTGAACTGTTCAAAGGTTGGACAGTACGAACTCACAACTAACAGCATTATCTAATCACTAATCACAACTTCTATTTATAAAAAGAAAGCAGGTTTTAGCAGGTTTCTTGATCTCTTCAGCCTCCCTTCAAATATGCAAACAAGTTGGCGAGCTGTGAGGCAGCTCCTTGAGAAAGGAGCTTTTCTCATGGTGACGCTTATCAGAATAGTTTCACCCTCCTCAAGTCAGACCACAATACCACTTCCTGAGGTAGTGCTTAAAATAAACAGGGTCTGTTAGGATATGTGCTGCATTTTGCAAGTTTGCCCCAAAAGATATTTTTGGTAGCATTGTAACTTTTTATTTTTCACGTACTAAGATTAGCAGCATTAGAGCAACATATGGGAACTAAAAAGTAACGAGCAATTCATGAAAATGCCTTCAGGACTTAGGTATGAAAGGCCTGTATATATGCTGCTGAGTAAACAACTAAAATTGTGGCACATTTAAAAAATAAATTGTTTAAACATAATTCAATGTGCATAAGAAGGGCATTTTGGTATTATAATGTGGATACATTCATGTGTCTATGCTTTCTTACTGTTCCAATTATTCCTGATTAGTTTCAACTGCTCCATTCCTCTATTCATGCAGCTTCTTACTATGCCTGATTAAAATAAGTAATTCATTGTGTTATGTTTCTTTATATGTCCATGGTTATGACCAATCCACCATCTTGTATTGTTAGAGTGGTGACAGTAATCACTTGGTGGCAGACTTAAGACCCATCGTTGTGGGTGATGGCCACAGCTATGGCCACACAGCTATGTTAGAGTTGGCAACCTCTTGCACCCACCCTTTATTTTCTCATACATCTGTAGTTATTTTGCCTTAAGTTGGTTCATATTATTTCTTGGACACATTACGTATACATGCTCTTTGTTTCAAATATTCACTTAATCACTAATAATGTACAGGACACATGGGTTTTGTTCTTTTGTTTCACATACATACTTTATGCAGGAGTTTGACAGTGCCAAGGTATGTTTTTGTAGCACGCAATTTTGTACAATCTGTTTCTTCCTTCAAATGTTGATCTCTTTGAGCCAATCAGTATCTGGGATGGAGGGTTACTTTCATTATCAGTGTATCCTCATTACTCTTCTTGACAATGGGATTTATGTAGGTGTGCCTTTGGCTTGGAATGGCTAGCCAATTGACTATTAACAGTTTCTTTTGTAATATTTAGGCTTATCCTTTTGCTGGGTCTGATAACTTTCTCACTCACTCTTTGATCGCATCATGATTGTCACCTGTAGAGAACTGCTTTATAGGGGTGGGGTGGGGAGGCCAAATTGGTCAGTGGCACTCCTTGCCATGTCACGGGGGAGCTTCATTCTTTATTTAAACATGTTTGCTGCACTTGATTGACATTATAGTAAGTACTTTGGTTTGTGTCTAAATAAGATATCCTTTTTGGAATAATTGTTTTGTTTCTGATTGTTATTTGTATTTTAATTAGTTTTGTGTGATTGTGTGGTTTCCCCTGTGTGTCAGACATGGTCTGATCAGCCAGTATATATATGCCATGTGTGTGTGTCTTCATTGGTGGGTCATTTGTATGAGCAGGTTGTTGAGTTTGCGGCCATAGTTCATTTCTGTTTAGCTGACCTCATTTACATATGGAACATCATTAACAAATAAAACAGCCTTTAACATTCACAGTCCAATCTGATGTAAAATACTTTTGGAACAAGAACAAGATAGTGTATGCCGCATTTGCAGAAAGTTCCTTCACTTCATTTTACCATGGAAAAGTGTAAGAATTTATATAAACCTTTTTGGAACAACTCCAGAAAGGTTTCGAATAGGATTTAAGGAAATTCAGTGTCAAGAAAGGGATATAGTACTTTTGTTTACTGTTATAAAACAGGAGAATTTGGTATGTAATCCTACTCATTAGGATCAAGGGTTGTTATTGTGAGGGATTCTGGACCCTAAGGACTCACACAAACCCTGGTACGCAGTGCCCTGGACAGAAAGGTCTGTACACTGTAAATCCGTCTGCAAGTCCTTCTAAAGGTCCCTCTTGGAGTAAGGGAAGTTAAAGCTAGGCAAACAAAACTGAGGGAGGGTTTGTAACGCTAATGCAATTTGGGTTTACGGTTGTAGCCGTGCAGTCTGTCATGTGCCTTGCATTGACATGTATGCAAATGCCACACACTGTTTAACTCCTCTCCTCTCTTCCTCATCTACAGGAGCTGTGTACCTGGACAATGCACTGTCGGTAAAGAAGCCCATTCAAGGTACATCACTGCGTCAGGGTTTGACCATCATCATTGACTGGAAACAAGGAACTCAGTCAGCCTCACAGTTGGAGGAAGGACGTCCGAGCTTCCCTCTCATCAAGTTCTCTCTGTCCTAAAGATGTCAGCCACCAGCCCTGACAGTGTAGGAAGAGGAACCAAACCCTCTAGAATGTCAAAGGATCATAAAAAGGTAAGTGGACTCCAATGTTAACAATGCAGTATTTTCAATCCTCTGTTTTTATGACCGTTAACCCCACTCTGAATCATTTCTAATATCAATACTGATCATATATGGTAAGTCATTCAAATAGCATATACTAAAGCAAAACTAAATAGTACAATCTATTGTACTGGACTTATCTCTGTATCGATGGGATTTTAAAAAATCCTGTTGGGATTTTTCTCAGTCGAGCTAGGGGTCAGAGGGTGTCATACTGTGCGGAATGTGAAGCCCACTGAGGCAAATATCTTTTTGTGATTATTGGGCTATACAAATAATAATAATAATACATTTTATTTATAATGCACTTTATATTCAAGAATCTCAAAGTGCTTAAAAAGGGGGAACCTCAAAGAAAGTTTAGCTAAATGCTCTTTTAAAGAATGAAGCTGATTTTGATTCGATTTGTGTAGACATACGCATACACCTTAGAAACACACACACACACACACACACACACACACACACACACACACACACACACACACACACACACACACACACACACAATGCTTATTTGGGAGACTTTCAATCAGTCAAAGCCTGACTCTTATGAATTAAGACAACCGAAGAAAGTCATGTTTACAAACAGTTTTTGTTTAGAAATGGTGCAGTGAAAAAAGCTTCTTTTGTATGTTGCTACCAGGGATGGATTGCTACAAATGTTGTACATTCATGGTGGCCACTGGATTAATAATGGCTTTAGTGATCCCCTGACTTTTTCCATGAGGTGCTCAGCTGTACTTTGTGTTAGGCCTTGTGGTAAGAAGGCACGTTAGCATGAAAACAAGCTAAAATCCCTGAGAGAATGTAAGTGTGCTGACGTTAGCATTTAGCTCAAAGCTCCACATGTAGTCGACCTATAGCCTCACAGAGCCAATTGCACGGCTAGACATTTCAAGATATTCCAACATTCGTGCAGTGACATTACCCAAAGCCAAGGATATAGCTACAGCGATCCTATGCTGGAAGAAAACAGCCTGTTAAAATATAAAATACATACACACAAACACACTCCTCATATTTGTTCAATGAGGCAATGTAATGTTTCAATTGTCTGTGTATTTATAGGCTACTGTGTTGCTTTTCAATTACAAATATATATATGTTGTTGTTGTTGTTGTTGCAGTGCCAATGCTACATGCTGATCTTTAGCAAATAATATCACCCAGGCATGATAGCATGCCATCATTAAGCTAATTAGAGAAAATATATTGGATGGACTGACTAACTGACTGGCACTGCTATTGCTTGAACCACACTGCAAAATGTAAATAAAATAATGTATTTTTTTTAACAAAAATGTGTTTTTTTCTTCTCTGTTATGTTGCATTAGCCCACGGCAGCTGCCCTGAAAGGAGCCATCCAGCTGGGCATCGGTTATGCTGTGGGTAACCTCAGCTCTAAACCAGACAGAGATGTTCTCATGCAAGATTTCTCTGTGGTGGAGAGCGTTTTCCTGCCCAGGTAAAATCTCATCTCTATGCCTTTTGAGTGTTGACGTTAGGCCTATACTCAAAGTCAATTTCATATTAATAAAATTAAAGGTCACTTAAAGCTGGGGTGGAGGATTTGGGGAGAAAATGGCAGTTGGGATAGAGATTCGAATCCAAATACCTCAACCGCTGAAGTGAAAGGACAGTCCCAACAGCCAACAAGGACAGAGAATCGGAGCCTCGCTCTGATAGGTCAAAGTGTAGAGCTCATGTTAATTTTGACCAATCAGAAATCACATACCCCAGCTTTAAATCACAAATGTCTAAATCTGTTTATGCGCTAGAAAAAAATCCGGGTTGCGTTCCGAATCGCATACTTTCTACTATATAGTATGTAGAAAAAAGATATAGGATGTCCCGATTCTTGTGGCCAGATTTAGGATGGTTAGAAGTACCCGGATGTCCTACTTCATGCGGCCAAGATTGTTAGTGTTGAAAAGTGCATCCTATTTGGGCAATTCTGACCCACAATCCAGTGCGCACGTGAAGTGACGTAACATCGACGAAGCCTCCATATGAAAACAAACGGGGATGCGACGGATATAAAAGCAAGAGGCAAGATCAAGGCGCAATGTTATGATGAAATAAGAGAGAAAAGTATGTCCCAATAGTATGCCTACTGCATCCTAACTAGATTCTTTTTATCGTCGGATGTAGAATGTAGAATAGAAAAAAGAGTATGCGATTCGGAACGCAACCCCAGTGTAAATACAGAGCCTATGCATTGTAAACAGCAGATTTCTTGCTACTGTGGGCTTCCTTTGTTAACATTCCGTTTGTTTACATCCCAGTTTACAGAGCTTAGGCTGTGTATTAACAAAACAGTTTATCAAATATTTAGGCATGTAACATGGCTTTTAGTCTATGTTAAAATAGGGAAGTTAATTTTGAAAGTGTACAACCTGACTTCAAGTTGTTTAGTAGAAAACCACACATTTGAGCAATAGTGCTTCTTCTCAGCAGACATTGAGACATTGACATAGTAGGAAAATTACTTGGTTTTATTCTGTTCTATTGAAGTGTCCCAGTAAGCCATGGTAGTGTGACAGTTGGGCAAAACCAGGATCCTTAAAACTGAAGAAGCCAAATGGAATTCAGCCTTCATCTTTTTTTACACCTTTGCTTTTCCTACTGTGACAAAATATTTTCCTTGAAAAAAGGACTTTTAGTATGTTGCAAACAGCCATGTTGTTTTGTACATTGGTATTTTTCTTATCCTGATTTTTCAATACATTTTGTTTGTCCTCCACAGTGAGGGCAGCAACATGACTCCGGCGCATCACTACCCAGATTTCCGCCTGAAAACGTACGCACCGTTGGCATTTCGCTACTTCAGGGAGCTGTTTGGAATCAAGCCAGACGACTATCTGGTGAGTGGGGGGAGACGGACACTGTCACTCTGATTCAGTACAATGTTTGAGGAAGTTTGTCTCGATCTGATTGCGGCACTTTGCATCATCGTGCGTTTTCAGTACTCCATGTGCAACGAGCCGCTGATCGAGCTGTCCAACCCCGGGGCCAGCAGTTCCTGGTTCTACCTCACCAGCGACGACGAGTTCATCATCAAGACGGTGCAACACAAAGAGGCAGAGTTCTTGCAAAAGCTGCTTCCTGGTTACTACATGGTGAGAACCCTTTCTCAAACAACAGACTGTGTTTATGTGCACATGAGCATACGTCTTTATCAAACTGCTGAGGGTAGAGTTCCTTGGGACTTTTCTGTGGGGTTCTCTTGAAAATAAAAATCTGGTGTTAAACCACAGCATAAGCCCTTTAAATGGGCATGTTGCTAGCTGGCTATGTTGGGCCGCTTTGTTTACATACCATTTGTTTGCATACCTGTTTACAGAGTCTAGGCACGCTCTTTCCAACACAGTACAGACATAAGAAAGACATTCACTGATTTTGACAAAGTGCCTTCAGCCATTTACATGTGCTCCTAAAGGGTCTTCCCAGGCTTGTACAGTATGAGTTAGTCTGTTTCTATGTTGTTGACTTATAACAATTTAGTGAACATCTAAGTTGACTACACACCGTTACCATACTAAGTCGTTTACATGGTTGATCCATAAAGGATCAATTGGGCCTAGGTTTATAATGGGGCCATGTATCAGGAAACACATTAACATACTGCAATAACCTGACTACCATACATCCTGCATTTACATTCAGCTGGTTGGTATTTCTCCCTCAACCACCACCTCTTTTTTGGCAGGTTCTTTGGTGACAGAGCAGTCCGTTTTTCCTGTAAATGCATGTGTTGTTTGAATTTTACAAATAAGCTACCGTACAGCTGCTGAAACTGGCTCTTCTATAGTTTTTAAACTACAATTATAGTTTTTGAAAATATTTTTTTCTTGGACCTACACGCATCTTAAAGCTAAGGTGCATAACTTTTTCAGACAAAAGACATTTGGTTTCATTCAAGCCATCGACAAATGAGTTGACACAAAGTTAATTATCAGCTCCTAAAAAACTCTTTGTATTTCTCAGTATGGCAGTGTTTACAAACTGGTGTCGCCCCCTGACACTGGCGCAGGAGCCAAAAATAATCCCCAAAAGTGACCAAATATTGTTTCAGTTGATTCTACTGCTAAGAATAAAATTATTGATGCTCGATCACTGAAGGCTTACCTCATGCAGCTGCGCAGACAGTGTTGTTGTAATTACTCAGACTTCCTCGTGGGTGCGACAGAAGTTACGCACTATAGTTTAAAACAATGTTAGGGTTAGGGCTAGAGACTTGTGTTGATGTTTTTATTTAACATTTGACTAATACGTATTTTTTACTTCTCTGTCATTGTAGAATCTGAATCAGAACCCGAGGACGTTGCTGCCCAAGTTCTATGGCCTGTACTGCATCCAGCTGGGTGGTATGACGGCCCGCGTGGTGGTGATGAACAACGTGCTGCCGCGCGCCATGAAGATGCATTACAAGTACGACCTGAAGGGCTCCTCGTACAAACGCCGCGCCTCACGCAAAGAGCGCGTCAAGTCCTCGCCCACCTTCAAAGACCTGGACTTCCAGGACATCCACGAGGGCCTGCACTTTGACCATGACACCTACAACGCCCTGATGAAGACCCTGCAGAGGGACTGTCGGGTATGTTCACACACAAAGGGGTTCCTGTTTATCTGTTGGCAGTGGGTCAAAATGCATACCTGACCATGACGGGCACTTCCTGGTTTCTTTCCATTATGTTTTTGATTTTAAAATGACATGAAGTGATAGAAAATATAGAGCGCAACATAACGTGGTAAATAATCAAGTCCCAACAAGCACACAGGAGCGTTTATTTGATGTTGACCTGCTCCCCTTGACTACCAGTGTTGGAGCTAAGCTAACCTGGATGAGAAACCTTTGCCGATTTCGTATATCAAAAATGCATGCACGGTTACAGGAACGGTCTCTGTTGCCTTTTCTTGAGGCGGAGAGTGATGCAAAAGGCTAAAAGTTAGAAATGTGGAACTAAGGGGGCGCCCTTAGCTCAGTTGGTAGGGCGTCCCCCCCCGGGCCGGGCCCTGCAGCAGACCCGGGTTTGATTCCAGCCCGCGGTCGTTCTCTGCATGTCACTCCCCTCTCTGCCCCATTTCACCTTTGTCTCTATGTACTATCAATAAAGCATAAAAATGCCCCAAAAATATATTTAAAAAAAAAGTGGAACTATTCCTTTAAGCGATAAGTCGATTATGGAAATTGCAGTTGATTGTGTTTAACTCGGTTGTTCAATCATTTTATCGAAATACGTTCTTTGCACTCGTACCACCTCACATGGGGTTCTTCTTTAAAGACTATGTAGTATACATGTGCAAACATTTTAAAAATTGGTTCATCCTAGCCTGAAAAAAGGCAGAAAGAGTGTTTTATGGTCGCACTGTCTAACCTTACATGTTCCCATACGTGACATCACAAATGGTTAAATGTAGGGTTAGGATTAACAGGACAGCTGGGCCAAGGTAAGACTGAGGGAAGAAAAACCTCATTCATTATACTATAATGGCGATTTTATAACGATAGGTTCCCTATAGGTGAAGTATTCCTTTAACATTATGCAACCATGACAGTCCATTTTTTCTGAACCACATTCCCCTTTGCTCGACCCCAAGCTGTTTTGATGACCTCATATGAGCGCCTGCCTGTTTCATTAGTGTAAACAATAGTAGCCAGTTGATGGAGGATTAACGCCCGCCCAGCAGAGCCAAGCACCTGACTCTACAGATCAGGCTGAGCTGCTGGACTCTGGAGCATAAAACTGACCCGTCTGGGTGTAACGTGCTATTTTTGAGCCCTTTGTAAGACCTCAACGTGTGTGTGTATTAGCCAACGGGGTAAAGTAAGGGCTCTTTGTTTACAGGACTTGCTTCATGAAATCAGTGTTTTGGTCCGAGGGATTTAGGCTACTGTACTTTTGGGTTAGCCCTTTAAAAGCAGGACCCACTGTATTTGTTATTTCACCATTCAATTTATTGTTTTTGTTTGAAAAATCTGATACCGGTACTTTTAAATTTCTGATATATCTGGTTCAAAGAGATTAGATGTCAGAGTTCAGGTTTTATATACGCTAGGTCCCAATTCAGTTGCAGGATCATCTTCGGACGTACAGGATGTCACATGGTTTGTCCCAATTCCTATACTAAATGCACAATCCAATCATGAACCTTTGTGCTATGTACTTAACAAATAGGATCGCAGCATATATTGTTATTGATGTGCTCCATGCTGCTGTAGTGAGACAACTGCAAGCTCTCAGAATACAAAAAAAGAGTTTTGTCTTTACAAAGACATATTTGTGTTTTCTTCATGGAGGTATGTAAGCGCTAAATTAAAACACAATATAAAATGTAGGCTGCACTTCTTAATTACAAGCTGTAAAACCTGTAAAATGGGACAAGTTTCAGCCTGTTGTGACTTGACAGCGTCAACGTTTCTGGAGAACGCTTGTTGTCAAAATCAGTGAATCTCTCCTCCATGATCCCATCCCTTTGTGTGCGCTAAAAAAAAAGTAGTGTTAATACCCAGCCTAGCCTCTGTAAACGGGTATGATAACAGAGGGGTTTGGCCCGCCCCTCCATAGCTAGCAACATGCCCATTCAAAGAGCCTAGGCTGTGTATTAACACTGGATTTTCTTTTTCAGGGCATACACTACATACAGATAGCGGGTCGTAAGGAGAAATTCAGTGATTAAATTGATCTAGCCATCTCTAAAAATGGAGTTGCAAATGTTGATTTTTTTTGTTCTTTCATCAGGTGCTGGAGAGCTTTAAGATCATGGACTACAGCCTCTTGTTGGGGATTCACGTCTCTGACAGGAAGCCGCTGTGCAGAGAGAACCGGCTTGACAGCAGGAAGGGACAGAAGGTTCTCTACTCCACCGCTCTGGAGTCCATCCAGGGCAACGTCAAGGACCACCAACCTGTGGCTGATGACGAGACGTAAGGACACTTCTTTATCAATGCTATGTAGCTGCTTTCTTGGCTTTGTAGGCCATGTAATATGGAAAAATATTCCTTTTTTATTGTAAGTAAATGCCAGAGATGTTGTTATGCATTGTGCAAAAGCATTACTATAGGGTGTGAAAAATTGTTTGCTTCAAACCTTTATAGTTAAAATGGAATGGTCTCCAAAAAATATCAAGTGGTCCATAGTCTGCAGTGATGGCTTTAAAATGCTAAAACAAATTTTTAATCATTTAATTTTTTAGTTTTCTTCTTCTGCTTTTTCTTACACAAACTTCTTTCCCACACAATAACACTCAGGTTGCGTTCCGAATCGCATACTCTTTCTTTTTTCTATTCTACATACTACATCCGACGATAAAAATAATCTAGTTAGGATGCAGTAGGCATACTATTGGGACATACTTTACTCTCTTATTTCATCATAACATTGCGCCTTGATCTTGCCTCTTGCTTTTATATCCGTCGCATCCCCATTTGTTTTCATATGGAGGCTTCGTCGATGTTACGTCACTTCACGTGCGCACTGGATTGTGGGTCAGAATCGCCCAAATAGGATGCACTTTTCAACACTAACAATCTTGGCCGCATGAAGTAGGACATCCGGGTACTTCTAACCATCCTAAATCTGGCCACAAGAATCGGGACATCCTAAATCTTTTTTCTACATACTATATAGTAGAAAGTATGCGATTCGGAACGCAACCTCACTGTTTGGAAATGTTGCAAAATAGCCAGTTCTGGAAATTAATTTAATTAATTTAGGGCGACTGTGGCTCAGTTGGTAGAGCGGGTCGGCTGATGATCAAAGGGTTGGAGGTTCGATCCCCGCCCTGCCACCTGTGTCATGGTTGTTGTGTCCTTGGGCAAGACACTTCACCCACCTTGCCTCGTGTGAATGTCGATAGTTAGCCTGCTATCGGTGTATGAATGGTAACGTGGGAAAGGAAAACAGGTCTCCATTGAAAAAGAGTCTCCGGTCTCAATGGGATTTACCTGTATAAATAAAGGTTTAAAAAAAAAAAAAAAAATGGTCGTAATGGTGTCTGTGCAATGTTTGTAACTGTTGTCAAAACCACCAAGAAAATGATAGGGTCCTTTACTGAATTTTGTCAATAAGGGTTACATTTATCAATTATTATTGACTCTGCGTCATTGTAAATGAGCGTCACCACTCAATGATCTCTCGAGTATAAATAAAGGTTTATGAATTAATCAATACATCTTTTTCTTTTCAGATTTGGTGGAATTCCTGCCAAACATAAAGACGAGAACCTCCTTATCTTCTTGGGAATCATCGACATCCTTCAGTCGTATAGGTGAGCTCACAGTTCACACACACTACTCTCTAACTTGTAGACATACAGATTGTCATTTAGACTTTTTGATGGTTAAATTATTATCAATAAATGACATTTTTTATTTGGTTTAGCTCAAGAGCCACATATAAGCTCATTTTCAGGTTCAAATTGTAATTCTTCTACTAGAAACTATTTTCATGGCGTAGTGTCAACATTTTTTTTTTCTTTTTTTTTTACTTATAAATGTATCATCATCAATGTCTTGGCCCACAATATGTCAGTAGAGTCCATTGACATACAGTTAGTGTATGCTCACTTTAAGTACTACATTGTTTTATATGATGGGTCAAATGTAATTCCATGTTTAATTCTTATGTTCAGGTTTATCAAGAAGGTGGAACACTCCTGGAAAGCTCTTGTACATGATGGGGTATGTCACATACACACAATCTTCTCATATCCTGAAGGTGTCCAAATACATGCACAAGTGGGCAAATGTGCATGTGTGTTGTGTGTATTTGACAGCATCCCTTTGCCTTTCAGGACACAGTGTCGGTTCACAGGCCCGGCTTTTACGCCGACAGATTTCTGAAATTCATGGGCTCCACTGTATTTAAAAAGATTCACCGTAAGTCGATACACTACCTTAACTCTGGTCGCATTGGGAATCCTGTGTATTTTATCCCTAATACTTTATTTCTTTGTGTCTTCAGCTTTGAGAGGAGCATCTTCAAAGAGAAAGAAGGGTTCCTTCTATGCATTAAAGTCCGCCTCTCAGGAGATCCTTTCCCCACAGAGGGAGGAGAAGAAGGAGGAGAAGAAGGCCCAGAGCATGGACAACCTGGATGGAAACTGTAAGCTTAAAGGAACAATGTCATGTGATATTTTAACAAAAACATTTGTGTGATTTCATTTATTTTTTACGAGATGCTTTTGATTTATTCATTGATCGATGATGACGTGCCCTTCACGACAGTTTACAGTTCCTCCAAGCAACCAGATATTCTGCCAAGATCTGCTGTTTCCTTCAAGCCCCCCAGCTACGATGGAGAAGCTGTGGAAAACAGGTACTTCACATGTGACGCTCCAAGATCTGAGCTCTGTATCTTCAACATGTCAGATAAACAACTGTTAAAGGAATATTTAAAAAAAAAATTGTTTTGACAAAAAGGACGATTTATGTTATTCAACTGAGCAGTGACAATATTAAAAGATGTGCAATAGAAACAGGTGTTTTATACAGTATATAGTTTTTTAATTGTATATTTTACAGTGTATATAGTGTAGAAGAGTTTATTTTCTTAAAGGGCCCATGTGTTCAAAATACATGATAAAAAGCAATTATGAGGAGAATATTAGTGGTGACAAGTCACCAAAGGAATTGTAGCATGAGTTACTTGTTCATCAAGTCACAGTTACATATCTAGAAAAAAATGTACAAGCAAAAATACACAAAATACTTTATACATAAGGGTTGCCATGAAAAAATGGAGGGAAGACTACAATGGATCAATACAAGTCTGGCTTTTGATGACTTTGACAGTTGAGTATGGGAGTTGCACGGATGATGTAAATGATATGATGGGTTTACTTTGAACCCCTCAAGAAGTTTAGGGTGTCACCCCACACCTAGGATGACTTAATCACAGCAAAAGTCCAGACAGGATGGTTAGTTAACCCTTATTAAGCATTAACTAACCATTAATCAATGTACCCTTATTGTAAAGTTTTACCAAAATAAGGATGAGAGGGAATACACATCATTCAGTGATCAAATAATGAATGTAGGGACAAGGGTAAAATAAAACCAATAAACAATATAAAATTGCTTCCACAACACCCTATTCATCTGTGTTTTTATGTTGCAGTGGGGACCGGCGAGCCTCCAGCTCAACCATCGCTCTGGATGATCCTCTGACCTCTCCCACCAGGAGCCAATCAGACTCTGAGTGGCTCGTGGTAGGTTCTGATTCAGAGGCTGAACTGGACGTCTACTTGGTATGAGGAGTTTTTTTTTTCTTTTTTTTTTTCAATCTGCATGCATTGTAGTTGAAACCGAATTACAATTTTGAACCTAAAAATAAGCATAAGTTGATATGCTTAGTTAATATTGTTAGGAAAAAGCATGTTAAGAACAACAGATATCCGTCTCCTTGTTACCATCTAATATAATTAATATATTTAAGACAGCTGTACTCTCATAAGCTTAATGTTTCCTTCAAAACAAAGCTTAACAAACGGTAGGCCTGATGTTGTACTGGTGTGTTTGGGGAATATTATTCCCAATGAATCCGGGGGTCACTGGGTGTCTCTGCATTTTCAGCGTCACACAGTCCCACCCAGGGGACCAGCTGGAGTTGATCAGTCCGTTGTGTCCGCGCATCCATAAACTGTAAGCAGCAAATCACCCCCGTGGAATATTCTATTGACTTCTGTTCTTCGGTTGATGTCGGCTTCATTGAAGGTGGAGTCAGCGATTCTGGAGAACGCGTGTTTCCCTCTTTGTCAAACACACTGAATATGAATGAATGTCGGTTACATTCAAGCCATCACCAAACGAGTTGACAGAAAAATCGATTAAGCTTGTCAGCTCCACAAAACCTTCTCTGTATTTATCAGTATGGCAGCGTTTACAAACCCAAGAAATGTTTCAGTTGTTGATTCTACTGCTAGGAAAAAACTTGGATGTGCAGCAGAAGGAATACTATCACTGAAGGCTTACCTCTTGTAAATGCACAGACAATGATGTTGCAATTACTCAAAATTCCTCATGGGGGCGACAGACGTTACACACTATAGCTTTAATACACAGCATAGGCTCTGTAAACTGGCCTATTGCCGGCTTCAGTGGCCCCCCCTCTGTTTACATCGTTTATAGAGCTAAGGGTGTGTATTAACAGCATAGGCTATTTCAGCGCACACAGTATGGAAAGTGGCGATTGTGACGATACATTCACTGACTTTGACAACAATCGTTCTCCGGAATTGCTGACTCCACCTTTAAAGACAGGGACACATTGGCCTCCCTGTCCGTAACATGCTTACATATTCCTGCCTGTCGTTTGCCGCTATCACAGCATGCAATTTTTCTGTGGCCTTCCTGGAGCTTTTTTTTTTTTTTCTTTTGTGGTATAGCAGCTCTCGGGTCCTCGAGTCCCCGTGACGTGGGTACAGTCAGTGTGTGACTCAGCCGACTCAAGCCTGAGAAAAAAAAAACCTTTTCTACAGCACTTCAGTTATATAAACAGCCAAATCCTCATTCAGGGCTTATGGGAAGCTGTTCTTCAGCCTACATTAAGCAGTTCCACTCGGGGCTGCAGATGTCAGAGTTAATCTCCTCTCCAAGCCTCTTTTCAGAAGACACTGGGATGCAAAAACCATAGGGAGGGTAAAGGATTGTATCTGACAGCCATATAATTCCTTGACTTTTAACCAGAGATTTGCGCGTTCCCAACTTTTATCACATTTGTCCTCCCCCCGCCCCCCAGTCAACCTGTACTCACAGTACAATCTCAACATTGACACAGATATACTCCATACAGGATGTTCCTTTTGACGGACAGACTGACTGTAAGATGGAAAAATGTTGCTGCCTGAGGGTTTGAAAAAAATATATAAAACCATGAATTATGTTTTGGGTCAGCAGTAATGGCACACACATTGGTAGTAAAGGAAATGCTGGAGGAGTCCACACACTGAAAAGAACCAGCTTTTAAAAGTATAAAAAGGCAACATTTTCACAAGGTCTTCAACCTTTAAATATCCACAGGAAGGAAACACAGGCTACACAGTATATGTTCAAAGCATGACAGATGCCCCTGCAATTAGGATTCACATGATGCCACAAGTACACCTTGTCGTCCCAAAAGTAATCCACTGGTTACATGAACACACAGTAGTTGCCCTCAAATACATACACTCAACAAAAATATAAACGCAACACTTTTGTTTTTGCTCCCATTTTTCATGAGATGGACTTAAAGATCTAAAATTCATTCCAGATACACAATTGTACCATTTCTCTCAAACATTGTTCACAAATCTGTCTAAATGTGTGATAGTGAGCACTTCTGCTTTGCTGAGATAATCCATCCCACCTCACAGGTGTGCCACATCAAGATGCTGATCTGACATCATGATTAGTGCACAGGTGTGCCTTAGACTGTCCACAATAAAAGGCCACTCTGAAATGTGCAGTTTTGTCTCACAGCAAAATGCCACAGATGCCACAAGCATTGAGGGAGCGTGCAATTGGCATGCTGACAGCAGGAATGTCAACCAGATCTGTTGCTCGTGCATTGAATGTTCATTTCTCCACAATAAGCTGTCTCCAAAGGCGTTTCAGAGAATATGGCAGTACATCCAACCGGCCTCACAACCGCAGACCACGTGTAACCACACCAGCCCAGGACCTCCACATCCAGCAGGTTCACCTCCAAGATCGTCTGAGACCAGCCACTGAGACAGCTGCTGAAACAATTGGTTTGCATAACCAGTGTTGGGAACGTTACTTTAAAAAAGTAATTAGTTATAGTTACTCACTACTTGTTCCAAAAAGTAACTGAGTTAGTAACTGAATTATTTTATAATAGAAGTAACTAGTTACCAGGGAAAGTAACTATTTGCGTTAGCCTACTGTAAAAAATTTTTTTTTTGCTGTATGTCAACAAATTTGGATTTTTCTGAGCAGTTTTCACCAGTCAGTTGAAATGAGTAGAACAGACAGGTAGGCCTACTTGTAGACTACATAACCTTCAATATTTATTGCACATCAACAGACAGCAAGATGTTTATCCTGCACTAGGCCTAGCCTATTTTGTTCTCAACAAAAGTAGTAGAGGAAACTGCTGAATGTACCGTGCTGATCTGCTATCACTGGATTCACTTCAGGGGTGTCGGCTAAAACACCACTTAAGGCCAAAAACGTCAGACTATGAAGCATGAGACGATGAGGAGGAGTAAGGATTTATCCTATGTTTATTTCCTTCTTTAACATGCACAGCAGCATACAGATCCCAGGAAAATAACAGTAGCAATATTCGGCTCATGATGACACGCTAAACAGCTGTTGCAACCGGCGAATCGCGGCTGTTTAATAACGTGCATAAATTATAATTTATAGAGATCGGGAAACTCCATGCACTTACTCTCAAGGGCGATGCAAACACACTCAGGGAAAGCGTGTTTCAACCGTGGATTGATAGGTGGTTACTGCGGCAACGCGCACGCAACAGAGAGAGAAAGAAAAAGAAACTTCACTAAACAGGCGCTCCGGCTGACTGACGTGACGGCGCTAACTGACAGTTATAATGTCATCCACACTGAATAAAACACATCTTAAAACAGTATAAGAAATAACAATCGCTTATCTTGTTGTTAACCCACCGTTCTCCTTACTAGCAGTTTGTGTAGTATGGAGCCAGGGGTGCTTTCGGATTACACAGTTTATTCAATCAATTCATAGTAACGCACCGCATTTAAAAATACAGTAACGATAATGGCGTTGTAACGACGGAAAAAGTCATTTCCGTCTCAGGGAAGCTCAACTGCATGCTCGTCGTCCTCATCCGGGTCTTGACCTGACTCCAGCTCGTCGCCATAATGGTCGGGTTATGGTATGGGCAGGCATCTGTTATGGACGAAGAACACGGGTGCATTTTATTGATGGCATTTTGAATGCACAGAGATACCGTGACGAGATCCTGAGGCCCATTGTTGTGCCATACATCCATGAACATCACCTCACGTTTCAGCAAGATAATGCACGGCCCCATGTTGCCAGGATCTGTACACAATTCTTGGAAGCTGAAAATGTCCCAGTTCTTGCATGGCCAGCATACTCACCGGACATGTCACCCATTGAGCATGTTTGGGATGTGCTTGACCGGCGTATACGACAGCATGCACCACTTCCCACTAATATCCAGCAACTTCGCACAGCCATTGAAGAGGAGTGGACCAACATTCCACAGGCCACAATTGACAATCTGATAAACTCTATGCGAAGAACATGTGTTGCACTGCATGAGGCAAATGGTGGTCACACCAGATACTGACTGGTTCAGAGTCCCCAGACCCCCAATAAAGCAAAAAAATGCACATTTCAGAGTGGCCTTTTATTGTGGACAGTCTAAGGCACACCTGTGCACTAATCATGATGTCAGATCAGCATCTTGATGTGGCACACCTGTGAGGTGGGATGGATTATCTCAGCAAAGCAGAAGTGCTCACTATCACACATTTAGACAGATTTGTGAACAATGTTTGAGAGAAATGGTAATATTGTGTATCTGGAATGAATTTTAGATCTTTAAGTCCATCTCATGAAAAATGGGAGCAAAAACAAAAGTGTTGCGTTTATATTTTTGTTGAGTGTAGAACTCTGATCTATTCAGGAGTATAAAACATACTTATTTTTACTTATTAATTTTTTTAAATGTTTTGCAAAAGTGTAAGACATCCCATCAAACCTATTAAAGAAGATGAACATGTTATCAATCATAAGATAATTTTTTATTATTGTGAATATGGCACTTGTAGCCTGTTTTACCCTTTGTGGAATAAATAGACTACGCCGCTGTATTGAACTTCAGGGAGCTCAGTTTGGTGTCTGCATAATTGTGCCACTCAAAACTCACTCTACACCACTTTTGCTTGCTATGTGAGTCCTAACGCTATAATGCCACTCACGTTCCCTTTCCCTCTTCCCATTGGGCGCTGCATATTCACTTGCAACACATGGAACGCATGGGACACAGATGAACAGTAAAGTGAGAGAGGGAGAAAAATGCCATATAAATATATAGGAAATGATTCCCTTTTTAGAATGAGCAATTTATATCTACAAAGTGGTGGGATGCGCCGCCATGTTACAGTAGCACAGAACAAAACTTAAAGGCCTCATTGTGAGTGTCCGCAGGAAATGCACTTGTTGGAAGACGAAGAAGAAGTACTATAGAATAAATAACTAATTGCAGCTTCACCTCAACACTTGATATTGTGGAAAGACTTGAGGCAGTGGTGGATGATGCCATCTTTAGTAACTAGCTTCTTGTCCTTGAAGACCACGGTAGCTTCTGTACATTTTTAGAAAGGGAGGGGTTAGCAATGGAGTATTGCAATCTAGAATCTTACCACTAGTTCCCCCTAAATACACCAATACACACTGTACCTTTAACACCAACCATGCATTCCAAATCACATACAAATGGTATGCAGTTAGCAGGCATACCATTGGGAGATACGTTTACTTAATTATTGTATAGTAACATTGTGCCTTAACTTACTTGCCTATTGCTTATACATTTTATCTGTCCCATTGCTGGTTGTTTTCACTTGGAGGTTCAGTCGATGTGAAGTAACTTCTGGTGTGCAGTGGATTGTGGGTCAGAATCGCCCAAAAAAAGCATGCTGATTTCCACACTAAAAAATAACCGGATGTAGCAGGACATCCAGATATTTTTCAGCATACTGCATGCATCTGACCACATGTATTGGGACATCCTAAACCTTTTTCTCTACCATACTAAATAGCAGGGGAGTATGGGTATTGGAACGCAGCCCAAGTGTTGGCCTTTGTTACCTAAATGACAGAGGGAAAATATCTTTTTGTTGTTGTCTCTTAGTGAGGAGAAATGGTCCCAGCCACTTCCAAACAGCGACGGTGACCCAAACTACAAGCAGGACCACGTTGACGACCATGTCTCCTCTGCGCCTCAGGGACTCTTTTCTTTTTTTTCAAACTCATTGTGCCAAATCACAGCATGTGTCTATGTGTGGTGAGATTACCCGCGATTAAGCGCTCTGAGTGAGAGAAGAGCGCTATATAAATAACATTTATTATTATTATTACCCAGTTAATATAAAACACTATGATGCTGGCTCTTCAACCTTTTTTTATTGCACACTTTGCTGCTCAATCCAACCTCTCCTCTTGGATTTCTGATTTTCTGTGCAAAAAGTTTCTCAGCGGCTGGATCCCAGAGAAGATAAAAAAATGTGTATGACTTTATCAGTCAGTCAAATGGAGAAATCATTGTCTTTCGTAATTTATTTTTGAATCATTATGATTACATAGAGCCGTGTTGAGATCATTCTGGGTTCAGGAGCCCCAATGAAAAATGCCAAATTATGTGTCATGACATAAAAAAATAAGCATCAGTGATACATTGTACTTATTCCCTAATGAACAATATGTTGATAATTTATTATATATCCTATGTGTATTTGTTTTCCTCCAAACACATCAGAATCTGAAGCCTCTATGACAAAAGAAAGTATTTGCTTAGTTTTCTTGTTGTATGAGATTGTTTTGGTGTTAAAATGACTTGTGTTTGTTTCGCTATTGCAACAGAAAAACGCTGCAACATGCTGTAATATGTTTTTGGTATCAGGTTGCCCTCTCATGCGTCCCTGTGTCATTTCTCTAGAGAGTGTCCCTGTAATCTTCAGCAGGGTTTATTGAAACTAATGACTGTTATAAACTGATTTGAAACTTGGAGTTAAATAGCTCGACTGTACGATGGACACATATCAACCATCTTCTAACGTGCCTTTAAAGGTTTAAAAAATCAGTGCTTTGATGAGATGTATAGGCCTACAACTGTAATATAGCAATACTTTGACGCGTCTTTGTGAAATAAATTAATAATTATTGTTTTTGAGTGTTCACTGTTTTTTTGAGCATTCTGAATGTGTGTAAGTGTACATTTCCAACATTTTGATCATAAATGACTGCAGTGTATATATAAATAAATGGCATTACAGAAATATGCAGAAAATGCAGTGTACAGCTTCATTATAAAGTAAAATGATTTCTTAAATGTAACAAAAGAGGCTCTCCGGCAGTAGTGGGTATGATAGGTGACCTTTAAATGCCCATTAAATACATTACAGTTTTTCCATTAAAGATAATAACCATGCCTTCCCTTCATTCAATAACTTTCATGACTAAGTAATCCACTTATCATCTGTAGTAGCACAAGGTGGTGTGTAGATGATTGTTAAGGACCTTCCGGAAGCAGTCAGGCAGACATAAGTGTTTTGAAGTAGTTGTTTTTCTTTTTACAAAACATATAGCCCAGGCTTACTAGCTGGAGGTTTCATTCTCTAAAGTTGCTGTAAAACAAACAAAAAAATTAATTTAACTTAAGTGTAATGTGCACATGTGGTGTGTCATAATTTATTTAGACACAAGGGGGTGCAGCAATGTTTGGCAATATTACAGAAGATGTTGGTGGACATAGCTGCATGTCCACAACTACAAACTGTCCCTGCATTGCAAATCACATACTTTTACTTTTTACTATACTACATGTATTAGGGTATCCAGGTTTTTTTTATGGCAAGCTGTATTTGACATGCATGTTTCGGGACATCCTAAATCTTTTTCCAGCGTATATCTGGCATAAATGAACAATGTGAATGTACTTATTCTCAGTTTTAAAATGTGGTTTTGAATTTGTGAATATTTGAACTTAACAATATTACTGTCATACACATTCTTGCCTATTACTTTAAATAATGTGTATTGTGTGTTTTCCTTAGTGAGGCCATCAAAGCCCCCATCATATGTTACCTCCTAGCGCTGAGTCGGGTTTCCCTCTTTACAAATTGCAGAGTGTAAACAGCTTGTTAACAGCTTTTACTGTTTTCACATCAGACATGCCAGAGCCTTAAACTGAACAGGTTAAACCAGTCAGACAGGTTGCTTTTGTATGTGCGTATATATATAGCAGAGAACAACATAACAAATGTGTGCACAATTTGGTTAATGATTATTGCTGCATTTGTATTATTATCCATGTTTTCTCAATCTATATTGACAGCTGTACAGCAGGTAAATCCCCAAAATCGGTGATTCAAAGATTTTATAGCACCACACACAATGGTAAATGTGATTCCTCATAGTGTATTTGCTGGCTGATGGGTTTGCTTCGAATCAATACAGGATCAGTGACATGACAAAAGCCACTGAGAGGACCTTGACTTTCTTGTTTTTAACTGTAAAAACTGTACATGTTTATAACACATGGAACACAAATTTACATATACTCCCATGTTAAATGCACTTCCCTTGCCATTACTTCACATTCATGCACATATGGTTGATAACGTTTTGTATTATTATCCACCATCATCATTTCACAATTAATGTCACTGTTTATAAACCTTGAAATTTGACCTAATTGTTGATGGATTTATACAATATTAACATTTGTATTATATTAACCACGTAAATGTCAATAAGCCTAATGAAATAACTTGGTATTGAATCTGTGTATTGATAAACTATTTTTGAGTAAGAAAAATATAGGGTACTATTATTTTTTCCTGTTTTCCAGAGTACAATAGCCTAGATAGATATCCAACAAGATTGATTTATTTTTTGCTTCTGTATTAGTTAGCTATATGTCAATATAATAAGGCTCATGACAGCCCACAATTTCTTAACAGTCCAATATAAAATCGCTTTTTTATTATTGCAAAAACTGAGTCACTATGTCAGAGTGGGATAAATGAATATGACTCAGAGGAGATTGACACCACCTGCCGCACCCAGAGGGAGTCACATGCGAAACTAGAGCACCGGATGCAGACAGCAACACACACCTGCCGTTCCTAAAGCACGCCCACACACCTGCGAGAACCAGGAAACCACTTTTTTTCAGGAGGCGACGAAATCAAAATAGGCTACTGACCGAACGTCGTCCTGTTGATATCCTCGTCGTCCTGTCTATCCTCAAGATTCACTTTCTATTTTTTGAGATTAGTCTGCTGTGGTCACTCAAACAGGAAACAGAAGGAGTTTCACCTGGTAAGTGGACCGTGTAATATGTTCGCCCTGGGTGTCGACATGTTTGCAGTGTTGAGTAGCGCCCGCTGCCATAGAAGGGCATGACGCCGATACCTGCACGAGCTCGTATCGGCTTAATTTCGCCGTTTAAGGATAGGCTACTTTTTAACTTTACTTTTAAGGGAAAAGGTCCATTATATTCACTTTATCTAACTGGTTGTTACAGTTTTTAGCCAGACGCCTAATGTAGTGACCTACAGTGTTTTCAGGCCTGTGTGTGTGTCTGTGTGTTGCACAAGCCCCAGTGTAAATACATGAGAGGCCACCATTGTTCTATTATTTGCAGAGTAGTGTCAGTTTTATGTGTGGTCTGCTAGCAGGGTTAGCCTTTTTGGGTAGACTAATGTACTTCCAGAGCATAACTTACTTTGAGACATGAAAAATAACTTCTCATGTGTGAAACTCCTTTTATGAGAGCACTAAGCTGTTATTTAAATACTGCACATTTACCATACTAACCTTTGCTTTCCCTTGCTACACATTGAATTATTCGCTACATGTTTGGCAGTTGATTGTTGCAGTGTACACTTTACTATACCCAGCTGCAATGCTAAACTTATAAACTGTTGCTATTGTTTTCAGGTGTTCATTACACTTTGCAGGTTGTAGTACTATAGCCTAGTTCAGGAACTCGGTTTCTGTATTTTACCCTATCCTAATTATTTCATAATTACCAAGACGATTACAAATTCTGCTACTGCAGCCCCATCCCGGCAAATAAAGTTTTCATTAACCTGTCAACTTATATATTTGTAAATGTGTTTGTGTGAATATTGTTTCAAACCCGCGAATCTCCTAGCAGACATTTTTACTTTTCATACAGCAGGAAAAACACGTGTGACTTATAACCTTAACAATTGCTCAGTTGTAATCAGGTGTCCCAGAGAGAAATGACAGTGCCACAGTGAAACAGTATGCACAACACCAGGACCCTGAAACTGAAGCAGCTAAATGGAATTCAGCCGTCTTTCATTTCATTATTCATGCCTGTGTTTTTCTACTCTAAACATGTCTTCCTTGAACAGGGCCTCCACCAGAATATAACCAAGAAGGCTGCAGCTCTGTAAATCGAGCTTGTTGCCCACTAATTGCAGGGTTGTTGGTTCGATCCTTCCTGTCTAAGTGTCTTTTGGATATAATCTCAAATTGCCCCAATGGTCAGGCCATCTCTGTGAACAGCAGCTCCTCTGTCAATGACCAGTGAATGGGCAAGAGCCAGGCAATGTAAAGCACTTTTGTTCTGCAATTTGGCAGATACTGGTACTTAATGGTGGAGTAAGCGATTCTGGAGACCGCTTGTCAAAATTAGTGAATAGCTCCGTATGATCCGCTATCTATACACTGCCTAGGCTCTGTAAACGGGTATGCAAACAAAGTGGCCAACCGTAGCAAGCAACATACCCTTTTACATAGCCTTTTCCTCAGCATGTACATCCACTTTACAGGTAGCGGATCGCGAGGAGATATTCACTGATTTTGACTAAAGTGATTTTGACAAAAAGCATTCTCTAGAATGGCTGACTCCACTTATTTAGAATCAGGTTTAGGCAACAACAAAAAATGTCACTGTGTTGTTTTAGAATATAAACTGATTATATACTAGAACATGTCCTCCTCAGTGGTATGTAGTGGTGCACTTTGATTCAACATCTACACTAATCTGCTCTCTCAAACAACTCCCATTGTTTCTCTTTATCATATTTTGAATAGAAAAAAGCCTGCAGCAGAATGGCCAGGCTGTTGTTTCATTCAAAACTCTTATGTTATGTTGCTTTTTTTTCTTGTTGACCTCTCCAGGTCACTCATGGTCCAGATTATACCTGTGCAGGGCGCGTGCACAGCTTTTCCTCTCTACATCTTCCTATGTTACACTCTGATCACAGCTGTGTGAGTGGCATGTGTCCTTCCATCTGGCTCACACATGCATTGCATATGGGCACTGTATATAGACCCTTACTAATGCAGCACTACAGTACTAGGCTACTCCAAAATGCAGGGCGGTGACAAAAGGGCAGAGAACACAAACCGCTTATGTAAAAACAGCAAAATGTTCTCACCCTGTGGGAACAGAAGAAAAAATAGAAAGTGTTCATTAAATAGCAAAAACGCGTACTGACAAAGGATTTAGCCCGAAGAAAGACTCTCACCTCTTTCATTATTTAAATCTCAGCCTTTTCAACCAGTAAAAGCACTCTGTATGTTTAATGCAGTTCATATTTATTTTGTTGAAGTTGATATGACACATAATATATACTGATGAAGGCAACAACCAAAATAAAATGCACTATTCAAATATAGTTGCTCTGTAAATTATAGAAACTGTTGCAGATGAGCAGGGAAGTGTTTGGGTCATTGTAGATCACAGCACACTTTTAACAAAATGGTTCTAATATTGTTGTATTTGAAAATGCAACAGTGCCGTAATGTAAGGAGTCGGACACCTAGATTAATTTGTTCTGTTGATTATTGAAGCATTGCTGCACTCTTAAGTGGAGACTTCATGCACCTTTTTAGCTTTTGCAATTTTGAATGACATTGTTCCATATGACACCTTCACTCACCATGTACCAGGGGTGAACCAGGTTGATTGTGTGGGCCTTTTGTGTGTGTGTTCATCTATATGGTTTTTCTAAATCTCATCATAGACATACACATTCTCATTTGGATGAGTGTTCTGTGATATTTCTGTAGGGTGTTGAATTATGATACAGTCATGCCACTGTGAATTTCACAGTGTGATGGTTTGGTCTCCTCGGGGCTTTCAGGGCAAAGACGGCACAGAGTGAACTTAAAGGCATAGTTCAGTATTTTTTCTAAATGGGGTTGTATGAGTTACTTATGCATAGTAAGTCTGGTACCTTTTATGGAGATGCCGATAAGTTCAGTTTAAGCTGTTTTTGAAAGACGTCGATGCAGCTGAAGTCAGCCTTGTACTGTTGCAGAGGGGGCCGTCAAAAAAACGTTTTTTGTTGCCACATATATCAGCTCTTATCTCCCAAAAAATATGACTAATTGTACCCTAAATTTAGTTTGTTTCACTGCTTCAGTTTGCGACCAGACAGCCGTTTACTTTAGCTCTTTTTTTTCAAGCTTAGCATTGTGGTAGTAAACAGAAGAAGAAAATGTCCAGAGGGAGAAGGAACGTGCCTCGTGGGTCTCTTGAATTCAATCCCTTTAAATAACCTCTCTCCTTCTGTTGTTTTGTGCTGTTGTTACTCACTGTTTTTAAAGATAGACATTAGGTGTGTGTCCTCCCCCGCTGTGCTATCAGTATATTCGTCCCCCCTTGGAGTGCAGAGTGATTTCTCTGCAGCAGCTCTCATGGCACGAGCATCCAGAGGGGGTAATCCAGACCTCCAAGCTGCTGGATTCTAAATCCTGTCCGGAGTTTTTGCATTGGCTGGCAGCTCATCAGGAGGCAGCACAGATTATTTATTTATTTATTTCAAACCTCTCGGGTCACGACGGCCCTGCTGTCAGCTGGGAAGACAAGATACAGACATTTAATCTGTGCCGTGGCGTGAGAGTGTGAGAGAGCTGAACATGTGGTTTGCTTATCAGGGAGAGGGAGTATGGGCTGCATCATGGAAGTTAAGTAATGACAAAACTATTGAGCGCGTTCAAAACGGAGTGAGATCAGATTTGACCTGTCTTTCTCAGAACCTCTGTCCTCACAAATACTTTACATGAAAAGGCCTACTGAGTTTTCCACTCTGGCTTGAGTTTTCAAACTGCTTTGATTTTAGTGTCCGGTTGTAATGTTCGACGTGGACAAGTCCAAACCGCAAATTAAAAGATATGGTTACGAAAAAACCCATGCAAGTGTTGACATTACCTTATTTCTTGAAAATTGTCTTGCCAATAAGGCATCCGTCCTTTCATCAGCTTTGTGGCAACGCTTAGGCAGGTTAGTCATCCTGACAGATTTAGTTTATTTTGAGGGCATTTATACCATCTTTTTTTATTGGATAGCTAGAGAGGGATGAAGAACTAGAGAGATGAAACAAAGATGCCCAGCAGGCTTCAGCTGGGTCTCAACCTCAACCCATGGGAATTCCACATGGCTGCCCTTTTCCAACAGAGTGCTATTTTTGGTCTAAAATGGTCAGAAAGTGTAGTACATTCTGTATTATTTCAAAGTAGTGCCTCCAAGAACTTCTAAAATGTCTGTAAATGTTCAATAAATTATAGCAATTAAAACAAATTAATGATTAAAAATTTGTAGTAATTGTAGCAATTGTATGGCTCATATCCATTTCGGGGATATGCCAGGGCAGCTGGAGGGAGCAGATTTCAAACCAATTGTGCACTAATCAGGACATCGGTTTGAAAGTGTTAAGTATACTCACGCGTCTGTCCCTGTGCACGCTCGGAGCTTGAAAAATGCAGTTTGATTACAGCTTAGATAGTGTTTAGTGGTAGTTTTTTTTCATTAACAAACCTCCATAGGGGGTGTTTGATGAGGATGTGAGGGTGAAGTTAATGGTGAGAAGACTAAAGCCTGGATGTGGGGGGGGGGATTACAGGAGGAAGGGGGCAGGGAGCGTGCATGATCTGTCAGGGCTTAGTACCACAATTATTCCAGCGGCAGCAGCAGCCATGGTGTGTTTTCATTAGTGTAATGTTCAGAGAAGATCCAGAATTATGTAAGAGAGACGTGCTGCCATTCCCTCCCGGCCAGCCCCAGCGCCTGGCAGGAACGTGGCTTGTTTGTTTTTCTTTATCCTCACTCGCTCCCTCCGTAAAGCCAAAAGGACATCTGTCAGAGTCTGCGGTGGGTTAGAGGGCTTGTAGTAGCCATGCCATGGAGACATCGCCTGCTGAGGAAGCTGTGACTCTCTGAGAAACCAATGCATTGAGGCGGCAAGAGAAGACACATTTTGTATTCTTGATGATGCAGAATAAGATGAGAGAGCGTGCTTCTGGTCCTGCTCTTTCGTAGAAGATTAGTGATTTTAGTGTAGCAGAGGCAGTGTCTGTGTGTGTGTGTGTGTGTGTGTGTGTGTGTGTGTTCTGTTGTCGCTGTCGGAAGAGCATTAAAAGATGAAGTTTAAGAAGTTCATCACGATCATGCAGGCAGCCATTGGGGTTGTACCGCTGAACAAACGGGAGCTAATGCCACCGGGCAGGAAGCTGTGGAGACCACCGGGGTGAGTGTCATTACCTGGTAGCATGCGTAGCTTAGAGAGATTGTGCATAGTACTAGTGAACTGCTTGTTGTATCAACTGTGGCAGCTGTTTATTTCCGACACATCTGTTTTCTAAATCCTGATGTTTCTTTGATGTGGATACCTTTTTTTAGTTGAGGGAAGCAACAGATGGATTTTAGAAGAATGAAAAACTCAACAAGTGGCCTGTTACTTTTCTCATTTCACTGAAACGCATAGAGCTTCCTGCTTGTAATAGTATCTGGTCATGCAGACAGCTTTGGTTTTGTTTGGCCAGGCTTTGATTCTCTGAGAGTTATCACTCTCAAATACAACAGAAGTGAATGGAATTTTCCTCACAGCCTTTACAGGTGAAACAATGTGTCAGTTATTTTTGGATAACCCAGGGTAGCAGAGGCAGCAAGCCTGACTAAAAGCCTCTCAACCTTCACAAATAAAAAACCTATTTTGGTATTGGCCCGACTAAATAAAACAACATATTTGATTTAAAGGTCCTTGTGATGCAAATAGCAAAATACACATTTTAGTTACTATATTTTATACTCTGAAATGCATTGGTCCTGGCTTATGTTTATGACGTAGTTTTATTTTTTAAATGATCACCATTAGGACCAAAAGACTAATGTATGGATACATTTATAATATCATATATGGAACTTTTCACTATATAAGTGGTTGGTGAACGTTCTAAAAAGTATTGCATTGATTGTTTAGTAAATGTCGAAGTTCAGTTTGTTTTACTTTACTAGTCTTCTCCTGGTTTGTCTAAAAGTGATTTTATTCATATTAAAGTACAAACATTAATAGACAAACCAAGGTTCTACCAGTAACAATTTACTTTAAAGTCTTGCACAGTTAGTGGCGCCCTTAGCTCAGTCGGTAAGGCGTCCCCCTCGGGCCGGGCCCAGCAGCAGACCCGGGTTCGATTCCCACCCGCGGTCGGTCTCTGCATGTCACTCCCCTCTCTGCCCCATTTCACCGCTGTCTCTCTGCACTATCAATAAAGCATAAAAATGCCCAAAAAATATCTTTAAAAAAAAAGAAAAAAAAAAGTCTTGCACAGGTTCCGATACTAACAGTGGCATCTTGTATATTTGAAACTAACATGTGTAACTGCATACTGTAAGCTATTTCCCCTCAGTACATCATCTCACTCATCCACATGCTCGATCTTTGCCCCCTTGTCTATTTTTGTACAGGCTTTATTTGATTCTGTATTGGAATTAATGCTGCATCTGGCCTTCTGTTCCTTTTTTTATTTTGTTTCATTTGAATGTCAAGTAAAACGGGAATCTTACTGTCAAACAGTGACTTGTTGTTAATACAAGTATATAGTATTTACCATAGACATATTTTACTGTATACTAATTGGCTCTGTCCATAGTGTTAATAGCAGAGCTGTGCAGTACATATTGTATATTGGGTTCATTTTGTCTAAGATCAATCCATATGACACTACTCCATTGGTTTATTTTACATTCTGTTAATCTATTCATCTTCATATATCCTTGTGCACTTTGTTATTCAGGCCACTCTCTAATTTGTTGCTAAACTGCCTTGCATTGTAGTAGTGTACTTTTTGCACAGACAATAGACTTAAACCTAATATAAACTAAAACTACATATTTAAACTATCAGGCTGCTGTGCACCACATTGCATAATATTCCATTAATGTCAACCACACCTGTAAAAAAGACATCACGTGTCACGACATGCACCCAACATCTTCATGTCATCATGATCTCATTCCATTGAAAGGCATTAAACGTTATTGAATTATTAAATGTTATCAGTAAAACAGCACGCATGTTGTATTAGTTTGGTGAGCGTGTAAAGTAGCTCAAATATAATCCATTATAGCTCCATGTGGCTGAATATTTGTTAGTACATCTGATGGAACAGTCTAGATAGGGGTTGTTTCAATCCTAGTGCCAATACAATGTATGAGTTTTGTTGCCAAGGGTTATCGCAGATCAGGCTTGAGACTTTGAATTTATGACAGTGCCTGCGTTTTCAAAAATGGGGGAGTGGACTTTAAAAGAAGTGGTTCTTCTCCAGGCAGCGAGGGTGTAACCAAAGTTGTATCGAGTTTAAGCATGTAGGATTCCTTTCTTGAAGCTTGACCCACTGTTAGGGCCTGAAAGTCAGGATAACTACCTCTTGATGTTTGGATTAATTGTATCCTTTTGTATTATGTCTATTTGTCCCTCTGTGTATCTTTATGGAAGTGCGGATGATGCACAGAGGACCTTCAGTAGGGAGTCTTGTGACTTGTATCTATGCCCCATAACAAGTGAATGTGGCCTTGCCCAGCACCAGGTCTAAATCTTTCTTTGACGTCTTGGAGTGAATTGAGTTGTACTTATTTGACTTCAACTTTCAGAAGCTAACCCAGCCCATTCCCTAAGAGGTTCACTACAAGCCTGTGCTCATTGTGTAATACAACAGGTCTTGACATGCAGAGGCAATCCACTTTTTGCAACTCTGCAAGGTAGTATGTTGGTATCAAATCACCATCTGAATGCATTAGAAACGTCATTTCTGACTCACTGCCGAGATGACTTGTAAAAAAACAATTTTTTCAGCTCAGTGAAGGACAACACATGTTGGTGCATGTTCCCTAACAGGTCAGAGATGCTGCTCTTGAAGTGAGACAGATTATAGTATCACTGTGACCCTGGTCTCCTCTAGCTTTATTCCGAGCCATACACTGGTGGCTTAGTTCTGAGGAACATGTGGCTCTTTTTTCACCATGTTAAAGCTCTGCATTTTCTCATCTGATCTGCATCAGCAATCATGCCTTTAGTTGTTGTAGTGACATTGGTTTAAAATAAATGGTTGTCTTGCACCACGTGTGCCCCCTAGTAAACTAACCTTCATGTCTAAAATCTGCCCATTTAACAACTTCATAACTATCTGCAATCTAAAAATGAAACTTATAACATCCACATGTTATAAGTTTTATTATTACAATATATTTCTATGTGTAAGAAAAACTTTTTCTGTGTGTGCATAGGGAACAGCCTGGCTCGGACCAGTCCAGCACCACTGACCTGCTCAAATCCAGCTGCAAGTTCCGCTGGTCCAGAGAAGCCCAGTACTTGTATCTCCGCCGCCTCTCCTCACGCAGCTGCTCAGCTATTACCATGGTACGTTGGTTTGCATGGTGTGTAATGTTGATGCTGTGATTTTCAGATTGACATGGAGCCTGGTTTGGTGTCTATGCTGTACGTTTCAGACAGAGGCAGAAAAGAGGAGAATCAGTAATGGCACTGAGAAATATTTTTGGGAAACACTACACCATGAAAACAGGTTCTAATAGAAATCCAGATTACAATTTTGAATCTGAAAATTAGCATAATATGTGACCTTTAATTAGCTATTTATTTATATAGTTTTACTGACAGACTGTATGCTATGTAAAGTATGTAGCTGATTTTTATTTGAAATCCTCACAGGTCCATTTTGCTTTGGTTATTTTCCTCCTTTAATGATTTTGTGGTTTTCTGTTAAAGGTGCTCAGAGGAACTTTCAGTTTGTGTTAATTCTTGCACCCCCTTTGGACAAAAGTGGTAGTGTTTTTACTACGCCAGCTGTTGTTCCTAGGTGAGCGTACTCAAGACAAAGGCATTAAGAAAAGCGTTCTTTGAACTGATATTATCGTCTGCTGTTACATGTCATTTATTCTCATTACAGGAAAAATTAGACTGTTTACAAAATATTTTAAAAGTTCCTTGTAGCACCTTTAAGAAAATATCAAGCATTTTTCTCCCCATGAAATTATTTCATAATCAAATTATTTGATTTTTTTTCTATTTTTATTTTTTAAACTTTATTCAAAAATGTTTTGTGCTGCTAAAAAAGCTGGTTCTCTCCTGCTGAATTGATGGTTTGGAGATGGGAGTTGTAGTGAGTCAGTGTTTCCCGGTCTTCCTTCCTCTTCCCTTATTTGAATACTACACGTGAGTGACCCCTCCTGTATCCAGGACGATGATTAACCAGAGAGACATGTCACGTCCCGAAAGCTTCATTGTTCTAATGACTTGGTCACATAAACTATTCAGGCCAGTAAAGCTGTTCCACATTAGCATGGCCTATTTTAAGGGCATAGTTCTCATATCGTTGTTGAAATGGGGTTATTTCACTTGATTGACCCCTCTGAAATGTTGTTGGCATTACTACATTCCTAACGTATGACTGCTCTGAAGTTAAACATAATGGATACACTGTTGTCCTCTTTGCAAGCAGAAAAGCTTTTAGCATTTGTTAAAACACTGGATATTGAAATGAAATGTTTCAATATTAAAAGGTATTAGGGATTTTCTGGGTCAGCTGGTTTAGCTCCTATATTTGATTTATCTTGTGCTGATAAAACAGATAAGGGGCAGGCTTGAATAGACTAAATGGATAGCATTACACGCACACACAACAATTGTTATTGTGGGACAACTGCACACAGGTCGTCTTTTTTCAAGTCCTTTACCTCAGCTGCTCATGTAATAGTGCCTTACATTGTTCACATAACTCTCTGGCTAAATCTGGGTGCACAAACATACGCAAGCAGTGATTTATTAAGACACCAAAATGCCCTTAACTTAGTAGGTTTGTTTAACATGACACCCCTGTATAAAGAGAGGTCAATAAATACATGCTTTCCTCAATTAATTGGGGAAGAACATGCCACAGAATTCTGACCTCTCAAACCCATCCAACACCTTTGGGATGAGCTGGAACACCGACTGTGAGTGAGACCCTATTAGCCAACATCAGTGATGGATCTCATTCATGCTTTTGTGTCTGAATGGAGCAAGTCTCTGCAGCCAGCATCCAAAACCTGTTGGGAAAGCCTGAAAGCAGAAGAGTGGAGGCTGTTCTAGCAGCAAATGAATGCCCACTGTGGTATTGGAATGACATGGTCTATAATCAGTATTGGTTGTGGATTGTCTACATACTTTTGTGCATTTTCCTCTTGTTAAGCAATATACCACATAAAACCATTGCTGCTATTGCAGGGACTTAAAATACAAAAAATCATACAAAACGATTATCTATCATTTTTGCTGCATTAATTTATTATGCAAAATATATGAGTATGTGTTCCTATGTATTTTTAAATTGCGTGTCTGCCTCATAGACTGTGTTATATATTGAGTACTAGCAGGCTATGCCGTGTGTGTTGTTGTGCTGTCTGGGAGCTTCTCAGCAGGCTCCCTAAAAATCAATGGGAATTTTGGACGATTCCATCTCGGCGCTATTACAGGTGCACGTGCCCCTCCATACATTTACATACAATGTTCCCACCGGTTGCTTATCGTTGCTAACCAAATCAATAGTTGTAAAAGTTAAACAAAGTTGCGGTTACAACACGTTGTTCTACTTTTGTCTTCTCTATCACCGTTACTTTGATTTTTACCCCGCGTGTCCACCCCCGCTTTCATTTGGTACATCTGAACCAAGCTAGGAGTCGGCGCAAAATATCCCCCAAATGTCTAATCTATGCGTTTATGGTGCCAGCGCTGCATTCAAAAGTAAAGTCGGCGTAACTTGCACACTAAATCTCTGTTTTTCTTCCAAACTGGACTATACCAGTCCGGAAACATCTTACAAGTTCTAGTTTTGTCTTAATCTTTACACCGGACAGTTCAAAGTGCGTGATGCCCGTTAATGGAGGGGGGCTGCTCTCTCTGAGCAGATACGCAACCCAGTATTTCACCGTAAGTACTTCCAAAGCGTTATATAAAGTTTTAATCAATCTTAAAGTTGACAGATAAAGGCATATTACTGTTAGTTTTTGGTATGTTCGTTTTAGAGCAGACTTAGTTATTTAGGAGTTTCCACGAGTCCCTGTTGCATCCTGCTGCACCTGCTGTGATAGCTGTCAGCTAACAAAGTTACACTAACGTTCAGTCTAGGCTACGAACACTTGAATTCATCTTGTTTTTATACATTGTTTTAGGGCTGTAACTATTAGTGGTGTATCTACTTGTCCGCCTGGTCTTATTTATAGTCCGCTCAATCGATTTTAATAGTCCTTTGGTGGTTTAAAACAACATTTTTGCTTGATATGTTTTTAAATAAGGAGCGATTGGTGCGACCTGAAGCAAATGTAAGGCTGCAGTGCACACCGTCCAAAGCATAGGTTCGAGGTATTAAAAAGGATACATGTTTTAAGTTGTTGGTGTTCTAGTGAGTTGCTCTTTCTTGTCCCTCACGTTGTAACGCAGCCGTGTCCCCAGTAGGGGGCAGACTTGCTCAACTTTTTGTTATCAGCTGCAGACAGCACAGTAGTTTTGAGTTTAGAAAACATACAGGACTTGTTTACACAATCCCCCTGCCGCCAAACAGCTTTCTAGCAAGTGAACAGTAGTATGGCTTTCATATGTGACTTCATATCGGCTTGATGTTACAATTGACTTAATATTGTGGCTTTTTGAACTATTGGTGGTCATTTTATAGTCTTATTTACTGCTCCACTGAGCTACTATCACTCTCCAACATCCTACACATGCATGGAATGGAAAGCAGAAGATACAATGAATGTGATGAAGTACATATTTATTGTGGACAAGCTGCCCAGATTTCTCTCTCAACTCTGGATAACCAAAATAACCAAACACCTGTGTATATAATGTTCAAATCTGAATGTCACCCACATTTTATTTCAGTGCAGGTTTTCTGAGTTTGGATCAAAAATCCACATAGACCCTCTGTTTCTGCATTTGGAAAGAGTCGGCTCCTTCTCTCAATATGTTTTTTCTAAATCCCGTTCTGCAAGGATGACCCAGTATTCCAACCTCCCTCCTCCTCATTAGTGGAGATGTGTTCTTATGTAATGGCCCAACACTCAGGAGGCTGAGGCTTATCCAGCGTGCCCTGCCATCACAATCATATCACATAGGACAAGAAGACAGTCAGATTAAAACTGGCCTTGCTCCAGGCACTTTTCATTGGCTCGATATAAATCATTTGTCTGACTTTCATGAGTTAATAATAATGTTTCCTCTGTTCCCACATTCTGATGTTGTCTTCTGCTGTAGGCATGTTGTCCTCTCTGGTGAAAAAAGATGGCAGACAAACAAAAAGAATAATCACTTCTTCTCTTCTTAGTGTTTCTGTATTTGTATTGGTTCAAGAATATTCCTGAAACACTTGGTTTGATGAGAACAGTTAACGATGATCCCAGGTGGGCATTTCAAATGGCAGTCCCAGCACAAACATCCTCTCTGCTCTATTCTGTCATGTAAAGGTATCCTCTGTCCACTATGGCAAGCAGTTTGAGCATTCATCCTATATCCTTGATATCAGATTCCTTCACACACATTAACATTTTAAATGTTTTGCTTCACTCTCCGGCTCAAGAAAGGCGACAGAAACCGTTCCTGTAACTGTGTGTGCATCTTGATATAGAAATGGTCAAAGGTCACCTATCCAGGTTAGCTTAGCTCCCCTTGACTACCAGTGATTGAGCTAAACTAACCTGGATTACAACCTTTGCCCATTTTTATATAAAAAATGCACACACAGTATAGTAACGGTTTATTTTTATATTTTTTTAAGATGTTTTTTGGGCATTTTTATTAGGGCTGTGTCAAAATATCGATATATCGCGATACTTAATTTCGCGATATCAGTATCGATTTTTATAACCAAAAATCGATATTTTTTTTTGTTTGTTTTTTTTGCTTTTGCTTTTCAATGCTTTATTGACAGTGCAGAGATACAGATATGAAATGGGGCAGAGAGGGAATGAAATGCAGAGAACAACCACGGGTCAGATTCAAACCCATGTCTGCTGTCAGGCCTGAGTCTATAGGATACTGACTAGGGGTGTGCACGTGTACACGTGTACACGTGTAACCGTTTAGTAAATCATAACCGTTTAGGAAAAATCAATAAACGAAAACCGTTTTTTTTTTTTTTTCTTCTTAAAATTTCAAAGTTTTTAAATATGTTCTGGAGACACGCGTTTATTGATTTTACATCACTAATAAACTAATTGGGGAGGATAAAAGCTAGTCTGCCGAGAATCTGTCTGTCCCTCGGCGAGTGTGTGTGAGTGAGTGTGTGTATCGGCGCACACGCACGGGGAGTCGCCGTGCTGGGACTCGACTCACAGCCATGGAAGAGTGATGAAAGATAACCTAAAGATTAAAGTTACCCGGTTGACGTGAACTACGCTCGTAAGTAGCCCGAACTTTATAACACCTGTTCAACATGCATTTAACGTGGACATGTAGAAAGCGATAGGCTATATTAATCAGGAAATTAATGAAGCGCGATTATGACGGCGAACGTGTGTGTGTGTGTGTGTACCATGGACCTATTATAAGAGGTGTGTAAACGAGCGTAGTTCATGTCAATTGTGTGTTTACAGGCGAACGAACGCGTGTGTGTGTGTGTGTGTGTGTGCGCGCGCGCGCCTACAAGACGGCGGGGGCACGAGGACAATGACGTAACGGTTAACCGTGTACACGAAAAAAAATTCGTCGTGTACACGGTTAGGCATTTTTGTAAACGTTCACACCCCTAATACTGACTATTGAAGTTAAATCAGTTTTGTTTATAAGAACACTTAAGATTCACTGTGCCACAAAAGCACACTGATGTGTTTTCATTTTCAGTGTGTCCTGTACAGTTAGTACAAGAGTGAATTGGATTTGTTATTTTGATGTTATGGCAGCTGCAGCAGTGTTTGATCATATGCCAAAACCAAAAAAAAGGAAGAAAATAGTAAAGGAAGTTGTGAATGAAATAGTATTGACTTCATTTGTCTGTGCAATTATCAATATATTGTGCTGTTATGTTTGACAAGGCAACTTGTTTATGGAATATCGCAATATATCGTGATATATCAAGATACGCAATATATCGTGATATATCGTATCGTGACCCAGTGTTTCCCACTAATGTATCATTCCGTGGCGGGCCGCCACACTTTCATTTTGCCCCGCCACACTTTCATTTTTTTTTTTTTGATAGGCCTAGGCCTATATGTAGCCTATATTTTACTATTTAAAAAATATACATGTATACATTTCATTTGCAATGCGCGAGTTTCACTTGGAAGCAATAGCATTTCCGCATAAAAATCTTTAACGTGTGATTCGCGCTGTGATCTCAAGAAACAATATTTCCTTCAATCATATTATCAAAGCGCCGCTTGAGGGATCGAGGCTTCAATCTCCCCGAGTCAATCAGCCCCTCCCCCTGCGGTGTCAACACGCGCTGTGACTGTATTGCCTTCAAGTAGCCTACGAGAAGAGGTATCAGCGCATTAATTTGACAAGGATCATATGAAACTTATTGAGGTAGCCTAAGTAGTAGGGATGCACCGAATATTTGGCCACCGAAAAAGTTCGGCCGAAAATGGCAAAATAAGTCATTTTCGGTTTCGGCCCGAAACAGTTAAAAAGCCGAACAACATTACCGAAAATTGGCGAACTAAATGACACTAAGGAAATATGTTTTTAAAAGAGCTGCGCGCTGGTAAACCAGGAAATGGCAGTAAAGAGAGACGTAACCGTGTATGCGAGCCACGTCTCTTTGTGAGCGCGCAGCAGGAGCAGTTTGGAGCGTGCATGAAAATGTCAGAGTCCAGTGTGGGAGAATTTTTTCAAACTGGATGAAACACGGCGCAGACAGTGCAATGCTTAATGCAGCATAAAGTTAAAACGCTCGTCCAACACTGATGTTTAATCACCATAGAAACACAAAAGCCTTGCGCGAGCGAAGCAGCGATTCACCCGGTGAAACTCTGTGACAGTGTGACAGATGGTAACGGTGTCACTCAGAGTGACACCTCGCCGGTGAGGGCCGCCGCGCAAAAAAAACTTTAGTTTGACATCTAAAATGATAACCGGAGATATCCTGTCCGTTAGCGCTGTTGGGGGAAAAGGCTCCTACGGTCTGATTGCATTTCTCGAGCCTGAGTACACAGAGCCAAGTCGGCAAACTGACAGCGCGACTAAATACATGTCCAGCAAGCCGCCTCCCTCCGTTACTTTCAGTCTACAGACAAAAAGGTTACAATCACCTCCTAAGCATGGACATCGTTTAAAGCCTCTCATTGTTATGATCAGGGCTTTGAAGCAAATTCTGAAGTCTGAACATTACGGTGGGAGCTGTGGTGCAGTTTTTTTAGAGCAACTCAACCTGCACTGCAAAAAATGAAGAACGGCAATAGGCCTAAGTCAATCTTTTTGTAGATTCATCCTCATATAAGTCATGAGGTAAAAATCAGTGAGAGGTTCACAAATTAATTCCTAGTAAATTATTAATTTTACTCTTAGATTTGAAGGTTTTACTGTTTAATTATTTATTTAGGGTTGCTTTTTAGTTGTAGGCTATGTTTGAGGAGAACATTTGGGAGTTCATGTATGCAATGTTGAAGTAATTGACTAAATAAAAAACAAAACTGCAAAAGCCTCTTTCGGTATTCGGTTTCGGCCAACTGTTTAATTTTATTCGGTTTCGGCCAAGAATTTTCATTTCGGTGCATCCCTAGTAAGTAGGAAAATTACCATCTGTATGTCTGATCGCGAGCAATTTTTCCATCACAATTCATTCTGCGCTCTTTGAGCACCCTCTGCTGGAAAGAATATTGTGAGCTATCCTTCGTGATTGTAGTCACAGTTATTTGAGTACTAGTAATTCAACAATCTAATAAAACAAAAGGGCGCTTGTGTTCACTCTTTTGAACCACAGGTA
The DNA here is from genome assembly GCF_949987685.1 of Ammodytes marinus. Classification (NCBI taxonomy): domain Eukaryota; kingdom Metazoa; phylum Chordata; class Actinopteri; order Uranoscopiformes; family Ammodytidae; genus Ammodytes; species Ammodytes marinus. The sequence goes on along the minus strand of NC_137222.1, from coordinate 20,804,039 downwards.
ACCACCACCTTTGCTTCATTTTTTTGATGGCTCAAATGTGTATCATAGAAAATTATTTATTCATTAACCATTGATAAGTGTGTTAAACTCCATCTTAATCACCATTTATATAGGAATAGTGTTCCTCAAAGTACACCAGATTGATGCATTTAACATTTAAAAAGGTACAAAATTTTCTTCCGGGGGAGCATACCCCCGGACCCCCCTAGGGGGGTCGGGGTCCCCCCCCCCCCACACTTTCAAAAAATTCTGTGGGAAACACTGCGTGACCAGTGTATCGTGATACGTATCGTATCGCGAAGTCCTTGACGATACCCAGCCCTAATTTTTATGCTTTATTGATAGTGCAGAGAGACAGAGGTGAAATGGGGCAGAGAGGGGAGTGACATGCAGAGAGCGACCGCGGGCGGGAATCGAACCCGGGTCTGCTGCTGGGCCCGGCCCGGGAGGGGGACGCCTTACCGACTGAGCTAAAGGCGCCCCATAGTAACGGTTTCTGAAAAATGTAATTAAAGTGATTAAACAAATTCGGGGCGCTCCGGTGGCGTAGTGGATAGAGCGCGTACCATATTGGCTCCGGCCTTCGTTGCAGTGATCACGGGTTCAAATCTGACCCATGGACCTTTACTGCAGGTCATCCCCCCTCTCTCTCTGTCTCCCCATTTCAACTCTGTACTATCAAATAAAGCTTGAAAATGCCAAAAATAATCTTAAAAAAAAAAAAAAAAAAGTGATTTAACAAATTGGTGTTTACGGTGCTGTTTGCCTTTTAGAAAAAAATTATTCACAGCCGCATATGACACGTGACTCGCGTGGCTGCGTGTGACATATCTAGCACACTATTATAGTCTGTTTCAAAAACAAAGTGATTTCAGACAACACAGTTGGTTTTACCTTTCTACTTCAAAATTCAGGTGGGGGTGGAGCGGAGCTCACAGCTGAAAGAAGAGTCACGGTGTGCAGCACAATCATGGTTTTATTATGATTATTTTGTTTTCATGATCGAGTGAAGCCGAAATTAAATGAATTGCCCAGCCCTACAAGAAGGATGACTTAAATGGGGCTGAGAGGTTTTAAATAGCCACATTTTTCTTCTTAAAATGTATCATTTTGGCGGTGGTGATTTTCCTTTGCCGCTGTTGAAATCCTCTTTGGTGGGAGCCAAAAATGTCTCTATGCAGGAAAAACCCTGGGAGAGTGACGAAAAAGGCCAACAATTTAAAATGTTGACCTATTCCTTTAATGAGTAGGCCTATAAACAACAACAAAAAAACTCTCTTGTTCACTAGGGACTGTTCTGGATTTTCTAGACAAGGAGTGTGGTCCAAAATGTCCACTAGTTAACTAGGACACAATGATAATCAGGAGGAGAGGACAGAGGGCTTTGAGGCTTCTTATTGGCTCTCAAGTTCAAAATAAGAAATGCCAACCAATCAGGATTTATCCCTCCTACTTAATTTGCAAGCAGTCCACTACTAGTACTAGTAGTTGAGTCCCAACTGCTCTCTGCTGCTAGTCATTGGGTTTTCCCTAGTAGATCAGAAGATGATAAAAGTGTGTTATGAAGGGTTAGCTGCCAGCCTGAGTGGTGCCCCCGTTCCTCATGAGATTTGAGCGCCACACTCTTAACTTCAGGTACCAACCAAAACAACAACCACTCAAAATCCCAACCATTGTGCTACAACTAAAGGCCAAATTCCACCGGCTGCCTCTCCGGTCCTTCTCCGCTCCAGCACGGCAGAAACAGTAATACAATTAAGAGCAGTCAGTGGGTGAGTTTCCACCACGTCCGCTGCACCGTCTCTCTGCTCCGCTGCTGCTCCAGCTCTCCGGTGAAATACGCACTGCTTCTATTTCTGCCGGATGCCAGAGCTCACCGCATCAATTGAGCACAAAACACATCGAGATAGACAGGAACACAGGCGCCGACAAAACAATAAAACCTCCGGATAATTTTCAAAATAAGACACTCGGTGTTCACTGCAGGTGACATTCTCAAAACAGAGACACACACAAGCATGTCCACTGTTCTTTTACTCGTTCGGATGGGAACAATAACCTTCCGTGCGTTCGTTGTTGTGTAAATACCATATAGGAGAATCATATTATCAAGAGCGATCGCCCGTCACTTTTATTACCGCGGGAACTCCTCGTTCTCGCGACTCCAGCTGTTCAGCGGAGCTGGCCGTGCCTGCTTTGAAAACGGAGCCGGTGGGTATTGACGGACGTGGGCGCACGGAGCAAAACCGTTGGACACCGCACGCGCAGCCAGTGGAATTCCGGGGTAACTCTTAATTGATCTTTCCACAAAATTCCTAGTTGGTCTGTATTTGCTAATCATCTCTCAAACTTTTGAAGTGAGTCTGCTCTGTCCTACAAGTCGGAGCAGATATCAGATCCGACATTTGTTGGCTGATTTTTGGTGTTGTTTTTTTTTCGTGGATGAAAATCCTGGAATTTAATCAGGGCGTGCCGGTGGAGGAGTTGGTCGGTGTGTGTGTCTGTGTATGTTTACACTGTGTGCAGACGGTGGGATTTGTGCTGAATGTAGGCCAGCAGAATCCCTGTTACGTCAAAGGCAGGCGGGCAGGGCAGGCAGGCAGGCAGATGCAGGGAGAGAGCTGCTTGCTGGTGGTTGTACAGCTGTGTTGCCATGGAGGAGGCTGTGGCGCACATTGGTCTGACAGAGCACAGCTGGAGGTGAACAGGGAGAGACGCAGTTCAGACAAGAGGCAGCCATGAAGACCGTTGTCAGCCTGCACAAGAAATGGGCCCATGCCGTCAAGACCATACGGATCCTCCAGGGAATCGTGAGTGTCTTTATCTGCAGATTTGATCAGTTCTGTGGCCAGGGCAAAGGACTTGACTTGAGTGTTTTTGAGTTTTTTTTTTTTTATCGACCGGAGTGTTTCAGAAATGGGTTAAGTTGATTTGATTGGACTTTTATTCTGAAATGAGGGATCTACAATGGCAGAAAAGTGGCATTAACTGTTGAAAAGGATGATGTTTGGGATCAAATGAATTATGGTGATTTCAAAAGGATGTAAGAGTAGTCACAACCAAAGTAACTCAGTGGTTTATGTTTGTAGAAAAGCTGAGGTTCCATCAGGGTTTTATGAATGCAACAAACTTTTGCCCTAAATGATGCTATATTTTTAACAGAAGTTTGTTTGTACTTCATAACTGATGGATGACTGATTGTGTGATTGGAGTCTCTTCACAGGAAAACTGCTTATCAACTAATAATGCTAAGTTAGAAAACATGGCAAGAAATACTTGTTTTGACTTCTCAATGAAAACATTGCTTGTTTTTCTCTGTTTAATACAATGTGATACCTTTTTTGAAGGTTGACGCTGTTGGACAAAAAACAAAACTTTCATAACTCGCTCTGCAGTGGACCCATGAGTCTTAACAAGTCATTAAAGAGGATTATTCAATAATTGAGAGTGAAAAAAAAGTAATTGTCATGTGGCTTGCTGAGTTCAAAATTATCTTTAAGTGCTTGTTAGAGGAAGCGAGCTGATGTTAAAATGTTCTCATCAATATTTAATCAACCATGAGCCAGAAGTTTCCTAGCAGAGCTTGTAGTGAACGGCCCTGTAGAGGCCTGTCATTGTTGTGCTGGGAGCTCCTGCATGGTGTAACAACAGCATGGTTGGATAATGAATTCAACTGATCGTTATATAACGTAATATATCATTAATCTGGTAACACCAATTTGAAACTAGCCTTGAGAAACTAGCCTTGATAACCTTTTCTTATCGTTCCACAGAACCCACCGATGGAGGAGACCGTGTGGGAGCAGTACACCGTCACCCTGCAGAGGGTGAGTCCATCATTCACAACTACAGCTCTGGAAAAATGAAGGGACCAGTCTGGATTTCTTAAATCTTCATCTCTACATTACTTGAAAGGAAAAGCTCCTAATGACAATATGTTGGGGGGGAATTTGGTAGATGGTGTCAGTAGTTTATAGAATAAAACCAAAATGTTTATTTTACTCAAACATATTCTTATAAATAGTAAAACAAGAGACACTGAATATTTGGAGTGGTCTCTTGATTTGTTTCCAGAGCTGTTACATTGTAGCCATAGACCCAATAAGAGAGAGAGCATTTCAATTATTAGTTTGAAACTTTTCTGTCAGCAAACGGTGATAAGACTTCAACTGTACGTGACATTCCCTTGTCCTCTGACGTATGCAATCATCCACAGATTCTTTAATTATTTAAATTTCCAAATTTTGATCAATTAGCCTGACAGTCAAATGAGCTCCTAAGCTTCCTGTATTGAGAAAAACCAATTACATCGATACAGAACTGGAAAAACAGTTGGAGCATTGAGCAGCTAAAGGGCTACATAGAGTATTTCCCTCTGGAGTTGGTGGAGTGCAAAGCACAGCTAAAATGAGGGGGGATATTGGACTTATAAGTCCATTCATCAGGTAGAAACACCACCCCACTCCAAATGACTGCTAACTGCTAATGTTTCTCCATGTTTGCTATATAGCCGTATAATAAGGCAATCTTTGAAAAAAAAGTTTGTCATATCAAATTCATAATTTGGATTGTTGGTGTGCTCAAAGGTTGTTGCAAAAAAAATTACATAAGTTAAATGTTGGTGTTTTCTGGTAAGGGTCAGAAAATGCTGGGTTTTGGTGTGGGGTTCTGCAGGAGGAGTTTGGAATCATACTTTCAACCTGTGATTCAGATCTCACTAAAATGTGATCTATTATTGAGTAAAAATACAAATTATTAGCATGTTACAGCTTTCACAATATCATTTTGGTACTTAAGTATCATGTATTTGCAAAATGAAGATTTAAATTTGGAAGAATCTAGTCAGTATAGTGTTTAGGACTGTGGGATTGACCTATACCAAAGCAATACTTCCTTTTATATCGTACTTTGGGAAATAATATATACATTTTTTGAACAAAAATGCCTAATAATCTGAACATAAGCAACTGTACAGGAGCGTTGCTTTAATAAAGTACTTTCTGAATTGGCAAGGTTACAATTGAAATCATGAACTATTGATCAACTTGATTGATCAAACATTCAGAGCCAGCTTTCTGCTTTTAACAATTTCCGTAGTGTGCAACTGACACATTTTATTTGATAGAACTGATTGCTTGTCACAGCCACATTTCATGTCTCTAAATCAAATCCTTAATTCATTGTTACGTCTAAAAAATCTACAGCCTATAGTGAACCAGGTTCTTCAATTTGCTAATGTTAACAATGTATGATGTTTGCATACTGCAGAGAGAACCAGTCGGGCTTAGGTAATCATCATTAGGAGCTCATTGTCTCATGCCGTGCTTCATCAAAGCCAGAAAAGCAGATTTAGTGCAAAAAAGGTCCTGTGCTGCTGCAGGCTTATGACCCCCGACTCTCAACCCCACCACCACCAGCTGTCACACTCTGTTTTCTACATCCACTTGTTCTTCTCCCCTTCTCTCTGTGGTAACTGGGCACTAGCACGTCTAAATAGGTTTATCTCTAGACATCAAAGAGGCTTCATTGGGATGTAAATTTAGGCACAATCAGACAAGTGGTGGATTTTTATTTGTGGGTTAAGGATCAAAAGAGAAATTTGAAGGGGAAAAATGACAAAGGCAGACAAACACTCAAGTACTTAAAGCAGGTAAAAGAATAAAGAATATTTTACAAACCTTAGAGGAAACACAAAGACTCCTGAATGTTATTCATTGATTTATAGCAGCAGACTTAACATTATGGAGAGCAGAAGAGAGTGCTGCACGCAATTTGAATCAACAGATGAACTGCTTATGTTTAAAATATACGTACTGAAGGGTCAGATTACTTGATGCAGAGTAAAATAAATAAATAAATAGAAGTCATGGAGGATAGGATACAAACACAGAGGCAAATAATGGACTCTGATTTCACTAGCGAAAAGACAAAGCAAGGCTTGATATAATACCTCTGAGCACAATGTCTTTCTAAACTAAAGTAGGCAATGTGTGGAAGGATCTGCAAGAGAAGAAATTCTGCATGTTGTTTTTAACTTCCAACAGCCCCTTGGAGCAGGGTACATGCTCACAAGCCTGATCTTAATGTGGTCAGAACACACAGCTATCAGTCAACAAGCTTCTGCTTTTATTCAACATATTCCTTTTAATAAATTTAAGTGACATTCAGCCACAATGAAAAAATAACCATAATCACCAAACATTGCCATGTTCAATTTACAATATTATTGGGTCACTTCCCCAGAAAAAAAATGCAGTACATATTTTACTTGAATACGAGTCATGTGTATTTGTATTTGTGCTTTATTAAAAAGTCTTCACAGATATCCCAGTACACACAAACAGATGTACACCATGAAATCCCAAAATCACTGGCCAGATGGTGTAACATAGGGTCAGGCTTTGTTCAATCTGCAGTCATTGCTGTGGTTTTTCAACATTAAATGGTGTGGTATGTCTAGAGACTCCCAAAGTATGAGAAAAAACAGCCCTCTCTTTCTCCACCTCCACCTTTCTGTGTTCAAAAACCCCTGTCGGATTTAACCTCCTCCTATGATGTCATAAGGCCACGCCCCTTAATTACCAGCCTAATTTAGCACTACCTCCAACTGTGATGAGCACACCCCCAGATAGCCCGGAATTTTCAGTTAAATTCACACCGGCAGTTAGATTCATGGCCAATAAGAGCAGACTGGGGTTTTTGGAAGGCGGGACTTAAAGAGGCAGACACTCATAGAGAGCATTTCAGACAGAGGCTGAAAAAAGGAGATTCAGAAATGGCATTTACACTACACCATGAAAACAAGTTCTAGTAAAAACCCAAATTACAAATTTGAACACGAAAATAGACAAAATATGATGTTGCCTTTTTAAAACCATTTGGTTTCACCTTAGTAGTTTTTTATTGGCTTCAGAATCTCTTTGGTGCCTTAGGCTCATAAAACCATGTTAAATATGCGTTGTTCTAAAACCAAAAACAGAGCTAAGGTCCGGAAAATCTGGCACATTTGACTGCTAAAATCTGGTTATAGTAATTTAGATTTTTCTTGATACTTTAATCACCGGGAGTAATAGTTTTTCTATCAGGTAAAAAGAGTCTGTTTTCTTGGTCCTCTCCTGTGTTCCTTCATTATGGCCTCTGTTTGTCTCCCTCCCACTGCCTCCATGGCCATCTGCCAGACACAGAGGGAAGTGGAGAATTGTATTGGTTTTTTGCAAGTACAGCTGGAAGGGAGGGGATAAAGAGAGCAGGTCATCAAATCTCTAGCCTAATCTCATCAGGGCAAACTGGAGCAGTGGCAGGTAGCATCGTTTGAAGCCCTAAACAGCTTTCCAAAACATGAAACGCTGTTAATCTCACGTGAAGCACGGCTACAGAGGATAAATATATATGCTGAATGTATTCACTCATGGCTCCAGTGTAATCACAATCAGAATCCCTCTAATCGCAGCGTACAATGCACAGAAAGCCAAGATAAGACCGTCTGAGCTGACACACATCACAGGGATTACTGGATTTTACACACAGACACACACACACACACACACACACACACGCTCACACAGAATAGATGAAGACTCCACATGATTTACAAGTTTTCTTTTTTTTTCTGTTTCTCAGGATTCCAAGATGGGCTTCGGCATTGCGGTGTCAGGGGGGCGGGACAACCCCAACGAGGACAGTGGAGAGACGTCCATCGTGGTGTCTGATGTCCTGCAGGGAGGACCGGCTGACGGCTTGTTGTTGTGCGTGCTGCTCTTTCACATTACTTAGTATAAATCCCACGACTCCATACACTGCACTCAGAAAACGTTTGCAAACTGTAAAGCAGTTTGACGTTTAATACGACTATACGGACAAACACATCCATCTCTTGTCTAAACTTGTCATTCTGTTATGACTGATGCTGTCTGAGAATTAGCTTTAACACACCAATGTATCTGTTATAATGAGGGCTGATTATTGAAGTTCAATACGTTGTTGGCACCGACCGAAATGCCTTGATACCATCCAGTATCAAAAAATGTGGAACTTGAGTGGCACAGGAGATAGGACATTTGTGGTAATCTGAAGGCAGTTACTGCGATTTCAGTTTATTTAAAGTTTTGTTTATTGATATTTTGTAAAAATGCCAATGAGCTGAGACTTTGTAACCATAATGTGTAATGTCCTCTTGTTAAAACTGATTTCATTGTTTATTGTGCAGGAACCAGTATCGAAATCAAGGTATCGATAGTTCCAATTCAGAATGGAATCACTTAACCATGACATATTCATGAAGAAAAATATATTTGATGTACAGATTCTTTCATCCATCTAAGGAATCATCATTATTAATCCACAGGAATTTCCAAAAACAGACGTTCCTGTCTGTCCCATTCATCCATAGCCTTCCAGAAGTTACTATTTCGCTTGTGTAACTCAACCATGTGTTTTTGTGTTCAGTGAGAATGACCGAGTGGTGCAGGTGAATGTCATCCCCATGGAGGGAGCCATGCACTCCTTCGCTGTGCAGACCCTCAGGAAGTGTGGCAAGGTGGCCAAAATTGTAAGTTCACCTTATTGTTTGTTGAGAATAAATAAATGTGGTTATGCTGTTGAACTGGCTCAGGAAATCTAATCACATTTACTTATCCCCCTAATTCTCCCAGAATTTTACCTTTGTCTCTCTGCCATCTAGGGCGGTGCTAAAAAATCGATATGGGTTTTGAATTTGAATTAAAGTCTTCTATTTCATTTTCTTTTATTCAATTCATCCACTGAATGATTAATATAAATTGATGCATTGAGACTACCCAGGTTGTACACAGCAACTTTTATTTCAGCTCTGTTTTGACATTTTCAGCGTACTGTGTAATATCGCAATGTATCGTGATTTATCATATCGTGATTTATCATATCGTGCCCTGTGTATCGTGATGCGTATCGTATTGTGAAGTCCTTAGCAATACCCAGCCCTACTGCTTTCACCTCCCAAAAAAGGCTAAAAACTCCAATACATCATTTATTAAAGAAGTAGGATTTATTGATTTGTTTGTTAAAACCTCTGACCCTTTTGTCCTGATTGAATTCTTATTTTCTCTGTTTACAAACAGACAGTCAAGAGACCCAGAAAGATTCCGGTCAACATGCTGAACCGTCCGCCATCACCTGACGACAGAGTCTTCAACAACGACTACAACGAGGATTACAACTACGACCAGGACCGGCGCAGTGCGTACAGCGGGCGGGAGCACAGCCTGGAGAGGGAGCGGGGCGGTGGGGGCGGCTACACAGACTCAGGCTACCACACCCGGGAGAGGGACTACGACAGGAGGGAACGAGGCCGCAGCACAGAGAGAGACCTGAGCCCAGACCGGCCCTACCGCAGAGACGGCAGCAGAGGCCGCACACTGGACCGAGAGCCCAGCCCCGACCGCCACATCAGGAACGACCACCTGAAGGTCCGCGACTTGAGCCCGGATAGACGCTACCGCAGCGAGCGGGCTTTAGAGCGGGACCACAGTCCAGACAGGCGCTACCGCAGCGAGAGGGCTCTGGACCGGGAGTTCAGCCCCGACCGACGCTTCCGTAGCGAGCGAGCCCTGGACCGCGCAGACAGCCCGGAGCTGCCCCGGGGACGAGACAGCCACAGCCCCCCGCCCAGAGGACACAGGCGCGATCACAGCTTGGAACGAGGCCGCGACCCCCTCCCCAGGAAGAAGGAAGAGCCCATGAAGAGGAGCGGCAGCAGAGACCGTCTGGAGCGTTCTCCCTCTCCCCCCGCCCTGCCCATCCCTCTGGCCCGCCCCGCCAGAGACCTGGAGCCTCTGGAGAAACCCATGAACGTGCTGCTGCTCAAAAACCGGCCCAACGAAGGTGAGAACACTCCCAACGTTTGATACTAGTTACTATTGTTTGTTTGTCAGACCAGTAAAACAAATAGTCTAACTGACCTCTTAACAATGGAGGTTAGACTCAGTTTAACCATAAAGAACTCATAGTAAAGTCCAGCAGGATAAGTCTAGCCTGGTATAGACTGGTTTATATGTTGATGTTCTATAAACCTTTTTTTTTTTTCACTATCTCTTCCAGAATACGGGCTCCGTCTGGGCAGTCAGCTCTTCATCAAAGAAATGACCAGCACAGGACTTGCCAGCAGAGATGGGAACCTGCAGGAAGGGGACATTATATTAAAGGTACGGTCAAAGAGTCAAAATGCTCTTGGCAAGTTCCTAGACTCTGAAGGAAAGCCCATGTATTGACCAACAGTCCAGAACCAAAGAACAGAATAAAGCAGCAAAACCTTTCAGTAGTGTTGGGTGATGTATCACAACATGTTCTACACAGGATATATTGAATCATTATTATGACCATTTACAAATTGTCTTATAATGTTTTTGAGAGTCTGGTGTTGGTTTCTGTCGCACTCTCAATTTTTCCAATACAAATCACTGATGAGTTTAAAGAAGATGTTGTTTCATGTCATGTAATATTCATGCTGACATATGTTGCAGGGACTATATATTGTGTATCGGGGGAATAGTCCAAAAATGCGGATGCCTTGTATCTATCTAAGAAGCGACTTGAGCACAATCCCTCTCTTCCTCCATTACGATTCTGTTTTAGAACACACCTGCATTGTTATTCTTTCTAGTTAGCCCCATCCTAAGCATCTGTCTCCCTGTCTCCTGTCTCTGTCAGATCAACGGCACAGTGACAGAGAACCTGTCCCTCAGCGACGCGGGGAAGCTGATAGAGAAGTCTCGTGGGAAGCTGCAGCTGGTGGTGCAGAGAGACCGTCGGCAGGTTCTGATCCGAGTCCCTCCCATGGTGGACAGCGACTCAGAGCTCGATGGTGAGAGATTCTGAAAAAGCAGCAGGTCCTATCCAAGTGTAGAGGCACGCCATCATCATCATCACCATATGTAAACCCCACCGATCATGAAACTCATATAATCAACTGTGGATAAACCTTGTTGTATTTTGTTCACCAAAGCTGTGTTGCATTCATACAATAAAAGTTTTACACACATCAGTTTAGTTTCATTTGAATGTTTAATGTGTACAATTTATTTTACAAAGCAACACTAGCACTACGAGCTAACCAGAGAGATCCACACCCTAACTCTAACTGTCATCTTTATTCCTCCACCAATGATTACTCACTCTTTTATACCTGTTTTTATTGTCACATGACCATATTGGGCGCGACGATTGGTCGGGTTCAATCTAGATAAGTGGTGTGAGTGGATTGTCTGTTGACCAAATGTTTGCAGGGAGGGGGTGGAACACCCGGGAGACTTGTGACCCAGTTTGTCTGGTTTTGGGACCGTGTGTGTCTGAGTCTGTGTGGGTGTGTGTGTGTGTGTGTGTGTTGTAGAGAGAGATAGAGAGAGAGAGTCTGCATATGTGAAAGTGCTCACTTGCCTGAGGCAGGGTGAGCTAATCCGCCATCATAATCCTGCTATTGGGTCTGACAGAATTTCATTATGTTAATGTTAGCACCGCAACTGCCCGTGCTGGTTTCTGCTACCCAGAGGTCCTTTATGGAAAGATGAAAAGAAAACAATAGAATGTTTTTTTTTTATATAATTTATTATAAATATATATTTTCTTGTTTGGTTCTGCAATGTTCAAATCACCTGAAAGGCATCTATTTAATATTCTTCATGTTAAAATACATTTTGTCTTGAACAAAAATTCAAATTCTTTATTGGCAATAGCCCCTTGAGATGAACTGTGTATACTTCACTTTGTGTATTGATGTGACCTTCATTTGTGTGGCCCCCTTTTTTTGATAGTTTGTGCCCTTTTCTGCCTCCATGACCTGTGGGCCGTTTGAATCATCTTAAAGCCACCTTATATAATGTAGAAAGAAGAGAGAACTTGTTTTTCTGCTGGACATGTTATGAGTCATATTTCCTCAACTTGAAGACAATACTTCACCCCAAACAGCCCACAGACACTTGAGCTGCTTTGGAAAAGGTCATGATATTTCTCTCTGTTTGTTGTTGTTGTTTCAGATATCTCGGAGATCGAGTCATACCGGTCCTACTCCCCACAGGATGACAGGCGAGTTCCCCAGTCCGACCTCTCCTCCCACTCCTCCAATGAGAGGATCAGAGAGAAGCCCAGGTATACGCTGCCATCCAATCCTGAGCCACACACACTCTTTATTGTAGGGCGTTAATGTGGTCGGAAAATTATGTCCGGGTTTTGTATCAGTATGCTACAAACAGCAGAATATCAGGATAATGCAGGATATTGTCGATTTATGCTTTCTGTTGCTGAGCACATTCTTCACATTAAATCTGTCTGAGTTCTTAAATGTTCAACTTTTACTGCATTTATTCTTGGTCAGCCATTTTTTCTGCCATCTTGATAGGATGTTTGTTAGGTTGTTAGGGAATGCAGCTTTCCTATGCTGAATTTAACAAACCTGCTGAACAAGAATGTCCTCTTAACAGATTTTTCTCATTCATACATTTTGGAATCTTAGCAAAGAGGACACACCCACCAACAGGCTGGCAAAAATGGGCGGAATGCCGACACCATTCAGAGGGATGGACAGAGCTGTGGAAGACACACCCCCTTTGCAGGCAGAGAGGGAGGAGCCACGAGCAGAGAGCCCGCCAAGTAAACACCCGTCTCCTTCTCAATAGATAAAGCTTAGACCATTAACTAGTTTTGAGTAGATGGAAATGTTAGCAGCACCTGGAAAAACATGGACACGTGTGTTTCTTTTCTGTTTCCCTGCAGCCCCAGCAGTCACCGTGGCCCCAAAGTTTCATCTTCCTCCTAAAGTGCCACTCAAGCCCGGCGTGGACGACCTGGAGGTTTATGGGTCAGTACATCACAGCTGGATAGTCAGGCTGACACTGTCTAGAGCTTTGACCACACATCTGTCTGATCAGCTCTCTATGTGAAATCCATTCCTAAAGCTGAATACAATTTGTATCTATAATGAAATGTTTGCTTTGTGCATCCAGGCCGAACACAGTGATGGTGCGTTTCCATAAAGGTGACAGTGTGGGTCTGAGGCTGGCAGGGGGGAATGACGTGGGCATCTTCATCGCTGGCATTCAGGAGGACAGCGCTGCCGAGAAGGAGGGGCTCCAGACAGGAGACCAGATCATGAAGGTAAAACTCCTTCTCAACTTGATAGCCATAGGGGAGCCACCAAGTATTGACTAGCACAGTGAACATAGCATGAAGACAAGACTCCATTGCCAGTGTTCTGATATCATACTCCCCTTTTTTAAATAGCTTTAATCAATGTGTTGTTTATGCTGTAATCCACTGTGTACTATACCACTCTGTTGTAATGGTATTTCAGGTGAACAACATGGACTTCAGAGGCATGGTGCGTGAGGATGCCGTTCTCTACCTGCTGGAGATTCCCAAAGGAGAAGATGTAACCATTCTCGCTCAAAGCAAACCTGAAGGTACTGTGCTTTATAGATTATGTCCACTTATAACACTAATACGCATACTTCAATCTAGTAATCACAACATAGTTAAAAAAGATAGATGGATAGACACCAAATAGATATTTTAACCACACAATAAATCTGACAAAAGACCTGTCAACTTAATAAAAGGCATAAATTAATTCAACACCTTTTGCCGTTGTAGCTCAAAAAAAGGTGCAACATCAATATACTGCTGATTTACTGACTGGCCACACTGATTGCTATTCAGATCTGGTTGCATGCTCTATAGCAATAAAGACGTATGTGAGATCTTTGGCTACATTCAGTGAGCAGATAAATCTACAATACACTTTTTATTTTTTCTATTAGTGTACAAGGACGTTTTAGCATCCGGCAGAGGCGACTCTTTCTTCATCAGGACACATTTTGAGTATGAGAAGGAGGCTCCTCAGAGCCTTCCCTTCACCAGAGGAGATATCTTCAAAGTGACTGACACGCTTTATGACGGCAAACTGGGGAACTGGCTGGCAATCCGCTCTGACAAAAACAACCAGCTGCTGGAGAAAGGAATCATCCCTAACAAGAGCAGGTGTGTTCTGGTGGAGAGGATGGGTTACTTATGTATCCACGGATAAGTGTTTTTTTATGAATTGGGATAATATATGTGCATCTGTAATGTCAGTGTTTGCATTTCACTGGCTTCTAATCACCTTTTTTATTTTGTCTCAGAGCCGAGCAAATGTCCAACGTCCAGAATGCTGCTCGGGCGGCGTCAGGTAACGACAGAGGAGACTTCTGGAGGCTGAGGGGTCAACGGGCGGCCAAGAAGAAAGACATGCGCAAGAGCCGAGAAGACCTGAGCGCAGCCCCCATCACCACACGGTTCCCTGCATACGAGAGAGTGGTCTTACGCGAAGGTACCCATAACTATTGCTGTCTTGCACAACATATATTTTCAATGTGTCCCGTGTATTTCCTGTGACTAAATATGTGTCCTGTTTTTAATGTTCCCGTCAGCTGGTTTCAGGAGGCCTGTGGTGATATTTGGGCCCATTTCTGATGCAGTGAATGAAAAACTGGCCAACGACATGCCCGACCAGTACGTCGTCGCCAGTAAGTCCAGACATAATCCCCTCTTTATTGAAATCGCATTGAGAGTATTTTAGGATGAGGGATGTGTGAACATGTACGTCATTCTGCGTTGTTATTCATTTCTTTCTTCTCTCAGAAACGGAACCCAAAGATGCAGGAACTGACAAATCCTCCGGAGTGGTGAGACTAAACACCATCAGACAAATCATTGAACAGGTATGGTATACTATAACACTTTTTTTTATTTTAAACTGCCGCTTTATGAGAATATTGTTACCTCCATCTAACATTCAACCATCTTCCACTTGGTTCTTCCAGGACCTCCATGCTCTGCTGGATGTGACTCCCAAAGCAGTGGACACTCTGAACTACACCCAGTGGTATCCCATCGTGGTCTTCCTCAACCCGGACAGCAAGCAGGGCGTCAAGACCATGAGGAACCGCCTGGTGCCCGGCTCCAGCCGCAGCGCACGCAAACTCTACGAACAGTCCGTCAAGCTGAGGAAGACCTGCTCTCACCTCTTCACTGGTATTGATTGATTGATTGTCTTTATTTGGAACATGCAAGCAATAGAATAAAAAAAATAAAAATAGCAATAGATGAATAATTAAAAAACTAAATGCCAAAAAAAGAAACATGCTCGAAAGGGGGTAGGAGGAAGTAAAAAAACATATCGAGTCCTACCCAACCTAACAGATCAATTTAACTTGATAGTTAGTATTAGGTATGAATCTGGCTCTTACTCTGCAGCCATGATAATAATAAATGTATAAAGGTAACGGTGCTGGATATGGATGATTCCAGATTTAAATAATTCAAGACCTTAAATGGTAAAAACGACCAAGACGATTTGAGGCGAGACACTTTATGTGATTAATCAAATCTTTAAATAAATATACACATTTTTCAATATCTAACTACTAATTATGCACACTTGTTTTGCATTCCTTTTAAAAAACAAAAATCTAGATGTTAGATGAAGCAGTTGCAATCTTTATTTCATTTCTACACCATATTATCATCCAAAATGTTTAGATAGATCCTTTTTAGATTTTAAAAACAAAACAATAACTACATACAAGTCGTATAAATACATATTCTGCATATTTTTTTTTAAGAAGAAACTATCATGGATCAGACATTTAACAACATTTGAACGACTACTTCTTAAATAACCTTCAGAATAGAGTTAAGAATGGTAACTGTTGGATCGATACCTCTGAGCCCACATTACCCTTTTGCACATTGCTTGTTTTTCTGCACCTCCAGCTTCTATCGACCTGAACTCGGCCAATGACGCATGGTACGGCAGCGTGAAGGATTCCATCAGGGAGCAGCAGGACAGAGCTGTGTGGGTGTGTGAGGGCAAGGTGAGTCACCCTGCTGCGGCTGACGGGCTTGGCTCAAACTTTAAAAATCATTTAAAATGGCTTTTTCAATAAGTTAAGTTCACTCCCCAATTGTTAATAATGTGTGTATTTGTTATAACTAGCTTGTACTTTTTTTTTTTTTTTTTTTTCAAGGATTGTGTGTGGTTGTGATTGTTTGTTTGTTTAAAAATTCAATAAAAATAGTTTATGGAAAAAAAAATATATTAAAATGGACTCCAGGGGATAGATGGAAATAACATGAACTCTCCTCTCCTCTCAGTTGGACGGTACAGAGGAAGACCTGGATCTCCATGACGACCGCATGTCCTACCTGTCAGCGATGAGTGCAGACTACCTGAGCATGGACAGCCGTCTGACCAGTGACTATGAAGACACAGCCGACGAGGGCGGGGCTTACACTGACAACGAGCTGGACGAGCCAATGGACGAGCCCCAGCCGGTGTCGGCCATCAGTCGGTCATCAGAGCCCGTGCTGTCGGACGAGGTTTGAGGAACCACTGATACATACTGATATATGATCTACTGTGTGTCTTTTAATTCTCAAGTCACCAGCGTTTACTCTCGGTCAGTTTTAAAACATGTAGGTTTGCATAACCTGACCCTGACATCCTTTGTCTGTCTGTCTGTCTGTCTGTCTGTCTGTCTGTCTGTGCAGAAGCCTCACCCTGAACCGCGGGCTCGTATGAGGAGAGCAGGGAGCAGAGAGATGCTGAACAGAGAGCCCAGTCCTCCACCTTCCTTTGTCCCCGATCCCCCACAGGTGAGAATGTCTAACATGTCAGAGTCAGACAGAGGATACCAAAATATTTTTTTTTTCAAAACCTTAAACATGTTGGTTTTTCTTTTCACAAAACCGTATTATTTTTTTTAACAAAAATTTAAATAAAGATGAAGGATAAAAAGTATATAACAAGTTTGCCTTAATATCTGATTGAAGACCTGAAGCAGGTTTAGTAGCCATAACACACGTTTGTATCTCCTTTATATACAGTCTATGGATTTAATTAGAAGGGGAAGCTATATAAAGCGTTGAAACTAGGGCTGTCAAGAAAAAAAAAATAATCTAATTAATTACAGGCTCTGTGATTAATTAAACTAAATTAATCGCATACTTTTATGACACTTTTATGCCTGTTTATAAACAGCTGTTTAGCCTACTACAGTTTGTTTCTCTCTCTCTCTCTCTCTCCCCGTCTCTCGTAACTTCTGTCTCCTCCCCTCAGTCAGGTTTCGAACTAGCGCCGAATTTTCGCAAAAAAACAAGCAGACTAAATGACGACTTTCCATCTCCCACAACTGAGCCGATTCATTTACCATCGTCGTACTCATAGGCAAAAAGATTGACACACACACACACACATACATACACACACACGGGGTGGGTGTCCGTTAATGCGGAGACGAGACAGCTAGCAAACAAAATTGAGACACACTGTCCCCTGCTTCTCTCTTTATTTTACTCCCTTCTACCCGTACGGGTAGCAATTGGCTACAGGTGCAGCTGCGCAGCACTTATGCACCGTGTCAAAGGGCATTATAGAAGTGCGATTAATCTGCGTTAATTTTTTTAATCGCGTTAATTTTTCTGTGATTAATTAATCGAAATGTACGCGTTAATTTGACAGCCCTAGTTGAAAGCATTCAGAATGTCATTCAGTCCTCTGTCTCCCCTGTGCCAGGTGCGGGTAAAGGCTCGGACGGACTCTGCCCGGAGCTATGACTCTCACTCCAGCAGCACCATCAGCAGTGACGCTGCCGGCGGACACAAACCTCTCCCTCCTCCCGTGGCCCTGAAGCCCAGCATGCCCCGACTGACACACCCACCAGAGGAGCACAGTGCCAGGGAGGAGGACGACCCCGCTGGCAAGTCATTCCTGGGAAAAGTGAGCACCATCATCATTACTATGTTTATTCACAACCACAGAGAAGTTTGTGTTCTGACCCATTAAAGGTGGAGCCAGTGATTCTGGAAAAAGCTTGTTGTCAAAATGACTTATTGTCCTTCCTACCAAACAGGTAGTGGATTGTGAAGAGATATTCACTGACTTTGACAAAACATGGTTTTTACAAGCGCTCCTCAGAATTGCTGACTCAACCTTTAAATCTAACAGTTTCCCTTTGAGAAACACATGTTTGTGGTTAATCCTTTACTTAAACGGTTTGTTATGTTTAATACACAGGCTTTGACTCGGTTATTAAATAATTTCTACTTCATTTTCTTCCTCTTTTGTTTTTCCTGCTTCTTATATGAAATAGAGAATGAGCGACCAGGTAACTGAATGTGTCAGCATTCGTCTTGCCCTCCTTTTTATAGGTCACATATGATGCTAATTTTCATGTTTAAAATTGTAATTTAGGTTTCTACTAAAAACAGTTTTCATGATGTTGTGTCCAAAAAAAAACTGTATATATCTCACCATGCCATTGCTGAATCTCCTCTTTTCAGCCTCTGTCTGAAACGCTCATTTTTAGAGCCTTTCTCTTTAAGCCCCACCTCATTTAGAATAATAAATAAAAAACTGTTTGCTCTGATTGGCCCTGAATCTAACTGCCACTTGATTCAGGGGGATCTAGGGGTGTGCTTATCACAGAGCATTTAGCATAATAGGTGACCTTTAAACCTCATACTTCCCCTAAACACATTATTGTGGCTCATCCAGCATTTAAACAGTTTTATTATGTTTAATACACAGACTTTGACTCACTTATTAAATAATTTCTACTTCATTTTCTTCCCCTTTTGGCTTTCATTGCTCCTATCATGAAATAGAGAATGGGTGACCAGGTAACTCAATGTGTCTGCATCGGTCGTGACCGCCATTTTAAGTCCATAATCACTCATCATCGTTCATATGAGTGTTCAGCCATCTGCATTTCATTCAACTAGCTCACTTGTATATGAATCCCACCAGCAGTATCTAAACTAGTTATCCTCAACACTGGGAAGCTATTTGACCATTCTTTCATTCCTCCTCCTAGATTAAAGCCTTTGAGAAGATGGACCACCTGGCCCGGGCGCAGAGGATACTGGAGCTTCAAGAGGCAGAAAATGCTCGGGTCAGTCAGTGCTGTGTATCTTAATATAAGGGCCTGAGGGAGGACACTGTTATGTAGCTCTGCCCTGGTCCTGCATAGTGACTGGGGATAAGAACAAAAAACATCTTTAGCATATTGTGTATTGGGTAGGGACCGCTTTACAACCAGTATGGACAGCAGCAATTCTCAGTTGTCTAATATGGAGCTGAACAAACTCTCTTGGGGCCCATGTAGAGTTTGAATGTCTCTTGGTGTGTGTTTCTTAAAATGTTGCATTCGTTGTGACATATCTGGGTCTGCTCTCCTCTGTCCACACAGCTGGAAATCGCCCAGAAGCATCCCGACATCTACGCCGTCCCCATCAAACTGCCCAAACCCAACCTCAACCGTCCTCAGCCAATAGGGTGAGAGCAGCTCTCTTCTCTGTGACATGTTTTAGCAAATGTAATAAACCGTAAATGTAATGTATAATGTAATAATCGCAGGGATATTTAACCTTGATTGACCCCTCCCATTAAGGCATTTATAGTTAGCAATTTGTAGAAGCTGCAGAGTTCGATCACAGTGATGTATTACATTTGTAGGAAGTTAATACAATTTTCAAAGCTTAAGATTGTACCATCCTGCTAACATTATAAATCCCTGAAATTGTAATAATACGTTTGAAGGAAACTACGTTGTACTTTGGTGCTAGACTGTTGTTATGTTTGTACAATAAAATCTGCAGATTTGTATTACATTTGCAGTTAATAATGTAAGTGGGAAGTTATTACGTCTGTGGGCAGTAGCATGCACGGGGGGTGAAGAGGGGGCAACCAACCCTGATTTTTTGTTCGGTGTGCTTAAATGTGCTTTAATACATCTTTATTCAAACCAATGTATTCAACCTGTCAGCTTGGGGGACTTCTCCACTTTCCATAGGTCATACAAGGGGCATTTGAGCGCCTCAGGGCCTCTCTGTTGTGACATTTGGGCAAATGTGTCTGTCTGTGTCCAAGAACAAATAATACCCCAATATCTGGGGGCTCTCAGCGTGCACGCAAGGGCCTCCCAACCCCAGTTGGGCCCCACGTTTGTTGAAATGCAGGATGGGCCCTTTTTTGACATATTGTATGTTACTAAACTTAAATCTAATGAAAGTATAATTGATGTGTGTGTGTTCAGTTCCAGCTCTAACCCTGAGCCCCAGGCTCCCTTCAGACCACATCACTCTGAGAGCAGAGGACACGAGGCAGAGGAGGATGAGTACCGCAGACAGCTGGCCGAGCAGACCAAGAGAGGATACTACAATCCACAGAAATACAATGACACTGAACTGTAGGCACGGCAACCAGGCACACAGCTGGATTCCTCCCACATCAGCATCACTACAGGCAGATGGTGTGTGTTGCCTTGGTAACGGCTCGGATAGAAGCTTTACCTGCAAGTGGACACTCAGAACTTTGTCTATAGCCAGAGTCAGCACTAACTACAGACACTTTTCAATACTGTACGTGTTGTATTTCACACAGGTCTGTACACAGGTTTACCAACCCACATACTTCTCACAGAGTTTATATTTCACTGTATATATATATTCTTCCTCTGTGTCTGAAGGTCTTTGTTACAAGTGAGCTTTTAATTGCCCACATCACATGAACAACTAGCCACGCTTTCTATCTCCTGTATCTCAGTGACATTTATGGCTCAAGCAAATCATGTTTTTCTGCAACATACTGTAAGCAGTATATATACAATATACCCTACACTGTGTAATATGTGTGCATTGTGGTAAGCAGCATATTTTCAAAGTGCCTTGTAGCTGAGATTAAAAACATAACTATAGATGGCACAGGGTTCTTAAATTGAACATTCTCACACTAATTGCAAAAAAAATCAGGTAAATGATGTCACAAATTCCTGTTTGTTTTAGTGTAGTTGCAGCCAATATCACATTGGTAGTTTTTATATAAAATATCCAAGTCTTTGTACATGGGAACATCTAGCTTGTGGTAATGACAATGTTGATCAGCTTCTTTTTTATGTCTGTTAGTTTGTGATTTTTGCTTTTTTTTGTGTGATATCTTTAGTGTTTCAGAACAGACTCAAATTCAATTACATAAATCTTTTTTTACATAATTTTTTTTTATTTGTGTATTCTTATGTATATTCTTTGACATGTCATGGAATAGAAACTTTGAAAGCTCGAGTGATAATGTGAGTCCTTGTAGAATTGTCTTGCTTAATGCAGTTATTGCCAGTGAGACTCTTGAGCTGGAACTTTAATTTACCATGTGAGTACCAACATGCATTCAGTCCTTTTGAAAAGAACAACCCATAACATGAGGCCCACTGCCTTTTGTCCAGGAGTTTATTCAGCAGAGTTGTACATGCATTTGCTCTTTAACTTAATCACTTCCATTTGAAAGTTCCTTATCATCTGGCTCTCCCTGACAATGTATAGGTCCAACATGATTAGAGTACATTCAGATATAACAGCTATGTATTAATATTTACTCTGTTTGCCACCTAAAATATGCACAATAGAATCCACGATTTCTCTTTGGTCAAACATAACACGTCACATTTAACACTCGGCCTAGTGAGATAATCTGTCTTCTGCTGTCGTACTGAAGATGTACATGTTTACCAGACAGTGAACTGTACAGATTAAGGCAAGTCAAGTGATATCAAACGGGATACGGAGAGGAGAAAGGGGCTTTAGGGCTTTTAAAACAACAGGACAGGTGGATGGACTGAGTGGGTTTGGTGAAGACAGTGTGTTCAGATGTAGACGGGTTGCTCCTGTGCGGTCAGCAGACGGTACATGGCTGCAGGCATCGTCTTCATGTGAATCTGGAGCAAGAAAAACACAACAACTTTCTGAACATTCTGATATGTTTAGATTATTTCCAGCAGTCAGGTTAAAAATGTAATTAAGAACCAAAACTGTTGATTCAAACCTTAAACACATTTCACAGAGATAAAACAGTCGTGTCATACTCATCATTCTGCTGATCTGAGTTTCTCCGTTTCAAAGAATTAGAGTTTTCATTCACTGATGAAGACCAATTGATTCAACTTTGCTTTTCTTTTAATCTCTATTAAGCTAACATCAGGGAAACTGAACACTTCCTTCAGATGTTTCAAACTAAAAGCTCATCAAAAGGAATGATGCCCTTTGCTTTGAATGTGAAACCTCTCACAGCAGCTAAATACTAAAAGCAAACTTAAAGTATAAACACATTTTTTTTAGTATAAATTGGGGAAATGATCATGATTTGTAAAAGAGCCACTGCTCCTACCTCTCCCATGGCGTTGGAGAGAATCTGAACAATCTTCTCGTGTGGCGTGGCCACCACACTCTGGCTGTTGATCTCTATGATGCGGTGACCCACACGCACGCCTCCACGCTCAGCGATGCCTCCTCGCATCAGGCTGCAGATCTGAACACACAGAAACAAAGGCAATGTTAACTCACACCAGCAAAGACCATAATGTTTAAGGTAGGGACAGAAACGGACCAACCATGGAACGACTGTAAATGAGTTCAAAACAGGGGCGTTTCTAGGTTTCTGAAACATCCGGGGCTTAGCCCAAGATGGAATAGGACAGTAAATTGTTATACTTTATTGCACATGCAAAATTTTTTTCATAATGCTTTACCTAGATAAACAAAATAGGCAGGTAATTATAGCTTTAAATAGCTACCTGACTGCTGCTTATCCCCAGACATCTAAAGTTCCATTTCAAGTTATTTCATAGTAAAATTAATACTACGTAGTGAGACAGACCTTACGTTACCCATATCAGGGGTGTCAAACTCATTTTCACAAAGGGCCACTCTACAATATGATAATCACACTAAGGGCCGACATGGAGTTTACTGACATGCCTTCTTTTTAATCCAAAAAGTAAAAACAACATATCTATGAATATATTATGTACAACCTGCGTACAGGGTCAAAGGCTAGGTTTCATTTCAACATTTTGGGGGACAAATTATAGGTGGGAGGTATTACCCCCAGAAATTTTTGAGCGTCAAACACTTAATTTCCTGCATTCTGGTGGATTTTTATTCATCTATCTGTGCCTTTTCTGCATCATTTTATAGTGGAAATATTTTTTTTTTCTGTGAAGGAAAAGACCACATTCAGATTCCTAAAGAAACAACTATAATGGAATATAATACAGTAAGGCTCTCAGGCATCCTGGATTTTTCAAAACTTTCTGCACATTCAAAACATATCACATGTTTTGGGTATTTCCTTTTTAGGAATTATGACTCAGCACCAGTGTTAACTATTTATGACACTCAACATTGGTAATGAAATGACAGCCACCATTGGAAATGAAAAGGGTGGGCAGCTAGAAAGTTAGCTAAATTGTAACTTAAGGCAAAAGTTGGAAACAAATCATGTTAGCATTCATCGTTAGACACTCGACACAATCAGTCATCAATATTGGCATGCTATTTACAGCCCACAAAAAACTGACATATTTTCTTCAATGCAAGTTCATCAATTCAAGGCTTAAAATCTTGAGCAGTAGAACAGAAATTCCTAGCAGTAAGCTACGCACGAGTCCTAACAAATGGGAGCATGTGTGACGTGCGGATATGGCACAGGCTCTGCATGCAGCAAAATATATATGAAAAAAAATTATAATATATATATTATTTTTTGTAACAAAAAAGATTTGGGGCTAATGAAATTAGATCCGGGGCTTTAGCCCCAAATAAAACAGCCTAGTGATGCAACTAGTTCAAAACATCATGTATGTTGCCAAGACCCAGACACTGGATTTAAAGACACGTACACAATTGCACAGGGCAATGCATAGTGAAATTCTTGTGTTCGAGTCCGGCTGTCATTCAACTATATAAAGTGAAAGATTATATATAATATCATAAAGCACTGTTAAGAAAATAAAAGCTCCTTTTTAATCATCAAAAATAGGGCAGCATCATTTCTGCAGTGTGTGTGTGTGTGTGTGTGTGTGACTCACTATGCCGTTCTGGACGCTGAAGCCCAGCTGGTATCGTAGGTCCGGCCTGCGGATGAGCACCATGGTAACAGGAGGACAGCGGACGATGTTCATCTTGATCCTGGACTGAGACTTCAGACCCTGAGGGACAGACGGAGACGGACATTACAAATCACAGGGTTCTTCATCCAGCAACAGACAGTTATATTTCTGAAATGTTTTTTAAAACATTGTCTAAGGGTTTGTGTGGCAGAACATTTGAGTATAAGAAAGTACTTAGTCCAAGCAGTTTTTATATCATTAAAGTGCATCTTACTGAAGATGGTTAGATGTCACCATCTGCACAGACATAAGGCTTTGAACAAACCATTCGTTTGGTTACAGTTGCTGCAATTTCTAATATAAATATTTGTTGAAAGGAATATAAAGAATATAATGCTTAATGCTGTAAGGTATAGCCTTACATTACTGCAATATGTATGTACACAATGTTAGTACTGGAATTAACAAGAATAGGAGATGGGTAATATGTAAACATATTGACAGAAAATGTTACAAGTATAAATATAGCATCAACAAGTACACTATCAAATTGAATTGTTAATACTCCTAAAGATAACACCACTTGGACTCTTTTGAGCAACTCACTAATGTTTGTTAGGTTTAAAAACTAAAGAACAATAGTAGTTCAAATAAATAAACAGCAAAAATGAATATATTCATTGAACCATTGTTTGTACTGAAGATATCATAAAGGGCTGACCCTCATGTTGAATGACGTTGAGTTAAACAAAACCATTCAAAGTAAAAATAACAAAGAAGTATAAATGAGTGAGTAATAAAGGAAGAGAGCAGCGTTGTACCTTGATGATGCTCTGGCAGGTGTTGAGGGGCAGACCCACCAGACTGGTCCCGTTAATGGTCATGATCTGGTCTCCTATGTGGAGTCGTCCTGACTTCTCAGCCGGACCAGCATGCATCATGCTGGCAATGATGACAGTGGGGAGGATGGATCCCCAGCCAGACTCCACTATCACCACACCCAGCATCTCTCCTTTCTGCTTCTCTATGTAAACCTACAGTGAAGCACACACAGGTTTGTTGTAACAACACTTCAAATACAAAGCTTTAAACGGCAGCTAGCTTCAGTAGCAACGGTCACGTTCAGAAAAAAAGATTCTGAAAAATGCGTAAGGACAGCAGGCGTCCAGAGCAGCAAGACAATGGTGGCCGGTCTGAGGTCAAATCAGGTGTGAGGGTCTCAAATTCACCTGGGGCTCATGCTGGGGTAACAATCTATTTTATTCAAACTGTGTGATATCTGTGAATGTCACACAGCTGTGACTACAAAAGCAGCTGCTCTTTGGAACCGCTGGAAGGCAAAGTGACAGAGCAGGGAAGTAACCGCACTGGCTCATTTTAATGAAACGCGACTTGACCTCAATTGAAGGGCTGTTTTTGACTTTATTTATGCATAAAGAAGGCAGCAATCTTAGAACGCTTAAAGGCACATACATTTTTTTTGCGAGGAATACATTTTTTATGAAAACAATCCTGGCTAGAAAAAATCTACTCAATGTAAGCACATGAAGTAAATGAGAGTTAACTCTGGCTGTGCTGCCCCCTGCTGGGGTACTCACGTCTTTGCAGTTCTCAGACTTGGAGAAGTGGATGAGGTCGTCGTTGTACATGTCCTGAGTGTTGAGCAGGTCGCTGTACTCTCTCTGGCTCAGGTCCTCGGGGTCGATGCCGTTGGCTCGGAGGAACTCCTGGTAAGCCACGCTGAAAGACTGGCCGATGGACTGGGCTATCAACTGGGCCTAAAGGGGGGAGAGATGGAACCTTTAGTGTCCCGGTGGGAAGGTTGTCTGCACACAAACACACTGAGAACAGAGCCCTCTGTTTAAAAGGCCCGTTTACCCTAAGCTAAACAGAACTTTGAGCTTTACTCTTGAATCAAGTATTAAAGGCCACGAGAAATATCATTCACCAGTATTATGTGGGATGGCTCGACCCTTGTTAGAACAGTTTGGGAGATTTGCACTTCCATGCACTAATCAGGACTTAACTATATTTGGATCAAAGTCTGACCACAGTCGCTGGGTTGTTCCAAACTACACAGTCATAATGGAGTTTTTGAGTGTCAATATTTTAATAAATAATATGTATGAATGCTTTTCTTTCTTTTTTTGTCAACTTGGTGGGTATACTTTGTTATTATTAATGAGGATTTATATTCAAAATGTTATCTATATTGTAATCAGCAGAACTTAATTTAAACCCGTAGTTTCACCCATGGCCACAAGATGCTGCTCCAGGAAAACACTATTCAAATGAATTCAACATTCCCCTCCCTCAGAACATAGTCAATGTATTGTATTGAATATAAGTTGGTGTGTCAGTATTATCTTTGCCACTCTTAAAGTACTTTGTATTGGTGCCTAAAGGAAACAGGTTTTGAAACTAGCCTATGGACATCAAATATAAATCCCTTATTGTAAAGTTTGCAGTTTCACTCAGTGTTTCCCCCAACTCTTAAAGAAGAATATCCAGGTGATTCTTTGACATACAGTCAACTGGATAACAACTACTGTAGATACAACATGAAAACAATGAGATGATCATTTTAGTGTATTTCCTTGTTTTTGGTGAAGGCTGATTCCCCTTGCTTCCACTGTCTGTGCACAGATAGACTAAACTTGTCCTTGACTCTTCTCTGTACTTAAGTGATCTCAGCTAACTCCCAGCAAGACAACCCATACCAGCGTTGATTTAAATAACACACAGTAACAGCCAAGTCATACTACTTCAGCTCCCCAAATGTACATATTTTGTTTTCAGTAACTGCCAGACCGTGTCTAGCAGTAAACCCACATACTAGCTTCCTACATGATATAATTGATATGCTTATGTATGACACAACAATAACAGATGAATAACCAATGACTCACGTCCTCGGACTCAAAGACGTGGCAGATCATCCTGTAGAGCCTCTTGTCATCCTGGTCGATGGTGGTCTGCTCTTCTGTCTGGTCCAGGTTGTCCTGTGCACTGCGGGAACGCACCATCTTCCCCCGGGCCATCAGCACCACCATGTTCCCTATGTCTGCTATGTAGGAGATGGTCCTCAGAGGGAGGTCCATTAAAGACTCCTGGGGGATAAAACACAAAATGTATAAGATGGATTTAGGTCCCTTGTAATACTGTGACATAACCACTAAATGAAGAGGTTTGGATGGAGGTTTGGAGGGAGAATTAGTTGCATGAGGATATTTTCATGGGAATCATCGATTCCGGAGAACACTTGTTGTCAGAATCACTTTTTGTCAAAATAAGTGAATATCCCTGTGTTAATAGAGTGTGTAAACAAACGCCCCTGTTTACAGAGCCTAGGCTGTGTATTAACACTGGATTTTTTTTTTTCAGGGAACACAAAGCACATACAGGTAGCGGTCAGATCGTGCAGAAATAATTCACTGATTTTGACAAAAAGTTATTTTAAAAATAAGCATTCTCCAGAATGCACCTTTTAGGGATTCATTCATACTGTGAGAATCGCATGATGTCATTTGTCATTTGTATACCTGAGTGTCTGCATTGAGGACTTTGATCCTCTGTGTGGACATGAACAGATCGACCTCAGCCGTGGACGGACCCTCCCCGGTGGGACTCTGAAACACAACGATAAGAAGCAATAGGTCAGTGAGCAGAGAGAGCCATGACCTCCAAAAGATACACATAAAACACCAACGTCTCATTCAATCTGTATTGAGGGACAAAAGGACCTTAACAGGTGTGTTGTGTTTATTTGTGTGGATGTGTGTGTGAGGACAGAGACTACTGAAAAAAATATATAATAAATCTTACAGGACAAGACTATTAAACACAAAACACTATTAAATACATTTGATATAATGACAAACAAAACAACAATAATCCCAATGAAGTAATTAACAACCTGTATACATCTGCAGTGATTTTCTCCTAGTTTAACATTAGCGTTTGACCTCAGTTTTCTGTACACATCTTTTACAAGACACTTACAGAATGACAAAACGAACATACCTTTTTCCTGTTCTTTGCCTGTTTCTGTGCAGCCTGCAGAAATAAGAAAGACAAAAAAATATGAATCAAGACATCAGTTCTAGAAGAAAGCTTTTTGGAGGATCGATAAAAAACCCAATCGCCTCATTCACTCCTCCTGACTGTCTACATTCCAAATGCCAAATTGAGGGACAAAAGGACCTTAAAAGGTGTGTATGTGTTTATTTGTGTGCGTGTGTGTGGGAGGACAGAGATGTTACTGTCTATCACATCTGACAACAGACGGCTGCCAGAGGCCTCTGCAGCAAATCTTATCAAAAGTTTCTCTTCATCAATGTGACACCAACGACCCCGAAGAAAGACAGGCGAGCTCATGTGTGTGTGGCAGACGCCTGGTCACAGCTCAGCACTGTTCATGTTTCCACTGCAAACTGCATCTGTTGTTTCCAGGATTCACACCCAAACCTGCAGCTCACCTCCATCCAGATGTGATTAAAGTTTTCACCTGGATTCAAACTAGAGTTTATTTCATGTCTATAGATGTGGCCCTGATATGTTGTACTCTGTGTGAACGCTGTATGTAGTGTTGGAAGATATAGACTAAAGCTGTTGTATTTAGACTGTAGTTGATTTAGATTGGAGCTGATTAGGTTGTGTTCTTTAGTGCACACCAGATGCAAGTTGGACACATTATTTCATTTTCTCAGATAGTTCGGTTTGCGTTCACACAAGCAAAAACTCAAATGGACTATTCATTGTAAACTAAAGTCATGCTGTTTAATTATTGGTCAGACAGTTAGACCGGTAGAAATGCAAATCCCTCAGCTTACATCATGGCGCATCAGCAGGTTACTTCCTTACTGGTCTTAATGTGGAGCGTATATTGTCACAGCTATAGTATATTAAATGTAGTGCCACAAGGTGGCGGTTTCTGTTTATTTGTTGGCTATACTGCTGTGGATCCCAGGTGTTGTATGGTTGATTGTTAAATATTACAAATTGACAATCAAGTTGCAGTGCATGAATCCCACTTGTATGCTGACTATAAACTAGCCTGAACTACTGCTAACTATAATCTCTGCTGCTTTCCTCTGACTACACCAGCCCATGTTACAATACCAGCACACCCTAGCTGACTGAGCATATAAGTGTATGCTCAGTCAACGTACGCTAAATGATTTAATAACACATGCGATTATAATGAAATAAACTCTGCAGTAGGCGGCAAAATGACGCATAAATACAGCAATCGGATATGTTTCACACATGAGAAACTAAACATCAAGTAAATGAAAGACAGTGAAGTATGTGACAGTGCATCATCATCATCATCATCATCATCATGAGCTAGAGTCTGACTCCTGACCTGTGGTGGACGTTAGCGTGCATCACTCTGTCAACTCTAATGTTTCATTTGGTTTAAGATATGGCAGACAGACATCTGCTATGATAATCAGTGTCCATCTTTCTATGCAGCGCTGGACCGTCCAGCCTGCGCAACTAAGGCTGTCACTGACAGTGGCCTTTTCACAAAATATATTCATACACAGATATTTTTATATAATTTGTTTCTACTAATATAATTATTTGTGTATATTCCATTAGATTGAGTATATTTGTGTTATTATAGTCCAACAACCATCATGCTACATCCAAGATGGCAAAACTTTTACTTGAGTTTACTTTTTGAAATATTCAGTCTTAATGGCCATTAAAATAACACCATAAAGAAAAGGTCAGATCAGTCAGTGCATTGCTAAAAGCTAGACGCCAGCTCCCGCAGCCTGTCAGACAGCCAGCCCTACCTTCCTGTCTTTTCCATTCTGACAGTGGAGTCACTTATGTATCCCCCCTCATCATTAGAGCCTAACCTTCTCCCCTCCCTCTCTAACCTTGACGGAGGCAATGTCCCGGAACTGTCAATCAGCTGTCCACAAAGCAAGAGTTCATCTTAGTTTGTGTCCTCTAACTGCCTCCGAGACTTTCTTCCCTCGTCTCTATGAAATGGAAACATCTTACTGCGCATCACTCACGCTCAAACGGTTCCATGTTTAAAATGCTACGCTGTAATGTAAGCCATCTTCACCTCATGACATCACCTGCCCTCACCTGACTCTTTCAAACATGGAGCGCAAATATGGTGTGTTCAAATTCATCTCGGGATTTTTTATTTTTCAAGTGTACAGCAGAACGCACACAGTATATGAATCACTACAAAGCCACATGTATATATATTGTGTTTTTTTCCTCTCTGTGCTTAACATGCATCGTGACTGGAGCAGAACAACTCTCCAGTCTTTATGTAACATCCAGTGGAGCTGAGGAGAGGAGTCTGTACTACTGTGTGGACGGGGAGCAGTGATGTGTGGATGATGCACTGTGCACAAAACCCTGGGACATTTCTCCCACTGACTCTATTATTTCCTGCCAAGGGTTAGTGACTTTAAAAAGAGCCAGATATGAAGCGAAACCTCGGTTACATCACTTGTCTGATGACGTGTCCAAGTGTGTTCTCCAAACCCAGGGGCTGTGGGTTTGACCTTTGGGGGTCTGCGATGTCTGTTGGAAGCACTATTATTTTTAAACTGTACAGTTTAACAAGCATGAAGGCTGAATACCACGCTGTCTGACTGCATCACAAAGTTTCAAGTGTTCCAACTCTCTATTGAAGATATATGATGTTTATACTTGGTGAAATGATAAATGCTCTGTGTTTTTATGGCAGCACCATTCTATCAAATGGGAATATTCTAGATCATTTCAGACACATCGCCCCAAATTCAGATTAATATAGTTGGTCTTTTTGGCACTAGCAAAGGAAATAAGAAAATGTTTTTTTATCTTCACAGATATGAAATTGCGCGTTTTATTTCCATGCCTAGGTATAAAATGTATACATAAATAATTAGCCTTAGATTGGGAGTAGGTTGTCAACAGCGGCTGAGATTTGTTGTACCAATAAAATTGAAAATGGGGCATTTTCTAATGAGTTAAGCTCTTGAAAATATGGTTGAGGATAGAGGCTTCCTGTGTATGAAATCACTTCCTATTTACTATGTAGTGCACTTGATTTTCCATTTTGTATTGCTACAATGGAAATAGATACCAAGGCATTAATTCTACTTCCTACTAACAATTCCACACTAAAATATGCTGCCTTTGAATAGAAGGAACACGTTACATTCAGTGATTATGCAAAAGGTGGATGATGAAATCTCAATGTACTGCTCAAGGTAGAGTCAACTTCTGAGTAAGTACATTGAGTAACTTAAGGCATGATTTGGAACAGAGCCACACACTTTCCTGCCCGTGTCTCCAGAATGAAATGAATCAAATAAAGTGCAGTTAGCTCTCACCCGCACTCTGTTCATGGCCTCCTGGGCCTGCTGCATGCGGGCGCTCTTTGTGGGCGTCCTCTCTGACAGCAGATGGGTGCAGCCCAGGTAGGTCGCGGCAAAGATGATGCCGTCAATAAGGTCTTCAGGGTCACATGGTCCCGGGACTGCATGAAGCAAATGCACTCATTAGGCACATGTACGCGCACACACACACACACACACACACACACACACACACACACACACTCGCACTAACTACAAATATATTAAGAGGTGAAAATACAGCAATGATCTTGTAAAACTATACCCAACATCCAAACAATTGATAGTTAAACAGATTGTATTATATTCATAACCACACAAATGGTGGAACTGAGGATGCTGTTATGATTCCACTCACCGTCCACAAATGTTGGAAACTGAGGAAGAGATCTGCGAATCTGAGAGGACAGAAAAAGGAAAACTACATGACCAGCCTTATTATTTCTACTCACATACTGCAGGTCTCTCCTAACTCATTTAAATTCTGCAAGACTTTTACTGCTGTCAGCCATTTAGCTGCTGGCAGACACCCTCTATAAGATGCCTGCCTGTCTGCCTGCCTGTGTGTCTGCCTCTCTGCCTGCCTGGATTTATCATCCATGTTGCCATGGATGCAGTGAGATCCGTTTTAGTGCACAGCTTGAGCCCAGGGTTTTCAGCCTGTATAAGAAAAATGTTGCAGTTTGGCAGCTTTCGAATTAGGCCGAATTAACTACAGGAGGATCCTTTTTGCAAAGTACCCAACGATATGCAGACGGCTATCTCTGGTTTACTTTGAAACTTAAAAATGTGATGAATCTCAAGCAAGCTCTGGAGTTGTAGGGAGCATCTTATGCCTCGTTTCCACTAAGCAGCACAGTTTGGGTCGGCACGGTTTGGTAATGAACGGTAACCCTAGATCTGGCTTGTGTTTCCACTGCGGAGAATACCCTTAATTAGACGGAACGGGGTATGGATGGGAGAGCCATGGTTGGAGTATACAGTATATAGTCTATGGGTCAGAGCCGTAGAACAGCACTGGCCGTGGCAGCTACGTAACTATTGTGATATCATAGAAGTTGACACAGTGTAGCCCCGATTAATTCAATGAAGAGGAAAAACGCCAGACAATACTCAAAGAGCTGCACATCGACATTTATCTCTAAACACAAGGCACTTCACTCTCAACTAGGTGACTACACAGTTTATCTCTGTCAACCAATCAACGGACTACGGTGTGTAGCTCCTCCCTTTTGGAACCGATTGGTAGTGCTGCACGATTTGGAGAAATTGTGCGATTACGATTAAAGTGACCAAAATTGTGAAATTGCAATGAAATTGCGATATAATAAATAAATGGTATTATGATTCTACTTGCTTGGTTGTCAAGGAAAATGAGAGATGATTGATAGTTTTGAAACACGTTTATCTCTATTTATAAACATAAATACTGTATATTAAGAATCATTGAAAATATAAAAATTAAGCTTGTACTGTATGTATGCTACACTAGGCTACAAAAAGGAGTTAAAAAAATTTAATAAAAAATTCCTCCAACGTGCAAAGACAGTAGCAGTGTTTGTAAACCTACTGAAACTTGAATGGGCCTTCACTCGCAAGCATTCATCTGACTTCCATCTGAATCCAGAATATCTGCATTGTGCAGACGCTGCTTGCGTTTTCTGCCACAGTTCGGCATCGGCATGGCAGCCATGCTGCTGCACGTGGACATCCATGTTTACTCGGCTGTCTGCACCTGGCCCGTGTGCATATACACATAAGCACACATACACACACACTGTCAGAGCAGCTGAGGGGTGCTACCAAAAAGACGAGAGGAGCGGTTGGAACGTTACAGACACACGCGCACACATATTTACATTAAATCGCAATCGCAGCCATTTGTGTGGTTATGTAATTGCACAACGTGCAGCACTACCGCTTGGTACCCCAACGAAAGGGTGACAAAAATAGGAGCGGAACGGTTTGCTTATTATGGAACCCTTCCCAACTTTAGACAGCAGAGACGAAGATAAATGTGTGCCGAGCTGCAACGAACAGCAGCGCCTGGTGGAAACGTGGCTTATTTCTACATTGAATGGAGGTTTATCTGTGAGCCCTCACCTCCTGGACAGTGGGTTGCCGTGGAGGCGACAGTGGCTGAACTTGTGGTTGTGGCTGCTGAGCTGGAAGCTGCTGACGCTGTTGTTGGCGTTGTTGATGCTGATCAGGTGGCCTGTGTGCGTACGGTTGCGGCTGTGCGTAGCTTTGTGGCGGCCTAGCGCTGTCCCTCTGCTGTGAACTGTGGCCTTGGTGGTGGGGATGGTTGTGTTGGGGCTGCTGTGGCTGATAATGTTGAGGATGAAGTGCTCTGGCTGAATCCGCTCTCAGCGGGCTGACCGGCTCCCGAACCGGGACTGAGGCGTAGCGGGACGGAGACTCAGACTGAGACTGAGAGGGGGAGTGAGGGGAAGGCTGAGGGAAGGAGACAAGGAGACAAGACAAGAGTAGTTGGAATAAAGTGTTCTTTTGGAACTGCAATGCAGGTACAGCAACTGCACTAACACCGTATTCTTACGACATATGATTCATGCTTATGGGAATAAATCCAAGTGACACAAAATTAACTGAGCCAGGGAAGTAAATCTTTAGTTTGCTTGCTTCCTGAAATCATGAATGAATCATTGTAACACTGCAGACCAAACTCCCTGGGCAAAGTCATTAGCACAGCCTTAAAGGTATAGTAAACTAAATAAATACAAAGAACACCAAGAAAAATGAAGATTAAGTCTAAAATTTTACCCAAACACTGTTATTTAACATTTCTGTTCACACACAATATATAACAAGATGAGGACAGCTTTTGTATATTTTTTCACTGCAGAGTGCCAAGCCAGCCATTTCCTCCAGCCTCCTCTCGTCAAGCTACACTAGGCTTAAAACATCCCGCACCATACTTGACGCAGAGACAGGGTTAGTTAATCAAACCGGCAGTTAGATGCAGGACCAATCAGAGTAGAAGACTGGGCTTTTTGGAAGGCGGGGCTTAAATAGACAGGCTCAAAAACAGAGCATTTCAGACAGAGGCTGAATTTAGGAGATTCAGCAAAGGCACTGTGAGAATTATAAAGGGTTTTTAGGAAACTACACCTTGAAGACAGTTTTTAGTAGAAACCCAAATCACAATTTTGAACCTTAAAATGAGCATAATATAATATATGGCCTTTAAAGAATCTGTGTAAGTTAAAAAATACACATCTATCTGGAATCATAACCCTTAATACATTTTACCAGAAGCAGATGACTGTGGGTGCTTTGGGATATATATTGTTCAGTACAAACACTATGATTAATGTTGAGTCAAGTGATACTTACACTGCCACCTGTAGTCTGTAGAGGGTACACATCCTCTGTGGGGCTGGCCTCCTGCCTCATCACCCAAATGGGCTCCACAGGACGGTCGGGTGTGTAGGGGGAGCGTATTGTCTTAGTCTTCACCTCCTCAATGGCCTCCCTAATGTCTTTAATGGCCAGGCTGATCTTGTCCCCTGAACCCCTTGTACCTTCCTCTGCTTGGAGACCTGGCACGTTCCGCTCCTCATGGGCCTCGCCCGAGCTGCTATGCCCCTGTGGTTCTGCTTGTCTGGGCGCCTGCCTGCGACTTTTGGGAACGGGACTTTGATCGCCGCTGTCCCCTTCATTGTCAGACTGTCCGTCGTAGTGGTGGAGCCGGCAGCCGACGGAGCGGTCTGGAGGGGCGTGATGTGAACCACGCTCTCTGGCCTGCCTTGGGGCGTAATGGGAGCCCTTGGTGGGAGAGGATGGAGCCCCTTTTTGTACATTCTCCTGTCTGTGGTTGGCAAGGGGCTCTTGGCGGGAATCTTGCTGGGCCTCGTTTGGCTCGGTCCTCCAACCAGACTGTCTGCGAGGTTCTCTGTGTAACTCGGGGTAGGCGGTCTTAAGGGGCTCTGGAAACGAGTTGGGGTAGGATTTTTGCTCCTGGTAAGAATCATAGACAGGTTCTGGTTCTGGGTATGTTTTCTGGTGGGACTCTGAATAAAAGTCTGCATAGGTTTTTGGATAGGATTCTGAGCCGGAAGTGAAGTGAGACAGCGAGCATGATTCAGAGCAATCCTCATCATCTTCTTCTTCATCTTCTTCATCTTCTTCTTCTTCTTCAGGTAGCAAATCATTGTCCGGCAGGGGGCTCATACTGGGTTCCTCGCTGAAGTGGTCCAGCTGGGGGAAAGGTGGAACGTCGGGGGACGATGGAGGAGTTGGTGAGTGAAGTGGGGGTGGGCTGTGGAGTGGTCCGTCCATGCTGAGCGAGGCGGCGCTCTCGGTGTCGGAGCAGAGATCGATGATTTCGCTTCCCTGAGCTGCGATGTCCTCCGCTACATCATCCATCACCTCTACCTGATCCTCCTCGACCCTCTCTGCAAGTTCTTCTGCTTCATTATAGACTGTCTGCATGTTGTCTTGGCTGCCTGTGGTGGAGTGGTGGTCTCCAACATCCTCGGCCTGATCTTGATCTTGTACCTCATCCTTCTCCTGAAATTCTTCCGATTCGTCATTGCACTCTACTTTACACTCCTGGAGGTCCTCCTCTGCCTCAGCAGGGGGAGTGTGTTGAGGGGGATCTTCCATGTTTTCGGTTGAAGGACCAGGTGAGAGGTGGACTGGGGTGTCAGCATCAACAGGAGCCAGCTGAGGAGATCCCCTGTCCAGGACCATAACAGGATTTTCTGTTATTGAACATTGCTGTACTTGCGCCTCTGCTAGACTTTCTTTGTCTTCTGCACCAGGTGAAGAGTCCTGCGTCTCTCTGATTGGCTGACTCGGTCTGGGTACTCTGAGCCTGGGGTTAGGGTCCCCGTGACGGCGGTAACGGGTGACAGCGGGACGGTGTTGTGGGACAGAACGAGGAGGCTCACCGTCTCGAGTCTCTCCACCGTCCATTCTGGTTGGAGCGACCGCCGGAGCCGAACCAGGACTGAAAGCCTGGCTTTGGCGCTGCCCATGATCTGATGGAGGTCGACGGCGATGCCTAGGGGGTCCGCGATCTGTTTGCGGTTGGTGGTTGTGGTGATGAGGTTGGTGGTGATGATGGGGACTCGGTTCCCCGTCCTGGTTGGGCATCTGACACGGCCTCCACGACCGACGTACAGGTGGTTCTCCCGTTGGTGTCGATCCGTTGGACTGCCTGCTCCTCGGAGGCACCTTGTGCTCCTCGTCCACTTCCCCGGATGCCTCTTCCTGATACTTTTGGCTCATGTCTGGGGCGTAATCCAACTCTGGGTTTCAAAACATGCTCCTCTTATTTCCAAGAACACCCAGCCTAGGAGAGTAAAAGACAGGATATAAAAGTCAAATCACACAACTATGTGATAAGGCTTCGGTTTACATGTCGGAGACCTTTGGGGTGGGATAATGAACATCAATACTTTTTGAAAACGTAGTCTTTTGTTTGCAAAAGCTTTAAGGCGGAAATCGCTTGGCATAGGAGTACATCATCAATGCACAAGCATTTGATGAGGAGGCCCGTAGGACTTGTGGACGATGCAGAATCCGATTTGCTTCGCTAAGATAGTTTGATACTTAAGCAAACCTTAAACATTCTTTGACGCAATGAGGTTGTCACCATTTTGCTATGTTTTGTTTAAAAACCCGTTGAATCCCAGTCGCTCTAACACAAGCACAACTCTTAAGATAGGATGGAAGCTAGATGGCTAACTTAGCTACTTCATTTATCAGCTCTTAACGATGTTGAGATCATCTCCACAGCGTGGAAGACAGGTGTGATGACATAACCAACTAATAAACGATGATTGAATTTGTCTGAAACTATTTTTTTCAGACAATTTTTCTGCGCTACATAGATAAGTCGTTGCACCCTTATCTTCAACCCGCCTCATCCATCCTTCTGGCAGTTTACTTTACTTTATTTACACAATACTATGGCCTATTAACCTCAACCAACCCACTAAAACATTTCTCCAACCTGCTTTTACAGACAAAAGAAGTAGTACAGTGAAGTAGTTTATCAAGCTGGGAACTCCCTGTCTCTGTATTGCCAATAGCAAAAACTTAAATCCTCTGGGATTCATCTGGGTGTGCAATGCACTTTAATCTGCACCACATTCATCCGTCCACCAGCAGCTGGCAGATGGCAAAGGATGGGAAGAAAAAGACGAGGAGAAGGCAGGGCAGACGGACAAGGAGGTATATCTCTGGTATCGGATAAGACCTGAGAGGGAGACGGATAGGGCTGTGGCACTGAATAATAAATGCCCTTTGTGAGTGTGAAGCCCAGTTTTGAGATTTATTTTAGATGAAAAGGCTATCGGGGTACCCATCAGTTATCTCTTATCGCAGGCTGAGGTCAACAAGCTGGGAAAGGACATCAGGATGTGATCCTACTGGATGATTCAGAAATAAACTGGTTCAAGGAAAGGTTGCCAATGGAAAGAATTGTACTAAACTACATGAAGTATTTTTCATTATTGCTACTCCATATGTTTCACATAAGCTGATCTCATAAGCTGAATGATCAGAATGATCAGAAGAGGCAACAAATGTCTTACTTAGAATAAGATGGCTTACATGTTCTCCTTAATATCAAATTATGTGTTAACCTTAAACATATGATTCCTTATACAGGGGTCTACAGGGGAATTTAAAAGAAAATGTATACATAAATATTATTTGTTAGTTAATACTCTTAATTCTTTCATATTTATACTTTCTTCTATTTGATCCATTAAATTTGTGTGAGGGGATTTTTTTGTAACCTTGGTAAACTAATGATAAGCTCAGTCCTGAATGTCAATTGATGCAGCTCTTCTCAAAATCAACACCTTTCATATTTGATTAGGAGGCAGCAGTATGTTTACTGGTGTGGTTGTCCTCTTAAATGTATGAGTTCTACACGTGGACACAGGGAAGACAAAGAGGGCAAAGGTTAATGTTGATCCTGTAATATGAGGACAAACACCAACTGTTAGGGTGGGAATATAATGGGGACGCAGCAGGCACTAGGGCGGACTCCCAGGGTGGCTAATGTCCCTAGCTGCCTGGAGTTAAGGACTGGATGGCAAGTGTTGGGTGACTCGCAGGAGGGGGGTGTGGGGGGGGGGGTCGTAAGGGAGGACAGGTTGCCCGGGTCACAGATGGCCCCGCCAGCACGGCAGTGTAACGTACGGGCTTGCAGAGCTGTGAGCAGGGCACCGTACTTCCATCTGTCAGACTATAGTGAAAGCTGCTGGAGGGATTTACTAGCACATTAACTCACTGATCTTATAGTGGCAGAGAAGCACACACTGACAATACCACACGTGCTATATGTACGACCAAGCGTAATCACTGTAACAATAGACTCTAGCTTACTACATTACATAAATAAAATTAGGACAATGGAAATCAAATATCACAATATCATTGTATAATTGACAGCCGTTACATCAAATTACAATTAGGCCTGCACTGCAACTTACAATTCTTTTCATTGTCAAAGTACCTGTCAAATATTTATATTACAATGTGATAATGTATTGTTGCTGTTGTGTGTGTGTGTGTGTGTGTGTGTGTGTGTGTGTGTGTGTGTGTGTGTGTGTGTGTGTGTGTGTGTGTGTGTGTGTGTGTGTGTGTGTGTGTGTGTGCGTGTGTGTGTGTGTGTGTGTGTGTGTGTTATGCCATGGTTTTGTACATTTTAGATGATAAAGGTAAATAGACTAAAGACACTGGTTGGTGCAGTATATGGCCTCATATCACACCATTATATTGTATCAACACATTTACGACACATGTTTCCACTCAGGCCTTAATACTGTCTGCACTCGCTTCGAAATTGACTCTGCCCTAACATCCTAACAACAAGAGCCAAAACAATTACTTGATTCACTGATTAATCGAGTACTCAATCAGCAGAAAATTAAACAACACTTTGGAAAATCAATCTACATTTTCAAGCGAAAATATAGCAAAGTTGTGTATTTTTCATTTGTGGGGATTTGCTGCTATTCTATGAATTATGTAGGCTATCTATGGCGTGCTCTAAAGTGAACTGATCTTTGGGTTGGCACGCTGTGCAATAATGTCAATAATTAGTTTAAACTGTCAACTTATTTTTCTATTCTTGAGCATGATTCATCTTTTCTCTCACACACACACACTCAGCAGGCATATTGCCCACGCTGGGTTGCATCAATAGTATTACTTACATAGTATTTACATATAGACTAGCCTACTAGGCCATTGCTCCAGAGGGAGAATATATATCCATGAACAAGTGCCAAACTGGCAAGTGCTTTTATTTTGAAGGCTTAATGGTTTCTTCATAAATCCCGTCCCAAGGCCTTGAACGATTTTATTATGTTAAAAGGCCACCTTCCTTTATGGATCGGTGCTCATTAAGAAATAGCGATCATCAGTCCTGCATCCTGTCTCTTTGAAACGCTTTCAAATGCTACAATCCATATAGCCTACTACGATCATGCTGTTATTCTGGATATGATGCACGTAGGAGATGTAGTACTGGGAATCTCACACACACACACACACACACACACACACACGCACACACACACCCACACAGGTTTCATCCTATACCACTGCCTAAAACATCTGACATGTATTTGAAAAAAAGTACAACACACTGTCATCTATCTAAATGCCTTATTCTTGCTTATTCTTACTTGCTGACGGTCCAGATTAAATCTCTGCAGGTGTCGGAGCCGCCATCACCGAAAAACGACTTGACCGCATTCTCACTCCGCCTCCCCCTGCCCCACACTAAATAAACCCAGTTTCCCGTAACAGGCAGGCAGGCAGG
This sequence comes from Ammodytes marinus, assembly GCF_949987685.1. NCBI lineage: Eukaryota > Metazoa > Chordata > Actinopteri > Uranoscopiformes > Ammodytidae > Ammodytes > Ammodytes marinus. Next base: position 20,763,906 of record NC_137222.1, on the reverse strand, counting down.
AAGGACCGTATGACATTGACTAATTTACCTGCATGTCAGAGGAAGAGAGGCCCAGGTCCGGCTGCTGCAGTACACATCGCCCCTGTTCCCCGTGGCCCCCTCTCGCTCGGCTCGGCTCGATTCCGCTGGTCCCTGCAGACAACTTGCTCGGATTAAAGCGGAGAGCTCAGCAGCCCCTCCTTCCACACCGTGACATCAGAGCGGATTAGTGATGCACAAAGCGCCTTTACAAGCTCTGTCGATGCTGGCGGTGCAGACACAAACAGCTCGACACGGCCGTGAGAGAGTAGTAGCCTCATCCCACGTCCTCCTCCTTCTCCATCAGCAACACAACAGCACTCTGCCCGCCCGCTGCACCACCGCGGGCTGTTCTATTCCCGCGGTCTGTCGGTGGCGTCGCTGTTATCAGCCTTTGCCTGTGAAACGTTTTTTTTTTTTTTTTTTTTTTTTTTTAATTAAAATGCTCATGAATGACTTGAACACCTGTAGCCATGCAGGTAGAACAGGTGGTAGGCCTATTCCGCTAGCCGTAGCAACTAATTTTGAGCTAGTTTCGCTAACAGTTCGCTGACATTTCTGACCTCATTTAGTTAGCCTAACTTTAGCTTATGTCGGACGAAAATCTTGTTTTTTCTCCAAAAAAGGCAAATTTTAACATAAATTGCACCTGCTGTGAAATTAACAGCCCGAATTGATAATAGGTCCATGAAATGACACCAAAGCAGTCCCCAAGTAGGCTATGCTAATCCAAGATGGCTACCGTTGGTGACCGTGAAATAGTTAATCAATCAATTAAACACATTAGATTGTTCCTGATACATAATGAGGAATGTGTTCATGTAGGCTACTTGCTTCATAATATAAGCCTACATTTAATATTTCAGCTTTACAATATTTATTTAGGCCGATTGACTTGGCCTATTTTTTCATAGGCCTATTTAAATCTGATTGGCAGTATAGGCCTATTTCATATAGCCTAATTGTTAACATGAAATATGCCTTTTTACATTTAATTTATTGAAAAACTGTCTTGGTTATGCAGGTTCTGTCCGTTCTGTCACTCTTTTTTCTGGATCATGCACATGTACCAATAAAGTTGGAAAAAAATAGCTTATGAACATTTTTATCCACATTTGAAATGATAAAGTGATTACAAATTTGATTGATACAGATTCAAAACAATGCATAACATACAAGATCATAGATAAAAAGAAAGGAGTAACTTCAGGTTTTGTGTAGCTGAACAAAACGGTCGTAAATGTAAATCTATGCCTAATGTCAAACAGTTTTTGCACTCCACATTTTCATATATTGTATATGTGTCATGGCCATGGGTGAGACGTAGGCTATATAATGTCTCACCTTGTCTATTTATGTCGTAATAGTAACCAATCAGATTAAAAATGCAAATGTAGGCATATACCGAAAGGTTTTCCTCTCTTTGATTAGTTCTCTGCTCTCTTGTGTAAAACACACTTAAAAACCTTTCCATTCGAGGCCTGTTGATGTTAGCTGATATTTATAGAAGATTACCGTAACTAATCAAGGCGGATATACAATGTACACAAAGTGGAGTGGGAAGTAGCGGGGGAGGGTGTTTGAGGGTCTCCTGGCACAATAATCCGGGCACGTCTCTGTGTTACTCAAGGCTTGGTAGAGCAAATCACATTGTTGAGCCCCTTTAACACATTCTCACCTAAGTCACGTGCGTCCTTCAACCGCAGCAGGCCGCGTTACCGTGACAACAATATGTGACGGAGGAGGGTGATGGTGTGTGAGAGGTAACCATGGCATCCAATCTGTTATTGCCATCTTTGCAGCCACACATCTGTGACGATCCCACACACAAACAAACCCACACCCAAAACACAGGCTATGACCTTCTGGTTGATCGTGGAGGCGTGTGTGACTCGTTTTGAGACTGAAGCCAATCAGAAAGCTCCTAAAATATAGAGTGCAGAAGGCAGAATCAGGTCAACAGAGTGTAGGCTATCTGAGGTAAAGTTATCGCTCTGCTGCTGCCGTTAAATCGTGCCACACACAGCCTATGATTCACACTCATGAGTGCAATTCACTGCTGTTCTATTTCCAGAGAATACATCAATAATTTGCGTGCCTTTCTCTCTGCATACATGGATGAAGGTATATGTATGAGCATCCAGTAAACACAGACTGCATCCAATGCTGGAATTAACACACATGAATGTTTCATCGCGGCCCTTTACAGAATGATCTCTTATCACGCAGGAAACCCCATGGCCTCCATTCAAATGCACATGGCAGGTTCATGGTCATGAGTGGGTCCACTGCTGTTTGGGGTTAAAGAAGGCGGGGCCTTTAACTTTACCAACCCAGATTACTCTTCTTGTCCAGGCCTTCAAACAAGCCCACCTGTCTAACCTTTAGGCCATCACCTAACAGTTAATCAATCATCCACGAAATTAGCAAAAATCATTGTTAAAAGTCACAATTAAAGTATGTATTTGTATAATATTCTGTAAATAATTTATAAAATATCAAAGCTAATCATTAACAAATTGTTTTTTGAATTCCAGATAGATGATTAGTGTCTACATAAATAGAACCCTTCCCTTGTAAGCCAGTTACCAAATTGTACTATTATTTGTAAGTAATTAATACATAATCCAAAGGACATTAATATTAACAGTCTATTATACTTTGATTGACTAGCAGTATGGCTCTATGGTAATGATGTCCACCACTTCGGTTCCAGAATAAGATATTTCACTACCAAATTGATTGCCATCAAATGTTGTGCCAACATCCATGCTCCCCAGAGGGTGAATACTAGTGATTTTGGCAATGCCCTGACTTTTCATATAGCTCCACCAGCAGGTCAAAATGTGAATGTGTTCCAATCCTTGTCAGGTTCATCATGAATGAATACCTGCAAATCTAACAACACACCCATCAGCCTCGGCCAAAAATGACATGAATCTTACTAAACGTCTTTTTTATTATTAACTTTTGTATTCAAATTAAAACTACTAGACCAGGGGTGGCCACTAGGTCGATCGCGATCGACCGGTCGATCGCGAGGGTAGTGTGGGTCGATCGCGTGGCATTCTTAAAAAAATAAAAAAATAAATTTTTTTTTTTTTTTTTTTTTTTTTTTACTATGAAAGAGCGAACGAGCCGTGCGAGCATGCGCCGACGTTCGGTGGAGGGAGAGAGGACACCACTTTCTAATTTGACATACAGTACATATCAGTTTGTTAGCCAGTGAGCTAACCACAGCTAATCCAAGTCAAGGAAGTGGAGAGGCTTCTACACTGTGACAAATTCTACTATGTAAAATACAGCCAGAGAGAGGAAGACTGTTCAGACAAACACACCACCACATATTCTAGTGGGGCAGAAGTGATCATTGAGAAGGATTTTTTTTGTATGACTCTATAAGTCTGCCTTTAAGATAAACCTATGCATTTGTGTATATGTCTTGCTCTTTTAAATTAGAATTGCTTAAGCCAGTGATTTTCAAACTGTGGGGCTGGGGACAGGGGGGGGGGTGCGGATGAATATGTGAGTTTGTGTTTTTTATATTAAGATCACGGCATAGCTGGACAAGAGTTCTTCTGCTTCGTTCCTCTCACTGCATTTAAATGCATTCATTATATTACAGAGAAATAGGTCTCGTTAAAGAAAAAGAGCACCAAGCCCAACCCAGAGGACCCTGCATAAATTTTTTTTATTTTTAATTAATATTTTTATGGAAAATCCATGTGTCTTTCTTCAATTGCTTCTAATTCATCAGACCCAGTGTCTCCAAATTATTTGTTCACACAAAATTCCTCATATTTAGCCTCTTAATTTTCCTCTCAAAGTGCACCAGATTCATGCATTTCACTTTAAAAAGGTGAAAAAAAATCTCACGGGGGGGCATGCCCCCGGACCCCCCTAGGAGGGTCTGGTTCTCTGCTGGCTACTATTTTCCTCCAGCAGGACATTGGAGGCACTAGCGTGGCACTGGATGTGTGAATGACATTTAACTAGGCAATAATTTGGGTAAGTCTGTCTGCCTATCTTTCTCACTCCGCTGCACACTCAGTCACTACTATTCATGCTTAAAGGAAGAAGGATTAAAACACTGGATTAAGATGTTAAAATGTATTAAAAAATGTGTTTAAATTTGTAAAATAATTAAAAGATCTTTCAAAACACACAAGGATTTAGAAAAATGTGTTTTGGGGGGGCTCCGCTGAAATTTGTTCTCTGAGGGGGGGCTCACTCTCTCACACTTTGATTATTGGAGACTTTGGTTGTATGCAGCAGTTTTTTCTTTTCTATACTGGAAAATACCTTTAGGCTGCAATTCTGCAGACATGTTTCCTCTTAACTGAGAACCGTACCGTACAGAACAGAACTGTGACTTAAAAACCGAGGTACGTACCGAACCGTGTCTTTTGACCCCTAATAGTAGGTGGTAGCTCACTTTGACTTGGTCATTTTAAAAGTAGCTCACAAGCTGAAAAACAGTGGCCACCCCTAGACAGAGCCTGTAATGTGAATGCACTCTTCCCTGTTTGTCTTGATTGTGACGAAAAGCGGGGAGGCCAGATTATTTACATTTTTATTACGTATTATTATTATTTTTTAATCTAGGCTATGTACTGTGGCCTCATGTTTTTTGTATGGGTGGGATATGTCTCTATATGTGTTGTGTTGTGTGTTTATGTATGCTGGCTGCTGGAACAACTACATTTCCCTGCTGGGATGAATAAAGTATATATTTTCTTATTTCATAAACTGACGGATAAAAAATAAAAAATAAAAGCAGGATGAGATAAGATTTCATACTTTGAGCTGACTTTGACAAAATAATTGGGTTATTTCCCAATTTCATGATAACCTAACACTATTTTATTAGATTTGATCATATAGTTATTTATAATATAGTGTCTTAATCTATTTCAATTAAGAAAATATAGTATATGACTTATAAGTGATTACTATTTTAAACTGTTGCTAATGCCCCCCAGCAGATGGAGTAAAAGTGCAGTAGTAGTGGAGGCAGGACTGTTTTGAGAAGCAGAACTAAAAAAGATCCCTCCTACTCCCATGAGCACAGAGCAGGTTCATTTTAATGATTAATATCGAGTTTAATTTATGGATGAAATATTTTTATATGAGAAATCTTGGTCTTGGGTTGTCCCAGAGGAAGGGTGGGAGGGCTAGATAGGATACAACCTGCTGAGCTCTCTGGCAGCCAAGCACATTCTGCAGATAACATGTCATAGATGTAACATCATGCAAAGAGTAACTCCTGCTACGCAATTTAAACCAGTAAAACCAGCTAAAATTGTCTCCGCAATTAAATGAATACAGAAATCCCTCTGTGGCAATCCTTGGAACGCTGGCCAAATGACTATTTCCAATGCAATCTCAGTTCTGTTTCACTTTCTTGCCCGAACTATTTTGCATTGTTTTTATTTGCACTTGAAAACGATAACTTCAAATCCCCAGTGTTTTCTGAAGAGAGAGCACTTTAATGTGTGCAGTCTGGCTTTCTGGACATAAACAGAGGAGGATTCATCTCCCCATCTGTGCTCAAGGTACCTCATTAAAACACTCATAACCAAAGGGGAGGTTTGACCATGTCCAAAACAACTGCAGAAAGGAAGAAAATAAACAGAGGTAGAGAAAGAGGTTATGACAGATGGATCACAAATGTGGATTAGAATGCCCCCTTTAAAAAATACAATACAATACAACAAAGTCTATAGTCTCATATATTCAACATGCTACATTCTTTTCTTTTCTCTTCTCTCAAATCCATTCCCTTTTGCAAATATCAAGTTGTCCAGCGTACATCACTATTGGTCTTTGAGGATCCTATCTTCTTTTGAATTGCCCTAATGTTGCTATTCAAAGATACAGGACGCCTGCTAGCTCTTCCCGGCTGAAGCCAGGGCAAATATTTTTTCGATTGTTGCAAAATGTTTTGACTCTCTGCAGGTTTGTTAAACACAGTTTGGATCATTTGTGTGTTCATGCCTCACCTTAAAAAGTCAAGCACCATATGACTTCCACATAGGCTTGTTTTTACAAAGTTCGAGCATACAATGCACAAAATATGTTGATTATATATACTAAATGCCAAAAAGGGTGTGAACGCTGGACACACATATGTGATTGCATGCTATCCCAACACCAAAAGCATAAACCACCACTATAAACCGCCCCCGCTCCTCCTTGTGGAAGGCTTTTCACAATATTTTGGAACCTGGTTGCAAGGATTTGATCGCAGTCTGTGTTCTAGTTCATCCCAAAGGTATTGGCGGGGGTTGGGTTCAGGGCTCTGTGCAGGCCGGTCATATTTGATCACCACAGTGGGAAGGACATTACTTTATAGACCAAGCTTTGTGCGTGGACGGCATGCAGCCAACACAATTGAAATCAAATTATTGTCTATAAAATATCGCTGTATGCTGTAGAATTCGGATGTCCCTGTATTGGAACAAGTGGGCTTGGCCAAGATAAGAAATAAGTATACTTTTGACCATATTTTGTACGTTTTCAAATTAAAGAAATAAAAAAAGACTTTAAAAAGAGAATAATTCCCGAGAATAATTTGGTGCTTTTACAACAGGTTGTCAACCGTAATGCCCAAAGTTTGTTTCCTGCTCCCAAAACCATCCACATTTTCAATACAAAAATGAATGACATTACCTGGGTGCTCTATGGTTAGTGTTTGGTAAACTTCAAGCAACTAAAAGTACCTAATTAATGTTATAGGAAAAGATTGTGATTATCATGCAGCTTCCAAGGCTGGATGGAAACATTTGAACAAATGATTTCACTCTTGGGACTATTGGTAGCCTAATCTCGACGGTGAAGTTGAGGTTTTGGTTGACCGACTAACAAAATAAATCTCTGTAAATGAGTTGCAATTATCTCCTGTCATTGCTATCACTGAGGTTCCCCGAGCAACCGTACTTAAGCTCGACCCCACAGCCCACTGCACGGTCAGGGCCTTGCTGCTTGCTAACTGGACCAAATGATCGTGCTGTTTTCTATTTAACCAAAAAAAAATGCTCCCTCTCTTCTTCCCTTAATAATTTTAGTCCTCTCAATGTGTCCTCAATGTAACTATCTTCTGGACTGATAAATAGTTGGATCAGCAAAAGTATTTTTTAGTATTTAAAATTATTTCCATAAAAAAACTGACTTGTTACTAATATTCAAATTCAAATATTTCTCTATAGAATGAAAATGATGTCATTCATTTGCTCATTATTCCATTTTAAAATGCAATACTTATACGAACAATAATTTTTTTGAAAATACTTAATAAAAAAAAACATCCAATTTATGCTAATCTTATAATTGTATAACTAATAAGTGTTAACCTCTGTGTGTGTGTGTGTGTGTGTGTGTGTGTGTTCATGTTTTTGTTCAAATCTGCATAGGCCTATATTGTATCTTATTTTATGTTTATTTTTTTACAATTGCATCATCGTTATTGCACTAATAACCTGCACTTTTTCTCATTTCTTTTGTCTGTGAGTCCTGTTTATTTACCACTATACTGACAATCTGAATGTATTAGACCACTGAATGTGCCTTTGACAAACTGTTATAAAGTAAAAAATAAACTTTTGTCTGTTTTGTCTCTCCTTCTTTCCCCCAACTTCCCCTTTGCACTGCTGCCTCGCAGGCCTCCCACCCAGCTCATCACTCACCTTCTTTCTCCTCCTCCCTCTCTCCTTCTCTCTCTCCCTCTCTTTTCCCTCCTCCCCTCTTCTCTGCTGTCCAGACACACACACACACACACACTTAAACTTCTCTGCTGAGAGTCTGCAGTGTGCTGCCAGTGCGTGAGCTGGAGAGACACTCAGACGACACACACAGGGGAAATCTTCAAAAACAAACTTTGGCTCTGCAAAGCTCTCCTGTTTATTTTTCTGTGACTGTGGATGCAAACTTAAGATCAACTTTTGCTTCTTCTTTTTTGAACTTCCTCTTGGGGTCATATGTTTTTTTACATGGAGTTTGCAATGCTTCCAATCTACCTTTTGACTTTTGCTGGTGAGTACAGCTGGTGGTGCCAGTGCTGCTTGCAGTCGCATGAGGGCATGTTTCTGTTAATGCCAGTTTTGCCATGATTCATACTTACCATTCTCCACTGTCTGACTTTTTTTTCCCTGTATGTGCACTCATCAAAGCCACCATCCAAGCCCACGTCCAGCTGTTGCCAGGCTCCTGCAACTTTGAGTCCAGCACCTGCGGATACACGTCAGATGCAGACTTCACAAGCTGGAACCTGCAGAAAGACGGTACTGAAAAAAACTTTTAATGGATGGCCACAGAGCGTCCTAACACCTCTGACCTGTCAAAGTATTATTAGCTTTAGGTTTGGCTGTGATGTTGCAAATTGTTTTGGTGCCTTTTCTTTGACCATAACACGGAAGCACAATGGTAAGAGAAGAAGACCATCTGGTACACATTGACTGCAGAAATCTCCCAACATCTGGAGCGAGTAAAATAGCATATTTAGGCATTCTCATTGCGTATTTGTGCTGCAGCCGATACAGATGAGGGTTGTACACATGCCCCATATCAAGGTTATATCAATCTCTTTTTATGTGAAGTGATGAAAGACAACAAATGAAGATTATTGTGCAGAGTTAAAAGAACATGCACAAAATACTGAGTATAGCTTCTAGGTGCAGACACATCTGGAGACATGCCCCATGTTGCACTAGCAGCAGGATTATGTCACGTTAATTGTGACATGAAGTGGGGCCTGCTTTAGGAGGTTATGTTGATTTAACTAGAGTACTTTGGTCTCTGACCTGTTTTTTTAAATAGGCCTACACATAACCTATCCCTAAGTTATTTTAAATGTTTCACCTAACACACCTAAATGTTAAGTCAAACTTATAATGAATGATGCACCAGAATAGGTCCAAGTATACTGGTCTGATGCCAGGTGACGACACTGTCCCAAAGCTGGCACAGACTCTGTTAACTGGAGTTGATTCTCAGTGTGAATCTGCCCACATCCTAATGCTGGACGAATCAGGCGGCCATATATGGGCAAGAGAATACATTTGGTCGTCGAGTGCCACAACAACAACAACAACAACAACAACCGAGTGTGCAGACTTATCTAGTAAAAATCATTACATCATAACTTGGTGTGAATATGCATCCCTTGGTTTTTTCTTTAAAGAAACAGATCAACATTTTGGGAATCATGCTTATTTGCTTTCTTTCCCAGATTGAGAAGAGAGATAATCGAATGTCTGTGCATTATCTGTGATGCACAGACAATAGCCTAGTTTAGCATTATGACTGGAAGCAGGGGGACACAGCCAGCCCAACACCCGACAATGTTCATGAATGCAAAAACAACATTTTGTTCTAGAGTGAGTTATGAGCTAGAAGTATTTCTTGTCAACCAGCACCAAGTAGCTGTGACTTCCTCTGCACAGTGTCATGAAACCACTAAGAGGTTTTCTGGTTTTTCAAAGATACAAGAATCCAGATACAATTTTGAGCTTTGTAATGAAAACCCCATGAAGTTACAGTCTTTATGCTATAGGCTAGCAAGGTGCAGGCTTTGGCTCCATAATTCACACCAATGCCTGTGGCATAGATGTGGAGGAGCTAGTTGGCGCTTGAGGAATAACTGCAACCAGCAACTCTACTCTGATGAATAAACCAATCATAAGTTCATCACACATGCACATCACAAGTAAACAGAGCGTGTAGAGATAGCCTTACTACAGAAGGATTATATCGAATGAGCAGCAATCCTAGTAGAAAAACCACAGTGTTAACTTTAAAAAGATATGTAACAGAGAAAAATCCTCATATTTAGAGGCTGGAATGAGCAAATAGCTAAAAGACCTGAGTTGGCATTAAATACATGTGATGACTGTGGAGCAAGCACTTGATGTGCTGATTACTTCTGCACTGATGAGGTAGACTTCCTCTCAGCATGACTGCAGTAGCTACTGTGTCTGCAGCCAGATCCTGTTGGAAAAAGCTCCTTTATTACTTCTCCTCTTTTTTCCTACTATAATCCTTGCTCGTACTTGTCTGAGAATTGCTCTGCTGTTGCAGCCTGTCCCACTGTCAGTGTTCCCTCTAGGAAACGTTTCTCTTTTCCTGTTTCCATCCTTGTTGCCAGTGCCGCCGGCTTTTTAAAAAGGTCAGTGTGGTGGTTGGTGAGTTAATATGGTGCACTCACTTCTTCCTCCTTGGTTCTCCTCTCTCATTCTTCCTTTGACTAGATGTGCGGCACAGCTGTGGCTGTAAGACAAGTGATGTCACATAGACAAATATATGAAGCACTTTTTATGTAGCCTACTTTTTTGTGTCTGAACCCAAACAAAGCAGTGACACTGATTAGATATGAGTTTTGAGGGTGCGCTCCAAGGTTTTGATCAATGACAGTAATTGTGTAAATTCAATGTGTAAATACTGTAGATATACATATATGCGAACGATGACAGTTTTTTGGCAGAAAAAAAAGCAGAAGAACATCTTGAATTGACCGAATTGAAGGTGGATTGTGAGTGTTGTGTGTTTGGATGCATGTGTGTTGGTCAGGATATAGCCGCCTGGGGCAGCGGGGCATTCCACTGGGACAAATAATAAATGACAGACTAGTGAGGAGAGCTCAGTGGGCCCTGGAGCAGAAAATAAGCTTAGCGTTGCTGTTATGGTGGATGCTGAGTTCCTGATGAATAAGGCCTGATTCCCTGAATTGAGGCTTTGTGTAGTTTCCTTCATATAGGAGTTCAAAACAGTATCCTGCCGTCAACATGTGTCTTCCCTTTTGTTCCTGTCCAAAACACTGTTATCAAGTGTTTTCCTAATAGTCTCTGTTTTGCAAGGAAATAAACAACACGCGTATCTATCTGGAATCCAGGTGAAGAGAATATCGCTGCTCAGATGTGGACCTTGTTTCTCCAAATATCACTTTGTAAACCGCCAAACCATTGTTTTGTGCAAAGTTTCTGGTGGGACTCTGAGGATGGCAAAGTAAATTTGGTGTTCAGTCCACCAATTAAAGGTGCTGTGTGTAATACCGGAATATATAGTGGCATCTAGTGGTGATATTCTAGATGACCACGCTCTCTCGGTAACCCCTCCCTTTTTGAATAATTATAGAAGCTACGGTAGCCTTCAAGAAAAATAGGCTAAATAGTAAAGTAATGTTAACAATGTCCTTCTAGAACAAAATGTCAATCCTAAGGCCTACACCACAGCAGCATTGTTAACTTACACCACATACCTTTTTGTTCCAGGCCGTTTCGTTACAGTGGAAGCAGCCGTGAACGATGACCAGGACCATGAGCTAGATGCTGGTGGCCAGCCCCAGAGAGAGACCAGCGGGGTCCTATTGAGCCCGGCTCTGGAGCAGAGCGAGTGGAGCTGCCTCAGGCTGGTCTACCAGATCATCGGCTCAGGAAGCCTGGAGGTCCTACTGCGCACAGAGGGAAACAGCTTCGACAGGCCGCTGTGGAGAAGCCAGGCGCCCTCTGACAGCTGGGTCATCTCAAGCATGGACCTTCACAACAACACAGAGCCTTATAGGGTAACAATCCTGCTTAAATAGTGTCTAATGTTTGTTATCAATGAGAAGACTAGCTGGAAATGAAAAAAACAAGCCAAAAGTTTCTGTAATAAACCCTTGAGGTTAGAATGTATGATTCAGTTTTCCCCTAGTTTGAACGTTTAATCAAAGATTACAAATGCACTATGTCACAGCAGAGAAGACTCATGGTAGAGTCAGTGATTCTGAGGAACGCTTGTTGTCAAAATCAGTGAATATCCCCCGACTGAGCACTGAAAAAAATCCAATACCAGTTTACAGAGCCTAGGCTGTGTATTAACACCAGATAGTCTTTTACGCACACACAGTATGGACAGGTAGCAGATTGTAAGATCACTGATTTTGACAAACAAGTGATTTTGTCAACAACCGTTCTCGAGAATCGCTGATGCAGAAAAACATCAGTTCATTTTTAAAGAAGGATGGATATTGGCGGACATTAGGCTACACATTTCATGTGTGGAGAAAAACACACACACTCACCTCCACCCATATATACACACACATTATCTAAACAGTTTATGGGTAAAGTGCAGCACATGTTTATATAAGAGGCAGAGGAAAAGCTGACTCTGACAGGGTCGCGACCTACATAATAGTGTATAGTGAAATTCGGGGTGTGTGCCATGTGTGGGCCCCTCAGAGTATAAACAGATTTCCCCCCAGACCTGTGGGGGAAAAAATCAATATGAGAGGTTTAAACAATAATGTTCTGCAATTTACTCTCATTGGACACAAACCCTCCAACATTTTCCCCATTGGCCCTTACTTAAAAGTGACAGTTTGGTTTTTCTACTTTTGAAATGACCGTGACCTCCTCTGTAAGCTATGTTACAGAGAACCTACAGCTGCTCTCCAGAGCTTTTAAAGTAAATTAGAAAATTCTAAGGTTTCAAGTGTGCACTCTTTCTGACCTTCCATACGTTCGTTCCTTTTTCTATATGGTGTCATTGTCGTGTCACTAGCGATCACTGATTGCACATCACATACTGAACATGTGTTGTCTGTTAGCTTGTCATCGAAGGTAAACCTGGACGGACCGCTGGGTCTAGCGTGGCCATCTTTGAGATCCACATCAGCCCCGGATACTGCCTGGGTCGGTGGTGATTTCACACATACATCACTCTCACATCTTTCTTCAAACAAAAAAAAAAGAAGGAAAAAATATAACCCACACATGCAAGTGGATGAAAACCATGTGTTTTGTGTTTGTTAAACTCACACACTCAGACACTCATGAACCTATCTGGTACATTAGCACGTGAAAAGCCTTGTGCACTTAAAACTGGTGATGGCAGGTCTGTTTCTGATTTGTCTTTTTTCTCTCTGAGTCTAGAGTGTGATTTTGAGGAGTCTCACCTGTGTGGATACAGTAACCAGTGGAACCCTAATGTGAACTGGTACGTCGGAGGAGGCGGGGCCCAGCTCCCTCACAACAACGTAGCAAATGAACAGACGTACAATGTTACAGGTGTGTGGAATTTCCTCATGAATTATTCCTACCAAGGTGTTTTTTTTAATCCAATCATCCACTGCCAATGCTTTCATTTGATTGCAAAAATGTACTGCAAAAACTTTTTTACACTGACCAACTGCTGTTAATCCAGCAGTAAACTGCTTTAGACTGAAATATATGAATATAACTGTTGTCAGAAAAGGTTATATACATCTAACAAATATTGCCGTAATCAAATAAACAAAATTATGAGTAAATTCTGAAATTCTAAAGTCAAGTTCCGCTGCATATCACAACCTGACTCATGTTTCAACTCCCTCTCAGGTCACTTAATGTACGTGGACTCAAACTACGCCAAGACTTTCAAAGAGGTGGCCAAGCTGGTGTCTCCCATGACGACGGTGGCCATGTCCGGCTGCCTGAGTTTTCAGTACCAGCGTAGCGAGGAGGGAGGGAACCTGTTCTCTGTTTACACCAGGGACCGACTGGGTCAGTACCAGGAGCTGTGGAGGGCCGAGGCAGAGAGCCAGGGGGACTGGAGGGGCACGCTGGGAGAATGGATACCTGTACAGGTGGACCTGAAGGCGCCATACTCTGTACAGGTCAGTACTTCATGTCAGCTTCTTGTACATATCATTTCAAATATTGACTGTGAGGATTTTTACATAAACAGATGAGAAAAGACAACTCTCTCTTTCTCAAACCTCCATCTTTCTGAAAACCCTTCCCCATGATGTCATAAGGGGAAGCCACGCCCCATCCTTACCAACCTAACCTAGCACTACATCCACCTGTGATATGCACAACCCAAGATACCCCTGAATCTGAAACAGCAGTGAGATTCAGGGCCAATTAGAGAATCAGAGAAGGGGCTTTTTGGAAGGCGGGGCTTAAAGAGACAGGCTATAAAACAGAGCATTTCAGACATAGGCTGAAAAGAGGAGATTTAGCGATGTGACTGTGAGAAATAGAAAGGGTTTTCTGTACACTACACCATCAAAACAGTTTCTAGTAGAAACCTAAATTACAATTTTGAAGCTATAAATTTGCATAACATGAGACCTTTAACAATCTCAAAATAGATACTTTTTATTTTATTTTACCGACTTTATGTCTCTTTTCTACGTGTGTTACTATCACAGAAAATATTTAGCTGATTATCATCTAATGGTGACATCTTTAAAACAACTGAGTAAAGAGAATCTTGGGAAATGTAGAGAAATTCAATGAAGCATTATTAACTGCCACAGCAGCCACTGTTAAATAGTCTCACTTTAACTTTAAATTTTTACCTGCGTTGTATTTGACAAAGGTTTTCACAAGGCAGCCTCATAACTTACTGCTTTGATCTGAGGGGAATTGAATAGTCCTCTGGTGTCAAATTTACTGCACATGAAGTGATCCAAGTTTTTGCTTATAAAAGGAGAAAAATATCAAAGCAATGCTATTGCTGATAAAAGAACAGAAATTATTAATGCAATGATGTTACAATTCTGCTTTGTGTTTCTTAATCTACCGTGATTTATTTGTTGTCTTACTTCATCCAAAGTGCAACGAACTGCAGATGGGAGTTTTGCTGGGGTCGCTCTATTGTGCCAAGTTATGACATAGAGCTTTTAAGAAAACTTTATTTTGCTACTTTAACATAATTCAGTTGATTGAAGAAATAAAACTTTATGAAAAAAAGGGGAAAGGAGACAAAGCATCCAATTGTTGATTAAAGTAAAATAAACATGAACTTTTCATTTTTGATAGCAAAACAAATAAGATAAGAACCTCTAGGGAAACTAAAAGAAAAATGTTTAAGTTTACATTTTACAAGAAAAAGTATTCCATATACTACTGCTCAATAGCTTAAATCAATAGTAGTTTCAGGGTTTATCATATTTTTCATATTTCAAAATGTAATGAAATTAACTATAATAATTAAGTAAAAATAAAGTCTCACATAAGCGGAAAGGGTTCTAGTAGGTTTCTGTTTGAAATATCTGCAGACAATCTTTTTTTTATAAATAGGCCTACATAATTGTTTCATTGTTAGTGGTTAACATTGCATTTCCCTATAGTGCATCTGCTTGCAATTGAGGCATGCAACTTTTTTATGAGTGTCTGTCTGTCTCCCCAGGTGGTCTTTGAAGTGTCCTTTAACAGTCAGAGAGGCGGACGCGTTGCAGTTGATGACATTTCCTTTTCACCAGAGTTTTGCAGCAAAGACACTGGTGAGCTGCAGCCGTAGTCACTCCCTGTCAAAAACATATATCAATCCACAGAGGTCCTATATTGCCATGCTTCTATAGCACAGAATGGACAAACTTAACAGCCTTACACGTTTTTATACCGGGTGTCCTGGGGAAATGCACATGTTGGAAGACGAAGATAGAATAAATAACTAAACACATCTTCACCTCATCACTTGATATTGTGGAAAGACTAGAGGCAGTGGTGGATTCTGCATCTTTAGTAGCAAGCTTCTTGCCCTTGAAGGCCATCGTAGCTTCTACAAATTCTCCGAACATAAGGCGTAGCAAAGGAGTGCTGCAATCTAGAATCTTCACCACTAGGTGATGCCAAAATACACCTTAACTACAAACTGTTCCTTTAAATGTCGAAACTGTGTGGCTTTCATGTTTGGTTTGGACATCTCCTCTGTAGGCCCTCTGAGAGTGTTAATGTAGACCTGATCGTGGGGCTGGAGGGAGAGTCAGGAGGGTGACTAAAAATGTCAGATTCATTCACAATATGTGGCCATCCGACAACAGCATGCTGATGCCATACGCTATTTGACCCACAGAGCCGACCTTTGACCCCTCCATTGCCAACTGTGACTTTGAGTCGGGCCTCTGCCACTACACACAGAACCAGGGGATCGGCACGTGGTGGAGAGTATCTGTCAAGCCCAACATATTCAGGAACGGAGACCACACCACAGGCGCAGGTGGGATGAAAGAAAACAAAAAAAAACAATGATGGATTTAAAAAATATATATTTAAAGCTGCAGTAAATGGGAACTCAACCGATTCATACGCATCAAAATCAGTTTACAAGGAAGGCCAAATGCAATAGACATTGAACATGTATTTCATTTGTTTCATATTTGTTCTTGTTAAATTGTTGTGTTTTATCAAATGCAAAAAAACAACAACCACCGGATATCGGCATTCAATATGGGCCATCCGCCGACCTGCTCTCTAAATATCGGCATCCCATATCGTTCGACCACTAGTAGAAATAGCAGAGGCCATAGGCTCTGGAAGCTTTGATGGACCAGAAGGGTATACTTTATTCTCAACATTTTGACTTTTTCTGTGCATTCTGAAAAAAAACATCCTCCTCTCATCTTTTCTACACCCCTGACCCTAATAGCCTTCTGCAGACCAGAGTATCTGTCAGTTATTTTCAAATTTCACGCAGCTTTTATAACATCCTTGATAAAGATGAAAAGCAGTTGCCTAAACTGTTCAATTGAAGATCAACAACAGATGCCAGTGGTGACGGGAACATTCAAGCAAACTCAGAGAGAGGGAGACAGTTTTAAAAGAAAAATAACCGTCTGTCTTCTCCGTCCAGGATCTTTCCTGTTGGCTCACTCCCGGCTGGGCCCTCGCTCTGGTTATGTGAGCCACCTGATCAGTCCAACTCTGCCTGGGAACACCAAGTTCTGCCTGAGATTCTACTTCTCCATGAGGGGTGAGTTAGTGTGTGGCACCCTTAAAACATGTGTGAATCCTGCACTGTGATTTATACAGCGCTACTGACTCACCAACCACAAATAACTCTGGCGACTGCAGGTTTCAACCAGACGGAGCGGGCCCTGGCTGTGTATCTGCAGCAGCAGCACAGCAGCAGCCAGGACAAGATCTGGACTCAGGGAGAGAGATCCAGAGGAATCTGGATCCTCACCGATGTCACCTTCCAAACATCACAGCCTGCCAAGGTTTGTGGAGAGGAAGTGGAAATAACATGGCAGTCAGAATAACGATGGAGAACCAGAAGATAATTAAAATCACAGAGAAGGAAGGAAGAAAAAAGGAAGGAAGGAGGGAAAGAGTGAGTGTGTAAGAAAGAAAAAGAACAGTAAGGAGGGAGGAGAGTAGCATTCGTTTTTCTCAGTGATCAGTCTGACCTTTCTCCAATCTCTGTAGGGAGGAGCCCAGTCATGTCCGTTAGTGGAAGGCAGCCCCTGATTGGTTGCTCACGAGGCTAGATTGATGACTACTCACCAATAAGAAGCTGCAGAGTGAAAATGCTAAAATGCTAATGTTTACCGGGCAATATGGCAGCAGCAATATGGCCGCAACTTCTGGGCTCGAGCCCTGAAATCCGTGGTGCACCAAATGCAGTTGGATAGCATGTTATTATTTGATAATTGGCACTAGACACGAAGTAACTTGTCTAGTGCCGTATTGGTAACGTATTGGACTTATACCCGGAACATATATTACCTGATGGTTAAATTCAAGGGATCCTCCCAGTTGCTATATATCATCCTTAAGGGCACTTGAATTGAGTTTCTCGAATGTCATACATTTTCATCCGATAGCCTTATAATTGACACATTTGAACAAAAAAAAACAATGGTGTCACCAAGTCATAAGGATTCATCCTTTGAGGACAATGAATGTCAATTTTAAATGAATCCATCCAAAAAGTTGCTGAGATATTTCAGTGCACTGCTGAAATTGCTAAGACAACAGAAAATAACTACTGAACAAGAAACTTCAGCTAATTTAGGAACTATTTAAATAACAAAAATGGGATGATCAAAGGAAATAAAGACAATAAGCAGGGAAAGGAAAGAATCCAGGACTGAAAGAAGGACAAACAAACATAACAGATGGGGGGGGAAAGAACAATTAAAGGAAGAAATGACTAGTAGTTTAATAAAAAGCACCACATTCTGTCCTGGTGTTGGAACATTTAAAACTCTGCCCTGTGATTTATTTGGTTTACTAAATAGCTGTTGTTAAGAATGAATGATTTCATCCCCATGTGTCTTCTGGATGAAAGTGAATTCATCTGTATTCCAAAGTGCTCACAGGCCCTTCGCTGGCACTGACACTGGCCTTCTTTTGTTCCTGGCTTTACTGGCATGAAGTTAGTTGATTTATAAATGCATTTCTTCCTCACGAGGGATTTCAGAGTCTCACACAAACATGAACAACAGCCACGCCAAATAGCTCGTGGTCGTCGTGGTCGCTCTTAATTGTGTTCAGGGCTGATGTGGAAATGGTTAGCAGTTGTGAGAATGTACAACGTCCTTCAGTGAATGGTGAAGCTAGTGAAAAGCCTTATGCCAAGCGCTAACTGTCTGCTAACCTTGATGTCGTTCAAGCTGGTGTTCGTCAGCACCTGCAGGAGCTTCTGGGACTGTGGCTCCGTGGCCTTGGACGACATCAGTGTGAGCCTGGGAGACTGTGAGCTGACAGCAGGTAGGAACTCTCAATCCTCCAGTATTTAGCCATTGTCATCTTAATGTGTTATAAGGCCTACTGTTCCAAATGGTTAAGTTGCATCAAAATATGTACAATGATGCTGTTTAGTGCTTAGAGCTTGAAGATCAGCCTCAAAGCGTTCATGAGATATTGTCCTCACAAGAATGGCCCGGACATACGGACAGACAAACGCATTGGCTAGAGAAACCATGAACATAATGCCTCTGGTCTTTGGCTATTTCTGCCACAAGACGCAGCCAAACGTAATTTAGTTGAGTTTCAATGTTGATCAAGCATTACCCACCATACATGTTCCTTGTTGCAGGTTTGTTGTTGTCGTCGCCCCTCCCGGGACACTGTGACTTTGAAGAAGGCCTGTGTGGTTACACTCAGGACAAGCACAGTGACGAGGCAGACTGGGAGTGGAGGAGAGGACCCACCCCCACCTCCTACACCGGGCCCAGAGGAGACCACACCGCTGGACGGGGTGAGGGTCTTCAATTCTCCTCTGCATTACACTCTACCTATACACGCTTCAATGTAGCCTATGCACAAGGCACGCTCCAAAAAGAGAACACAATCCACAGCACCAGTAAAAAAAAAGCCTTGCGTTTTAAACTCCCACAGCTGTGACAAATCAGACCAACCCGTTGACGTTTGATTGACAGGATACTACCTGCACATGGAGGCGTCTCCGTTGCTGTCCGGTCAGAGTGCGCGGCTGCTGTCCCGTCCTCTGAGGGGCTCCAGAGGGCCCCAGTGTCTGTCCTTCTACTACCACATGTACGGCTCCGGCACGGGACAGCTCAGCGTGCATCTCGCCAAGGACCTGGAGCACGTGTTGCTGTGGCAACGCAGCGGCGAGCAGAGCATCGCCTGGCTGAGGGCCACGGTGGAGTACCAGAGTGACAGCCAGCATCAGGCAAGACTCAAGCAAAAACTCCCTGTGTTCCAATCCCCATACTTCCGTACTATTTAGTATGCCAGAAAAAGATTTAGGGTGTCCCAATACATGCATGTCAATTGTAGTATGCTGAAAATACACAAATACCCCCACTAACTCTAATAGCATTTTGGAGTATCTCTCAACATAATGAAAACAATCTTCCTTATTTGATTTTTTTTCTCTCCTGTGGCCCTAAAACTCTTCTGTACTTTAGTATGTAGTGTAGCAAAAAGAAAAAGTATGTGATTTGTAACGCAGCCAGGGACTCTCTTATTATTCGCAGTATTTTTTTGACATGGGTGACCTTGGCAGAGAGACAATCATGACACTAGTGCAGATATCCATTTCTATTCCATAACTTCTTAAATCAAATCTCCAAAAGTGTTGCGATCGTGCCAGCCATCAGTGGAAAGTAACAAGTACAGCTACTCACTCAGGTACATGCGCTTAAGAACAATTTTGGGGCACTTTTGCTTTACTTGAGTATTTCCATCTTATGGTACTTTATACTTCTACTCCACTACATTTCTCATACGGAAATATCCCTATATTAATCAGAGAGCAAAAGTAACAGGCTTCTTTTCAGATACACTTTTAACATTCAGAACACACGAGGGGCTACAGTAGATTAAAGTGGTTCCCAACCTTTTTGGCTTGTGACTTCTTACAGAAAAAATAAATGTGGGTCTAGTTTGGACGTTATATAATAATAAATCATTCACAGTGCCATTTGCCTGCAGAACAAGGACCTTGACTCATAGTAAGAAGCTGATTGAGGAATGTGTTTTTTATTTTATTTTTTATGAATGCCTTCAAGCAACTGTTTCTCTCTTGCTGTCACTGTTCCAGATTGTGTTTACAGCAACTAGGGGTTCATCAGTAAGGAGTGACATCGCCATTGACGACATCATCTTGGAAGGCGGACCTTGCCCAGGTAAACAATCTGTTTTAGATAATAGGCAAACATTCGGCTAAAGATTACACAAAAAATGCACGGGAAGGCATCTTAAAGGTCACCTATGGGTCCCTGACTAGTCTACCAAAGTATGAGAAGAAAAAACCCTCTCACTTGTTCTCAACCTCCTCCCTCCTGAAAACCTGTTATAAAACCATAGTCCGATTTGTCCCCTAATGACTTCATAATGGGAGAAGCCCCCCCCCCCTCCATTACACATCTAATTTAGCAATTTAGCACTACCTCCGCCTGTGATAAGCCACACCCCCAGATCTAAACCGGCAGTTAGCAGACTGGGCTTTTTGAAAGGCGGGGCCTACAGAGACACGCTCTAAAACAGAGCGTTTCATACAGATACTGAAAAGACGAGATTCAGCAATGGCACTGTGAGAAATATGAAGGTTGTTTTGGACACTACACCATGAAAACAGGTTCTAGTAGAAACCCAAATTACAATTTTGAACCTGTAAAAGTGCATAATATGTGACCTTTGAAGTCGACCACCTCTCGTCTTCTTGATTCCCCTACAGAAATGGAGATCAAGGCCACCGTGGGAACGTCCAATGAGATCGAGTAAAAAGCCCTGAGGAGAGCAGCTGTGTAGGATGCATGATCCCTGTCTTTTTGTTTAGATTTTTTTTGCCCATTACAGACTCCTGACCCCTCACATTTTGAACATGCAGGGATGTAGGTCAAAGCAATTTTTTCCCCCGTAGTTTGGTTTTCATGGAGCAACACATATCGGTTATGACATTTTTTCTCTTCACCCTAGCAACAGGTGGCGTGTTAAACAGTGTTCTTCTTCACATTTGTATGCATTAGATTAATGCTCATTGCTCAAATAAAGCGAGGCGGTTATTCAACAACATTATCTTTGTTTTTCGTTTTTCTTGTCACCTGTCAGCTAGATGAAATATGGCTTATATACCTCCCTGAGGGAAATTGTAATTTGCGATATTAGGGTATATAAATAAAATGTACTTGAATTAGCATTTATCAAAATAGCAATGACGCAGAACATAGATAATAATTAAGAAGGGTCTAAGGGCTGGGTGTCGTACTGTATGGAATGTAAAGCCCACTGAGGCAAATGTCTATTTGTGATATTGGGCTATACAAATAAAACTGATTTGAAGAAAAAAATGCTCCATTTGGTCAAAACTCACCAATTAGCTGCAGTTACTTGTATCCATCAATCTTTAGGCTCACATGATGGGAAGTTATTACAACATTACTTATTACTTATTAAAGATTACTCTGTGAACCAAACCTTGACCTCTGGTTTGCTAATGCTTGCTTTTGTTTTTTCAGAATTGCGATACAGGCTTTACTGGGCATTTTACTGTTGTAAAATAAATTGCTTTGGCATAAAGTGGTCACTGCTGGATAACCTGTGAATTTGAGACACAATTTATACCTAAACTCAAAACATCTTTTTGTTATTTACGTACCTTGCTCATTTTGGGGAAACCTTTACACCGTGAAACAAAATGCAGTTGACACAAAGATAAAACCAATATATTCAGATTTAATTGAACCACATACATACATATACTGTACATTTCAATGAAAAAAAGGGACTGAGGGGGGTTAGAGAGGTTAAATTTGGTCCCACAGATGTCCGTTACATGATACACGTCCCATCTTTCAGGTATTTGATGGACTCCATCTGCTGCGTCATGGCCAGAACCTCATGAAACCCTGTGCTGAGTCCAGACATGTGCTGGAAGTACGCCTCCTTCTCCACCTGCACCGACAGATTGTTCACCCCGGCGTCTTTCAAAATGGCCGTCACCTACCAATCAGAAAGAACCACGCGGTCACCAATCACAACCACCGATAACACTGATCACAGATCAGATCAACACTGGAGTAATAAGGAAGTGTACCTGTTGTATGATCCTCTGCTCCACCACACCAGCCATGATCTGGAGGTGGATGGTCCCTGCGACCACGCTGGCCGAGTGCCTCCAGAAACGAGGGTCTCTGTACGACAACACTCCTTCAATCTTCTCGATCTGAAAGAAAACCCAGTAAAAAAAAAATCACATCAGGAAAACCGCTTCTTAAATATATTGTTGAGGCGCATTATGCTCGAAAGCTTTCTTGAACGAGTGAAAAGACATTTTAATGACTCCATTTTCAAAGATTCTCATTTGTTTCAAGTAAATAGGAAATGCACAACATATATACAAGTTGAAGTCACTAAGAAGAACTTTTGGGTGTTGTTGATTTTAGCAGCACCTTTGGATAACGGGGCCAGTGTTTTATACGACACTAGCGCCAGCTGCGTGCGAGTTGTTTAGGAAGCGAGTGAATACGTCCTTGAAGAGAGACAGCAGGTGCGTTGTGGTGAGGTAATGTATTTATATCTTATATGCGACGATGTCAGATTAATAATGTCAATATCATGACTGTTCTGGTCTGCCTGCTGTAAATCATTCTCCGGAAAAATCGGACCCATGAAAGTACATCAGGGTCCGGATAAGTAGTCTAAAGTAGTTGAGAGAATATTTATATATATATAAATACACTGAACTACTGCACAGAATAAAAATTATTCATGAATACTGTTATTTAGTGTAACACAAACACTGCCTCTTACCTCACAATTATAAAGCAAAGTAGAAAACAGTTCTACTCAATGACTGCATGGTCCCTATTGTATCCTGTAAGTGTGTAAAACCCCCATGTAAACTTGGTCCACATGACGTGACTCCTCACCTTTTCCAGCGCTACGATCACGTCCTTCTCATTCTCTGGGGGGATCCGGAGCAGCAGCACCTCACAGGCGTCTTTCAGCAGAGGGATGACGCTGAGGAAGATGAGCACGGCGATGAAGAGAGAGCAGATAGGGTCAGCGATCAGCCAGCCGAACTGACGGATCAGGATGGTGGAGATGATCACGCCCACGCTGCCCAACGTGTCAGCCAGCACGTGGAGGTAAACACCTGGCAGGGGGGAAAACATGATGATTGTATCTGACTATTGCTTCCAATGCACAAAGTTCTTAATAAAGAGTTCTATCCAAAGCTTGCTCCGTTGAGGATTTTGTCTGGAGGATGTCCACAGAATGTGCTGCCGTCTCTGGGTCAGTGTTTTCTTACGTAGGAGATAGTCATGGTGTTCTATGTATGTGGCCCTCATGAGAGGCACTTTTATATAGGGGAGAGTGGCCTAAGTTGTGCAAATTTTCACTCAAAGTGACTTTAAAGTAAGGCCTTGACAGTAAAGTCTCCAACTCAAATATGTACATATATTTCAGGGTGTTGTGCATCCCTGGCAATAAAAACTTTGGATCTGGAATAAACTGTTGAAGAAATATAGCTTTCGGAAAAAAAGTTGTCTTGATGCACAACTTGCCCCCGGTGTGGTGTAAGTTGTGCGGTTGGAGAGAATACCATGGGGTGAATTGTGCCATTGATATATATCTCATAAACTGTAATGCAAGACAAATCCATTAGACAATCACTTATTTAAGGTGTATTTAAAGTAAATAGTTGACAAAGATTGAAGGACAATTTTCTTAAACAAGGCCTAGCAGATCTAATGGTTTTACCTGCAAAGCTCACAATGACAAAGTCACCATCATCATCTTTCTGGCCATCTGAACTCTCATCAGTGGTGTCGTTAAGTGGAATTGAGATGTCACTCTCTTCTGAGCTACTGTAGACAATCACTTTCTTTTGGTGACCAGCGTATACAGCCATGCCACAACTCTCAGAAATGTACTTTGCACTAGTTGCTCCGTGCTTGTGGAACCAACTGCCACCTGACAAATGTGATTCCCCCTCCATTTCTGCCTTTAAATCAAGGCTCAAAACCCATATGTACACCCTGGTGTTTCCTCCCCATTAACTATTTTACCTCTGCAATACTATCTGTGTTTATGTGGATGTATGGGCTTTACGTCTTTTATTTTGGTTATTGTTATTTTACCTTCATTGTTTACCTACTGAATGCACTATGTACAGCACTTTGGACAGTGCAAACTCTCATAAATGTGCTTTTACTTACTTATAACTCACCCAGGCCCTTTGGCACAAATCACCCCAATCCCAGAAATTTGGATAATAAGCATGATGCAGCAATTTAGGGCTGACATCGTGCTAACTGTATAGACTCAAAATGTAGCATACCAAAGCACTAAAACATGTGTCAAATGTTTTCAAACTTGTCTATAATTGTTCAGACACAATAATCAAAAAACCTTGATCATGGAAATTGTACTTTGAAAGGCAAAACACAGTTTTTTGAGCTTAAATGTGCTTATATCTTATTCCTTGTGTCTCCCTTCTTTACAGGATGAGTCAAATGGATGGCTCTTCTTAAATATGTGGTCACATTTCCAATTTCTTCCACGGTTTTCTAGAAACAAGGGGTGGCACAACTTCCAAAATGCACAACTTAGGCCACTCTCCCCTACATGTGGATTGTTGTTATTTTTCTCTATTTATTGACTCCTGTCTTATTGTGATTATTATTGATCGTAATATAAAGTGTAAAATACAATGAAATTGCGCATGGATGGAGAAACATACCTCTCATGTTAGCGTTCATGCCTCCGCCTCCACCTCCACCCCCACCCCCTCCTCCTGAGCCGTGTGCGTGTCCATGTCCACCGTGCCCGTGACTTCCATGTCCATGCCCCCCATGAGAGTGTCCGTGTCCCCCGTGGCTGTGCTCGCTGTGGGAGTGTCCGTGGTGGGAGTGGCCGTGGTCTGCTCGACCGTGGCCCTGGTCGCTGGATGAAGAGCAGGCTTTGCCGCCGTGAGAGTGAGCGTGACTGAAAGCGCAGATCCCCACCAGGTTGACCAGTAAGCCTCCCACTGACACCGGCTGCAGCAGAGACAAACAGACAGCACGCACAGCTCAGACTGACTGATGTCCAGTGATGAATGGTATTAATATTAGGGATATCCTAATCTGATTAATCTGGTCCAAAGATAGTTATGACTACAGTGCTATTTTATCAGCTTGTGTTGTGGCACATGTGTCATGGCACACAAAAAAAGAAGTACTTTTCGAAACGCTTGGCTCTGCTAACAGTGACTGCACTGCCAGTGTTTTGCCTGGATTAAGGCACATATAACTGCTTTTATTTAATTATTATTCTCTAAATTCCTGTTTGAAGCCAATAAAGGGAGTCATTTGAAGTATTTTATCATGATATTAAAGTTAATCTTTCTGAAAATGTCTGCTGGAAATCCCAGTCTCTTTTGACAAGATTTAATTCATTTTTCTATCTAAGTAGGTTATATTAAGTAATGTCTTGTAAGACCCAAGTGGGCCGGGCAGCTTTAGGTGTGACACACTTGAATTAAAGTAGGGCTCTATTCAGTGATTAAGCATAGCATATCCACTTAACTGGTGGATTTGTGAGAGATAGATTATAAATGGTTTGAATTTATGTAGCAGAGGCTGATTCATCTGGACTTTTAGTTCTTCCGTTGGGTTAGATCATACAGTTCTTATGATGATATTTCATTAGGTCCTTGCTTTCTGATGAATACCCATGTCATATGACACGCACTCAGTTTGTAACACAGGATTTCATTTAACATTAACAGTCTCCTAGCCCAAGTCAAGATGAGCCTGTTGATAATACTAATGTCTTTCTAAGACATATAAAACATTATGCAACTGTTTGGACAGGCTGATACTAAACACCACGAATCAACAGATCTTCATGTTTAGAATTGGTGGAGTACAAATTGGATTTGTTTTACTTTATTGTTTTACTGTAAGGACTAAGGAATGATGCAGACCATTTTATTTCTCAATATAAATATTTGAATAGGACTCTGTATTAGCAGAATAAAATCACAAAAACATACACCAGGACAAAGCAAATGATTGTTACTGAACTACACAAACATACTTTTCATTAAGTGGTAGATGCAGTTTACTCACAGTCAGCATGTCTGTGTTGATATTGGGAGGATCGAACACACGGGAGACCGACTCCACAAAGACAAAGAAAGCGATGACCATGAGGAATAGGCCATTGATGAATCCAGAAAGTATTTCAACGCGGCCGTACCTGAAAACAACAACGGTCCATATTCAACAGCCAAGGTAATTTTCAACGCTGTCTTATTATTCTAATATCTCTTACACAGTCTATTTGACATGCTCTTAATGGGCGTTACCCGTAGGAGAAGATCCTGGTGGCCTTCCAGCGGGTCATGAGGGCAGCGAACAGTCCCAGCACTAAAGCCGAGCAGTCAAACAGCATGTGGAAGCCGTCAGAGATCAGTCCCAGGCTGTTGGTCCAAACGCCGTAAAACAGCTCCACAAAGGTGAACGCCTGCAACGTGCATGAGAAACAAAGGCTTACATTCACTAAGTGTCGGTGTTTCAGTCGGTGTTCCAGACTTCAGAACACCGACTGAAATAGTAGTACGCAAAAAATCACACAGAATACAAAACTGAAATTCAAATTACATCCAACATTTTTTTTTTTTTTTATCATATTAGATGTCAGAAACCATTAAAAAAAAGGTACAGTGTCAGTGTGTAATATATGAGCATGTTGAATCATCTATCAGTAGAAGTTATAGATTGCAACGCTCCCTCCAGATCGTTGAATTTACAGAAGCTACGGTGGCCTATAAGGACAAAAAGCTGTTCACTGAAGATGACATCATCCACCACTGCCTCAAAGTCTTTCCACGATATCAAGTGATGAGGTGAATATGTATTTAGTGATTTATTCTATAGCACTACTTATTCATCTTGCTACAGGAGCATTTCTGACGGACATCCACTATATATAAAACGTGTAAGGCTGCTAAGTTTGTCCGTTCTGTGCTACTGTAGGAACATGGCGGTGCAACATGGCACTCGCCCGGCTAATAAAGTTAACAACTTTTAATTTCAAACGATTATACTATAATTAAAACATTTTAATGTTATAGTCCATTTTAGTGTGTTACAAAAAGGCCAATTCCCTTTACGCACTGCTCCTTTAAATTAGATTATCTTAGGTTAAAATGTCAGAGGTATAAGTTTTTCTGCAACTTGGGTATTTGAAGAATGTTAAGTCCTCTTCAGGTCGTTAAACCCCCTAAATTCCTGGAAACAAAAACGTAGATAAATGTTTAGAAGTAGCTACGATCCTTGCAGTAAAAGGTTATTACTAGTATTATAAATATCAATTTCCAACATCACTGAGATGATGAGGGAGAGCAGTGGCATCTTACTTGGATTATCAGTCTCCATTGAACAGTTAACAAGTTATAAACTCTGAACTGCAGCTTCTTTGTGTACAATTGATGTCATGATTTGGCTGTTAATGTCATTTGTCCTGTAGGCTTCCTGTACCTGTGTCATAATATTTCTTGTGCTTTCTGTTATTGTTGTATTTGTATTTTGAAATTGGAAATACATTATTATTTGCAGTGCTGCCAATTTTAATTTTTTTTATGTTTTACTCCGTTAAATACATTTCCTTGTCAATTACTTCCTTGATCTTTCTCCTGTTGGGTCAGCTGTGTGGCTGTACGTACCAGGTTGAGACAGAGGAAGTAGAAGATCTGTCTGGAGTCGTATTCCTCCAGGATCTGTTTGAGAGACTCCTGGATGAAGCGAGGGAGGGACTGGGAGGTGTGCTGCAGAGCGTGACCCATGAAGTTATAGAGAGGGGTGCCTTCAGGGGAGTAGCCCACCAACGTGCCCCGCTGGCTCTTCTTTGACGGAGACGACAGAATGCTGGAGGCTGCAGAGAGAGGTGAGTGGTTGATGAGTGTGCATACTCCAGGACATACACCAGTGTGACACAGGAATCAACTTTTTATATCCGATGAGTCTTGTGCGGAAGAGTATGTATTAGGGCCACGGGAGAAGTAAGTTTTTTATTCACTTGAAGAATAAAGACCAAATGTCGAGGATAAAGTGGAAATACAATTTTGGGAAGCCAAATAAAAAGAATAAACTCGACAGTTCAAGACTGTGGTAAAGCTGCAAAGACAGATTTGAACTTCTGGTATCAATAAGCAAAACGTTATTAAAACTAAAATGATCCATCTTTGCTGCAACCAAATTTTTACTGAAACCTGACATACTCTAAGCTCCACTTATAACTGCACTGCACTGTATAAGAGTGAATTTGTTGAATATTTTTCGCTTTGGTGTTGCACTTTTAGACGATCCTGTGCTCTGGTCTCACAGCCCACTGCACATGTTATTATCAGTCTAGCTTAGAAGATGTCTCGTTTCGGCAACAATTAGGTTGGATGCCATTTTCTTCCTTATGAATATAGCAAAGATGCATCGTTTGTGTTTTATAACGTTTTGCTTATGAGTGAATGATACCGGCAGTTCGGATCTGTCAACAACATCTTTCCAGCTTTACCGCAGTCTTGAACTGTCCAGTTTATCTTGAAATTCGTATTTCGTCTCCATCGTCTCGTATTGTATTTCAACTTCATTCTCAACATTTCAACTTTTTTTTAAAGTGCAGAATGAAAAAGAAAACGTCCTTATCTAATTTAATTTTTTCTCTCCTATAGCCCCAATACTGTTCTGTATTCTTGGCTTTTTGTACATCATTAAATTATGAATATTCCAACTCCAGGTCAATATTACTGAACTCATCCTGCCTAACTCCATACGCGGTTACTCACCCATGATGAAGAAGACTGCACTGACGATGACTCCTCCAGAGAGCACATGCTCCGTGCTGAGCTGCTGTGGAGGTTTGCTCATGGAGCGTAGCTGGTCTGTCAGAGGGTGAGTCCAGAAGTTAGCCAGCAGCACGGCACTGATGAGCAGGGCCACGGTGCCGTAGCGCGCACACCGAGGAGCCTCCATCTTAGCGCTGCACACCGCCTCAACGTAGAACTCCAAGATCATTACAGAGAAGATGATCATCCCGAAAGGCAGGATGAGAGACGACCACGAATCCACCTTGCTCTGGTGTTAAGGAACAGACAGTTAAAATAGACAGTCAGTAAGGGGAGGAAGAGTGACCCATCTGAGTGGCATAGATTATCTTTTTTGATCACATTTGTAGTATTTTACTCAGCAGCAACTAATACATGAGGTAGACCTACAGTATAAACCGTAACACCCCACACGTTTTTGTGTGGACAGAAAGGTCTACACTTCAGGGGGCGCCTTTAGCTCAGTTGGTAAGGCGTCCCCATCCAGGGCCGGGCCCAGCAGCAGACCCGGGTTCGATTCCCACCCGCGGTCGTTCTCTGCATGTCACTCCCCTCTCTGCCCCATTTCACCTCTGTCTCTCTGCACTGTCAAATAAAGCATAAAAATGCCCCAAAAAAAAAGGTCTACACTTCTGTCTTGACAATTTGTCAATGCACTTTTCTGATTGACAAACAGTATTGGGAAAAGTCAGCAGGCAGATCTGATTCAACTGGGAAATTTCTGAGTCGGGGACAGCCCTACAGCCTATACTCTATAACGTTTGTTTTTTATTTGGTATCAAAACTAGCTATAATTCTCGAAATAATTAAAACAGACATCAAAATTTGTCACATGGTCTGTGAACTTACTTCTGTGGTGGCTGAGAGCACTATGACCCAGGGCAGCAGCACCACAGAGGACACCAGGTTGTCCAGGGCGTACAGGCGTTTGGCACCACCGATCTCCACTGACAGCTTCCTGGAGGCCGTGTGGAAGCCCACCTTCAACAGCAGGGAGGCCACCAGCAGCACAACACCACCCTGATGTGGAACAATGGGAAGGCACAGAGAGAGAGAGAATTCATTTAGAGGGGAGAACCAGTAGCTACATGGCTGTGGGCAACTCTAAACAGAACATTCACTGTGTGGGCTTTGCTTACCTTGTGATCTGCAACACCTAAAAATGAGATGGCAGTGTAGAGGAAATGAGTGAGCGCGCTGTCATGATGGCCCTCAGCTGGTAAGGGGACAGGTCAAGGAAAACACAACACAAAGGGAGGCATGTGATCAGGAACAAACACGTCAGTGAAGATAGGTGTAACTGCGATCCAATCATAAGCAGTAAAGGATACGGTGCTCCGCCATCTTGGCCATGAGATCGTCGTTGTCAAAGAGCAGGAGGCAGATCACGGCGATGATGAACAAAGCAGTGCCTCTAGTCTGTGAAAAGTCACAAAGAAACCAACAGAAATGCTTATTAACATACTTCTAGCACAGTAGTATATATTATCTTGTAGTGTACACAGCTATTTAACTTTCGGGGCACAGAACGCAGCAGAAAAACCAAAGTCACCTTTAAAATGTCTCTGTTCATATTTTTCACAACAAAGAGAGTGTAGTTTATTGTGAATAGTCATGTCATAATAATCAATAACAGGGAACAAAAATCTGTTTTATGGTGTTAAGGGCTGAAGTGTTCCTTCAAATGAAACCGTGACAGAGCTGATACTACAATACAGTTGTGATTGTAGAATATATGGGCAGCGTCCTACCTTAGACGGCCCCCCTCCTGTACTCGTGAACAGGACGCCGAGTAGAGCAATGACCACCACATCACTGTGCTCAAAAAGCAACAATGTCCTACAAAAGATACAAGCTAGAATTCAATCAAGGCCTAAACGCAACTAGGTATGCATCCACAAAGACCTAAAACCACAGTTAAAATCTAATGCATATGCTTAGACACACACACATATACAAAGTATTGATTTCTCAAAGTATTGAACTTACTGATATAAGAACTACACACTTCAAACAGTGTTTATGATGACATTTTACCTTAGCGGTCCACAGAGGGTGAGGCCGAAGAAGCCCAGGAGGGATATGACACAGCTGAAAACAGCATGCTTTAGTAACTTTATCCACTACAAAGGAAAGAGAATGAAAGAGAAAAAACAGGTTAAACATGATGGCAGGTTGACACCGTAGCTTCACAGGGGCAGAGGAAATGATTTACTCAGCATTCACAGGTGGGTTTGAAGCTTTAAAAAGGAATAGTTCAACTTTTTTTTTATTTTTAGCTTGTTGCCTCACTCTCGGGTTCAACACAAGGCGTCAGTAACATCCCCTTTAACTGCGAGTGCATTTTTGAAGAAGAGATGGGTTAAAAGTCACTCATCGCTAATTAGCTTAGCACAAATACTGTTAGTCAATGGGAAAGATCAGCCCGCCTCCGCCGACAGCCAGAGGATATACTTTATAACATCATTAAACAGTCCTGTGTGCTCGTTGGGACTTGTGTTTAATCAACACATTGACTACCAGTATTTGTGATATAAGTTAATAATAAGCGATGAGCGACTTGCCCATTTCTTCTTCAAAACTGCACGCACAGTTAAAGGAATGGTATAGTCAAAGATAATACATTTTGAACTATTCCATTATTTAACAAAAGGTTTGAGTATGTGTCCCCACATATAAAGGCCTATGTCAAATGAAGGAGAAATGGCAGATGAAGTTATCAGACGCAGATAAAAAGTTGGGAAATTTTTATTCTCTCTGTGATAAAAGAGCTGGATCTCATACAAGCTGAAGAGGAAAGAAATCCAACCCACCTGTCTTCTTGAGATGGCTTTACCAGAGGAGAAAGGCTTTTGAAAGAAAAGCAAGATAACAGCACTCCTGAGAATAGACAAGGAACACTATTAACATTGTTGTCACCATATGCGCATCCAAAGACACACAGTCATAATAACAAAACATAACAACCAGCGCAGGTTCAATAACATAGACTAAATGAAAAGCAAAAAACAAAGGGGGTACTTACCCAAATTTTAGTATAAAGATAAACTGAACTATGTGAACCACTTTTAGGATGTCGTAAGATTCAAAGATCCCAAGAGCCTTGAGGACCTTCGTGACGACCAGTAAAACGATGTATCTGGTCAACCTGAGAGGGAAAGGAAAAAGAAAAATACTGGTAAGACCTGGAGATGGGGCGATACCTCTACTTTCCTATTTGGCTCTATTGCACTTAATGTGTGAAACAATCAGTCATTGAATTGAGTAGAAAATCAATTGTTGGCTATTTTGATAATCAGTTGATCATTGTAGTAATTTTTTCTTTTAGCAAAAATTGAAAACATTCACTTGTTCCAGCTTCCCAAATGTGAGGATTGTCCCTTAACTCTCTTTATATTATAATTAGGCTATAAATTGAATAATGCCGTTTGGAAACAACTTCAAGACACTGGGTAATTGTGATAGACTATTGTGTATATAATACTGACGCAGCTCTAATTAAGTGCGTGTTGTGGACATACATGTAACATATGGACAACAGCTACAGGTATCGGTCTTGGCTGACTTGACAGCAAGATGACGCAAGCAATTCCATACAGCAGTTGAATGAGATTATTATAAGATAAAGATCAGACACATACCTAGAGTTGGGCACCTCCACCATGCCCAGCTGTCCCCCTGACAGTACGTTGCTACTGTATTTCTCTTCCATGTTAACGCACACACACTCGACCAGTTCAATGACCCCTCTCTCCTAACCATCACTGTCACCTTAATAGTGAAATTAAACAGCAGCCCATTTAACAGTGGAGTATTTGACCAGGCTTCTTCTGGCTTGTACTCATTCTTTCGTTTATACGTGACCAAATTTGCCGAATAAAATTAACACCGGTAGAAAGCAGACAGTCAGCTGCCAGCCTTATTAGCACGTTAGCTAGCTGGCTAGCCAGCCAGTAAAGTTAGATTTTACCCAAAGTGTCTTGCTGCGACAATGTTTACGATGTACGCCGAACACAGTACACTCTCTGTTATCCCGTATTTAAGTTTTTAAAGGTTGAGCTGACCACGATAACAAACAGGCTCCGTATTGTAATGAAAAAACAAACCAAGCTGGTCAAAGAGAAAAGCCATAGCACTTCCGGACACGGTAAACAGTCCACGTCACGTGCGTGTATTCGCCAGCAATGCTCATGCGCAATGCGTACGCAGTGATGACGATGATGAAGACCACGTAAATGATGAAGAAAATTAGGGTGTAAATAAATAAATATAAATATGAGCTATCTGTATTACAGAAAGATCATATTTATAGCTTTGATAGCTTTTGATATATTGATAGCTCATATAGCCTACATGAATACAGATTCTGTATAGGCTAAGTATTTGTTTTATTCTTTTTTCATTTCATTATTAATATGACTCCAGCAAACCGGTCCAGTAGCAATTCCCTTTCGTTGCTCAATCAATGCATTCACTATCGGTTGTTTTCAATCATGAAAAACCATTACAGCCTATCTAATTTAATTTTATGGGAGCCCATTCTCGCTAGGAAAGAAATGTCAGACATTGAAAATAAATTATTATAATTTTGACTGAAAAATAGTGACTTGGCAGGCCCCCTATCCTATTGACTAGCCTGAACGCTTTCTCATCATTTAGTTTCAAGTAAAAATGTCAACCTTTTCTCTTATAGTTTTACTATCAATAAATTGTGATTGGGATCTCACTTAGCCTTCAACATATTCTAAAAGTTGACTTACACATATTTCGACATTCTATTTCAGCTTATTTTGATTTCAACTATATAGCATTTGAGTGTTTTTAGTTGCTCAGCCTAAAATTCAGATTAAAATTTAGATATAGTATCGCATAATTTTGAGTAAGTTAATCCTACCCATAGGTCCTGCCAGAAGTTTTTTATTTATTTATTTAGCCTATGTCCATTTTTCCCAATTTCTTTTTGGAAATTAAATTTCAAACTAGCCTACTGTATCTACTACTGTAATGGACAGTGTAATTTGAAAACGTCATCTTAAAACAAAAATAAGAGAAAAAGTTAGAGACCCATGGGATATGTCCTGCTGTTTTGAGTGTATGAGTTTTTCTATCCAAACTGTCTAGTTTCACCTTTTTTTCACTGTTCATCTTCCTCCCTTTTAAATTTATTTTCAAAACATTATAAAGAAAATCTCATTACCGGAGAAGACAGTTGTAGCATGCAGCGGAATTCGTTGTACAAAAAGAAAACATGTGAAAACAAATACAGAAACACAACAGAAAGTTATCTAACATCAAAGTCACAGCACATTTTAATATTTTTGTATATCTTTTATTTATCACATTGTTTCACTGGAGGATATTTTTAAATAACTCATCACTGATCTTATGGATATGGACATAGAGATTTTGATAAAGACAAAGTAAAGAAACAAGACCAAACCAACATGTAACAATACATTTTTAAAGCATATATTGACTTTAAAGCTTGTTCAAAAAATTATGTAGGTTTCTCCTTTTCTTAATTTCCCTGTCTTTGTGTCTTCTTCTAGATTAGTTCCTATATATATTTAGAAGCTATACTATAGTTTACCCCAAAGTGAAAATAAATGTTACTGACGACATGTTAAGCTGTTACCATGTGACTTAGTCAGAACGAGGGTATATACAGTATTAGATGTTCTTGTTATTCTTGGTGGGGTGACATCAACTCTATGGGACAGATTGGTAACGTTATTACTAATAAGAACTATGCAAGATGTGAGATTTCAGTGACATCCGGTGGACAAGCTGGCCTTGAGTGGTGATGACAATAGAATCTCAGTGAGCTCCACACAGTCCAAGTAGGACTGCCTCATAATGTCCCTTTGTGTCCATCTGAGAAACACAGACAAAGATGTGGTCAGTGAAAAGACTCTGAGACTTCATTATCACAAATGCAGCCATTAAGGAATATGTATATATATAAATATATATATATTTAATACCAGTATGTGCTCCTGTAGGCTGTTGTCATACATGGCCCTGTACTCCTCAATGATCTTCTGGAGGTCGACCTCAGAGCGGCTGACCAGCACCCTGATCAGTGTCTCCTCACATGTGCCGTGGCCCTGAGAGAACGGAGCAGGTACAAATAAAAAATGCCTTAAAAAAAGCTTCACTCTGTAGGTTCACTACTCACCGTGTTTGGTTTGGGAGGATATCGGGTAAATTTGTGTACCATCGATTCGCTATACATTATATCTACGTATGGTTTGCCCATGACCAATGAATGCAATTACTCCAAAATCCCAAACTTGAACTACTTTATGTCTTTATGTTAGGATACATAGATATAAATAAATGTCAAAACAGTTGTTGTGGGAAAAGATTGTGGTAAGATTATGATATGGTTGCGTATGCAAAAATGAAAATAAAACTTCACACACACACACACACACACACACACACACACACACACACACACACACACACACACACACACACACACACACACACACACACACACACACACACAGAGAGATATGCACCCTGACATACAGTGAAAGAGAGAAGGTTGGTACCCACCTTCATAGCCAGATGGAGCTTCTCAGCGAAAAAAGCTGGCTTGCTCCAGGCACATTTCACTAAAGGTCAAAGAGACATAAACATTATGAATGAAAATGTGATGAACCAATGTGCCCTTGTGCCACATACCGGAGAATAGAATGTGCAGATATACAGTAGTACTGGGTTTGGGTCTCTCCATGTTGATTTTTTTTTCACTTGCACTTGTTTAGCAGGACATTTGAATTTAAATGTGTACATTTAAGGTTGTTCTATTGGTAAGAAGCTGACTGAGAAAACATTTTCAGTGCCTTTTAAATTTGTTCTGCATATAGACTGTCCCAATACTAACAAGATAATTCAATAATCCATGAAAAATAAATTCAAATCAGAGGTAAAACATATGAAATCCTCCTTTACCAATGTCAATCATGCAGTCTTCAATGTCTCCCCGCAGCTCCATGTCCAGGGCTTTAGGTAATGTGACGTCACTGAGGCAGGCGTATTGCTGGAAGGCTAGCAGGTAAACAAGACAAAAGGTATTTATGGGTAAATGGGCTACTTTTGTCAACAATGTGTGAGATCACTAAATTCCCCGCTATATGGGGCCCAGTGCTGCGGCACTTAGGGAACCAAAAGGTGTGAGGTTTGCCCCAGTTTGGTTTTTGTTTTAGCTTTGTTTTGTTTCTTGTGTATTTAGAGCTTATTTTCTTAATCATTTTGTCTTAGTTATTTATTTCACTTTGTTTCTGTATTCCTTGTCTGTTTCTGTGAGGGAGGGGGAGGGGGGAGGGGGTTGGGTGTTGTGTATGTGTTTACTTATTCTGTATGTTTTGTCCATATGTATAAACCATAATACCACAAAAAAAAAGTAAAAAAAAAAAAAAACAATGTGTGAGATCATTGCATACACCACACACATTCCTGGAATTTAAAAAACTGTCTTTAGCGGGTTTGAAAGGAGGTTATTTGGGACAAGGTTATCATTGAGCTGAACTACAAAAGACAAACAACGTTGCTGTTAGAAGGCTGTTGCTGTACACAAAAACAGCTCATGAGGCTCTACCTTAGAGGGAGAGGTTATGTTTGCTTTTATCAACTTGTCATGTAAGGTATGTGGCACAACAAAATGTTGTGAATGGGGCATTGCCATGTTGAAAGAGCATGTGTGGTTATATAAAGCTTATCTTGATACACAAATGTAATGAAAACTAAAGAATATATTGCCTCATATGTCTGTTTTTCACTTTCCTTAAAATGAACAAGCCATGGATTTTGCCGATAAGGTCTGAATATAAATATTTTGAGAAATCAAGCCAGCTTTGGGCGTGTCCCACGTGTGAGCTGCAGGTGTGTGGTTCCACCTGTTTGTCCAGGGGCATGTGATGTGTTCACTTTGAAATGAAGGTTTTGTCTGTGTCTGACTATCTGATGAGTCAAACCCTACAACCGAAGCTCTCGCACACATTTGAAACATTTCAAGCATTCACTCACTCACTCTTAGAGAGCTGCTTCCCACTCCGTTTGGTCAGGATGTCGATGAAGGCGGAGATATCCACTCCCTTTGTGTTCTCCCCTGCCTCAAACAGAGTCTGCAACAAGTACAAACTCATAGTTTATATTAATGTTCTCAAGACTTTTACATGAAAGGATAAGGCTGGTGGTGATATTCTATACGTTTCTTATTGTCAACAATTGATCCCACTAGCAAGTTGTTGTTGTTATTACGCCAATATCATCCTTTAAAAAGTGGATTGTCCTGATTTTACCTCTGCTTCCCTTCGGGCCAGATCTATGTCGACTTCAGTGCTCTCATCTTTCTCAGCTTTCAACATGGCCAGGAGGGCCGTGGTGAAGTCTCCACTGGTCTCATCCTTAATGACTTCCTCCAGATCTTTGTCATACTCTGAGAGGACAAAGAGACATTTTAGCACAAGTACACATTGTACCAACAGATCAAAATGTTGCGGTTAAAGCTGTTATTTAAATGCTTACAGCACACATGACTTGGTGATTACAGTGCTGCACTATGTAGGAATTCAGTGTTTTTTTCTAATGATGCATGCACGCACTGGACAACAAGTCAGGTAAATACCTAAGCTTAAAATGTGGAAAACGTTCAGGAAATCAGCTCAGCACATGCACACACACACCCCCAACACATAACAGAGTAAATCAACTGAATCGGTACACAAACCTTCTTTGAAGACCCTCTTCAGCTCTCTGATCTCTTGGTTGGATCGTGTTGCCAGAACCTCCACCAGGACGTCTTCATGAGTGCCAAAACCCTGTTGGAATAGTGTAAATGTAAGGTAAAATATTAGAAACATTGGATACATTGAGAGAGAGATTCCTAAGAGTGACATTGTGAAATAATATCCTCTGTTATTTAATACATAAAGTGTTGATATTTACCTTAGTGGCTGACCTGAGCAGGTAAGCGTCAAAGTGAGCGGGTGTCATGAGCAGAGCCAGAGAGACATCCTCTAAATCTGACCTGAGAGCAGATTTCAGAGCTTTATCCAGCCTCTGCAACAGGGACAACACTGGATAAATGTTCAAATTCCACACATAGTAAAGTAAAGTAAGAAAGTTTACTGATTGAGAGCAAGTAGAAAGGGACCAAATGCAGCAAACAAACAAGTACGGCTAGTTAGTTGTTTTGTACTTTTGGGTTAATACCAGTTTCTTGTGAAAGTTTTTTTTTTTTTAAGATATTTTTTGGCAGAGTTGAAATGGGGCAGAGAGGGGAGTGACATGCAGAGAACGACCGCGGGCTGGAATCGAACCCGGACCCATGGGGGGGACGCCCTACCAACTGAGCTAAGGGCGCCCCATGAAAGTTCATTTTAACCAGTTAAATGTTCCTCTGTCACTTAGATCTTAAAAAAGTAGTGCAACAGCAGCTCAAATATTGAGTCATGGG
Source organism: Ammodytes marinus (assembly GCF_949987685.1). Lineage (NCBI taxonomy): Eukaryota > Metazoa > Chordata > Actinopteri > Uranoscopiformes > Ammodytidae > Ammodytes > Ammodytes marinus. Next base: position 20,725,391 of record NC_137222.1, on the reverse strand, counting down.
GCCTATCCGAAAACTTTTTTTTTCATAGGAAATTTCCTTTCCTATCGAGATGAACCGGAAGTACTCGGCGGATAGGTGATCCGAATTCCCAAAATGCTTAGGAAAGGCATAGGAAAGGAGCCTCGATTCATCCTTTAACCCTCCTTTAGCATAGGTTACTCCTGACCAACCTATGCTAAAGGAAAGGAGATAGTGGTATCCCATAATCCTTTACGGCGGCAAGATTTAAAGCAACAAGCCGCCGCCGGAGTTTACCGACTCTACACGAATACGAACGAGAGGCAAAACAGAAGAGAGGAGAGGAGAAGAGAAGAGAGGAAGATTTAATTCAGCTAAAATAAAAATACCCCCCCCCCCATTAAGATAATAAAGAACTCATAAAAGACCAATCATAATTTAGTTATTTTCGTAGCACATAATTTACACCATAAGAAAATAAAATACCAACTTCACATTTAATGAAGTTACTGGGGGCAGTTAATTTCAACATTAACACAAGTGTAGCCTCTTTTTATTCCACATGTGAATTGAGATATAAGGGAGTGATTCTCACTCTGTTGGCGACAACCTGATTAAAATCAATATGAAAAGAACACATGGATCAAACGAGCGCTTGTTGTAGTCAATTTTCGGAGAATAGTGTAGTTTCACGCTAGTGACTCACGTCAGCAATACTCGCCGTCGCGCAATGACGTCGGTTAGGAAAGGTGGAGTCGAATTCATTTGAAACAGCGCTGTCCTTTCCTATGTTCGATAGGAAGCACCTTTCATCTCTCCTTAACCCCGATGACGTTTAGGGGTTAAGGCATAGGAAAGGAGGCTTATAGGTTAGGAGATTGGACTTTTCGGATAGGCCCATGATCTCAGAAAACTGATTAATGTGAGTTACACGGCAAAAGCTATTTAAAGTTTTCTACTTAGCAAGCAAAACCAATACTGGTCATATCAGACAAGGTTGAAGCAGCAAAACACTTGAGTGTATTGAATTGAGTTGTTTCATAGTCATATATTTAAGTATAAATAAGCATAATAATGTTGTTAAGTAAAACAAAATAATTAAAAAATGAAACAGATCAACAATTCATACAATGATAAAATAAGAATAGCAAAAGCAGCTTTAATTTTGATGGATCTGGACTGAATGACTTGTTGCCATCATAATGTTTGACCTCATCTGTGTTGCAAATGTGTAAAATCTCAAAGCACTTCACATAGTGAGGACAGGAAGAGAGGACCAGATGGATATTTGGCTTATTGTGTTTAGCGTGTTGCTGATTTAGCATTATTGCTAAGACTTGACTGTCTTGGTGAGAAATGAATGACTCACCTCCCCAGAGGACGCTTCATAGACTACTTTGATCTTCTGTCTCTGCTCGTTGTTTCTCTTCACCAGGACTGATATAATCACGTCCTCGTCCACGTCTGTGAGGGAAAAGTCGTATTTACTTTTCTGTCATTCATGAAGGACACATTCACCCTCAGTAATTTATGAAGTTTAAAGGTCACCATTGCAACAATCACTTTTTCATGGTTTTTCAATATTACTATGGGTGTGTCTACAGACTCTCTAAGTATAAGAAACATCATGCAAACATCTCTCTTTTTCTCCACCTTCCCCTTTCTGAAAACCTGTGTTCAAAAACCAGTCAGATTAAATAGTGCTGAAACGGAGCGTTTCAGACTGAGGCTGAAAAGAGGAAATTCAGCAATGACACTGTGAGAAATATCAATGTTTTTTTGGACACTACACCATGAAAACTGTTCCCATTGAAACCCACTTTACAATTTTGCACCAGAAAATGAGCTTAATATGTGACCTTTAAATTGTACACATAACACATAGTAAATATAAGTGAGCATACGCACCTTTGCTGTCAATGGCAGCCTGAAGAACCGATGCATCACTGCTTGCGTTGAAGTTTGGATATGGGGCCACCGTTCCATAATACTTAGGTTTGGGCTTACCCTTCACCTAGAACAGACAGGAATACAGAGGCTTTACCAACTGCAGCTGCTGAAAAACACCCGCAATTTAAAGCTACAGATCGGTTTTCAGGTTTGTTGATTTTTTTATTCATTCCAGTTTCACCACAGGGCAGGGCGGGGTAACAGGAAACATGGAGGAAAGCAAGAAAAGGTGACAACAAGCAGAGCAGCCAGGGTTTAAAGAGCTACAGGCAGCTGTTAGAAAGTAAATGTACTGAAAAACAATAGACTTAATTTGGAATCCAAATACTCCTAAACACATAAAAAAACAGAATGTCCAGCTTCTCATTCATTTCCAGATTTGTGTTTGTGGTCATTCTACTCATTCATGAAAACTTTGATTTAAATTGCAAAACCTAAAACTGGATAACATTATATGTCAACGTGGCTGCAGTGAGCAGGATCTCAAACTCACTGTGACAGTGTCATCTCCTGGGTCTCTGTCATGGATGACACTTTTGAAGAATTTCTTGAAGAAAGACATGTTTCCTCGGCTTGGAAGCTTGAACCAGAAACCAAAGAACAATGCTGTAGAGTGGGGACAAAAAAGATATAAAGTATAATAATTATTTGAAATATGTTGAAAATTATTGAAATATGTGATCTTCTACATATTCAAACATCCAAGAAAACACCTTACCTGTGCTACTTGAGATAGTGTTCACACGGTAGATGGTAGACACAGTGAAACAGTCTTCAGTCACTGTATGTAACTTTCTGTGCGGTGGCTCCACCCATGTGTGTGCAGGTGATTTTCAGGCAGGGCATCAGCCAATAGCATGCCATCTCTCAGGGATGACATTCCTGTATGGTGACAGTCGGGTTTGGGCACTTGTGACTGGCTGGGTGACTCCTCTGTACAGACTTGTATTGTAAATACAGCGAGAGCCTAACCCTTTACTAAAACCAGTTCTCACGCACGCATGCACGCACACACTCGCTCGCTCCCATGCACACACACACACACACCTGAGACAACATATTATTGTTGTGGTGGCACAAATCATTTTTGCCACATTTGTATGTAATCTATATTCAATCTGTCCTGTTTGCTAATTGAAAAACCAATTAACAGATAAGAAAATAAATAAAATGATGTTGAAATAAAACGAAAATAATGAAAAGAAACCGAGATGCTGCAAAGATGTTATTAAAAGATTTAAAACTTTATTGCAAAGTCAGAATTATACCGTTATACAGTTTGTGAAAATAAAAGAGAAAACAAGACAGCACAGATGTGTCAGTGATTGAAAATCAACAGTAATTAACATAACGTACAAGATTACAAACTGACAGTGTCTGCCCAGCTTTAGACCCACATGGGCAGAACCATGGTTCAACATCACTATTCCTTCCTTCGTGAATGAGAAGAAGTTACTCAAGACTAAATTGAGGTTAATACTGCACTCTGTTGCAAAATGGTTCCATAAGTTACAGTTTGCAATAGCTATCGTTTTCAAAGATAAACCCTGAATTGTTGTCCTCGTCAGTAAAGGTGGAATTCAACTGTTCTGGAGAAAGCATTTTGTCGAAAAAACTTTTTGTCAAATTCAATGAATATCTCCTCACGATGCAGTACTTGTAAAATCTAGTGTTAATACAAAGCATAAGGTCTGTCAATGGGCATGTTGCTAGCTTCGGTTCGACCCTTTTGTTTACATACCCTTTGTGTACATACCAGATTACAGAGCCTAGGCTGTGTATTAACACCAGTACTGACAGGTTGCGGAGATATTGTCGGATTTTGACAAAAGGGGAATTTGACAACAAGTGTTCTCCAGAATCGCTGACTCCACCTTAAGGGAACATGAAGACCCTAATGACGGCCTCTTGTAACAGAAAAGCCACAATCTCAATGTAAGGTGTGTGTGCCTATTTATGTCTCCACTCCAGCTGTGGAATGAAAATACACTTGTGGCAGTGTTATCTCTGTGGAGGGGGCCCCCCTCTCCCGCGGCCTCTGCCTCGGCCCGGCCCGGGGCCCTGCCCGGGGGGTCCTCTGGGTCCGGGCCCCTGGTTGACTGGCCTGCCTCGCCCGGGAGGGTTTGGTGAAGATGCCAGGGCCACGTCTCTCTGCAGGTTCACTCCTCTACCAGCAGAGCCAGGCTTGGTCTTAGTTGGCTTTGCATCTGGCTCTGGTTTCTTTTCTGTTCGGACAGAGATATTAATGAATCGGATGAATCTTTAGATTTACAGTCCAACCTGTCAGTTTTGAATTTAGAGCCTTAAAGCAGAATCAAGGGACATATTTTTATTAATATACATGTTACATTGCTCTATATTCATACAGCAAATACTTATACTATGTGCAGGATTCATAACACATGTCTCTCAGTCACTCCACTCTGTAGTTATCGGTACAGAAACTTTTCTTGTAACTTTTCTGCCCTGCTGTCTGTTTTGATGTTTTTTTATCATGTTTTATCGTACTTGAGGATCTGAGGTGACACTAGATAACTTGTTGCTTGAAGACTGCTGTGTGTTAATGTGGGGACTTGGGAACGAGGGAGGGGACTGCTAACTGCAGTTACTGACAGGAAGTTAGCTAAAATGATCCAACCACTTACTTCTGCTTTAATACTTCAAAAAATACATCACAGCTGTTAGTATAAACACATATACTGTTATAAACACATGTCATGTTTAACCCTGGAAAACATATTGATTTTGGAGACATTTAGTAGCGTGTTACTACTTCATATGTCTGTATGTGATGATCAGCTGTTGAGGAGTTTACTGACCAGGCTCTGGGGGAGGAGCCAGGGATCGGTTGGGCATCAGGTCCTCCAGGTCTTTCATCACCTGGTTGGTGCTGTCCGTGTTGTTCCTGCGGTTTTTCTCTTCATCTCGAGCCTGAGACGGAGAGACACAGACACAGAGACAGAGAGACAGAGAGAGTAGGTGATGGTCAGAAAAGAGTGTAAAGATAATGAAAGAACAATAGAATCTGAGAGAGAGAGAGAAAATCAAGAGGAGGCCCAAAACAAGCATTTTAAAAGGTCACATATGCAAAATGCACTTTTTCATGTTTTTTCAACATTAATATGGGTCCCCACCGGTGTGACTATAGACTCCCAAAGTATGAGAGAAAAAAATCCAGTCATTTATCTCCCCTTATGACATCATGATGGGAGAAGCCACACCCACTCATTACCAACCTAACTTAGCACTTCCTCCACCCGTTATATTCAAACCTACAGTTAGATTCAGGGCAGAGCAGACACAGAATAGAAAGAGGAGATTCAGCAATGGACACTACACCATGAAAACAGTTTCTGGTAGAAACTCACATTTTAAACCTGAAAATAAGCATTATATGTGTTCATATATTACTAATTTCAACAGTCTGCTGTTCTGAAGCAGCACCCCATCACTGTATATGCACATTGTACACTTGTATCTCCATTCTTTACTTACCATCTGCATCTTCTTCTTCAGCTCATTGTTGGCGTTTTGGTAGGCCTCAGACACAGAGTTCAGATAGTAGATGGCCAGTCTGTATAGGTGAAATGACAGGATTTGTGGTTTTGCATTGGCTATTCTGCTGCCTTTTTAGTAGACACACTCAACAACAACAACTTGTCATGTGTGTAATTTGACTATGTAGCTTATTTTGTTCGTAAAAGCGCTCCAGAAATGCATTTCTACATATCCCTACATATTATTTTTTTGATTTCTAAAATAAAAATTTCACATGTATTCAAATATTTCTGAAACAATTGTATTACAAATAATAAATAGTTTTAATGTAAAATTACTTTTAATGTAAGTAATCAACGGGCAAAGTTTCATGATGATATCTACAAGTTAAAAAATTGACCCTATTCTTTTATTCTGTGTCTCCTTTACACTCACACCATGAGCAGCACAGCTGGTATGATGAGGCCTGGGTTGGCTGCATAGCCGAAAAGTGTCCCCAGGAAGGCTGGCAGGTCTAGGTCAATCGTTTCCATGATTACGTCAAACATCTTCTTCTTCCCACTGCAAAAACATCAGCAAGTACAGTACAGTCTATGGTACTCACACACACTCATTTCCAAATGTATGCTCCTATAACATACAGGTGTAGCTATCTCAAAACATTGGAATATCAATGAAAATATGTTTTTTCTTCTGTAAATGAATTCAAAATTAGAAACTTTCATATATTCTAGATTCCTTACACATGAAGTGAAATGAATCTAGAATAAACATACTTTTGACAGTAAGTTTGACAGTTTTGAATTATAAATCCTTTTTTCTATATAGGTTTTATGTTATCTAATATTTTGAGATACTGGATTTTTTTCATTCTATGAGCTGTAAGCCATAATCATCTGAATTAAAACAAGAGAGGCCTGACATATTTCACTTTGTGTGTAATGAATCCAGAAATTTATGAAAGTTTACTTTTTGAATGGACTTTTGAATGAATCCCCCCCCCCCTCCCCACAAAAAAAATGTGTATGTAAATGCTGCTACCTGAAGGGGCCACAGTCAAAGGAAGGCGGCAGGGTCATGATGGTGTAGACGACAGGTAACAGACTGAGGAAGAGGATGAGCAGCAGCAGCCCCATGTAGAAGTTGTTGGACTTGGAGGCCTTGAAGACTCTCTCGTGGGGGACGTTGGTGGCCATCACGGCCCAACACTGGTAGTACATGGAGCTGAGCAGACGCAGCACGTTGATGCCCACCAGGCCAGGAGCATAGAACGCACCCATCCTGTAATACGCCATGACATCAATGCATGTTACTTAACACATCATTAAATATGAAAGTCTTGCTTTTAGACAATTCTGTTTAGGCTACTAGTACACCACTTGATATGATATTGCTAACATTGTAAAACCAAGTTATGAGCTTTAACCTGAATGATTTCAGAAAAAGAAGAAGACAGAGGAGGAAGGGGATGAAATATAATATAAAACAATGGTGAAGGCAATTTTGTTTTTTTGACACTCAACACTGATATTTTTTAATGTAACATAAATTAAACTTGAAAAAGAAATGTAAAACAATATGTCAGTATAGTTAAAGTACGTTATCCCTTAGAGGTTTCATTAAGCTTTTTAGCATACGAACATATGAAGTACTATTCTGCCGTTAAAACAGATCATATTTAAAAATTTGAGGAACCCACAAACGGAACATATAATAACATGAAAACAGCAAAGTATAATGTATCATGATGTGACATAATGAGAACAGAAAAAATAATTATGTAATAAAAACCGTTGGTGTAACCGGGTAAGGTGATGCTCGTGACACAGAAAAATATAAAGTTCCATAATTAGATGGAGCCCACTACAACATGTAACATAACTGATGGCCATTATAAGTGCTGTTAACAAAGAAAGATGAGTGTCTCCACTGCAACCTGAAGCCCAAACACTGCCACTGTCGATGATAATGATACGGTATCCACTCAGTGATACTGGATACATGCAGCAACACGCACCCATGCATGTAAACTCACACACACACACACAAACACACACACACACACACATACACACACACACACACACACACACACACAAACAAACACACACACACACACGCACACTCACACACACACACGCACGCACACACAAAACACAATAAATAAAGCTCATACCAGATCATCCCTTGATTGAAGATCAATCCAAGAACGTTACCACTGATGTCAAACTCTCCATACGACGGCTAAAGGTGAACACAGAAGATGAACACTTGATGTTTACTGAAAACTTTGCGAAACACAAATCTTTTTATAGACAAAAAGCATTTCATACACAGTCAGTAAAACTGTTCATTCATATGGAAGACCCAAACGGACATGAAATCATACATTTTATTTCCTCTGTTTTGCTGAGATAAGGAGATAATTAACTCATCAAGAGATAACCAAAACTTGTTTCCACGCATTACTTTAAATATTAGATGCAATTCTCAAGATCATAAGTTTATTAAACCGTTATAACGAGAAAACAAGCTTTGATTTCTCGAGGTCATGAGAAAAGGCCAGGATTCCATGTCCGTTTAGGGCTTCCGTACAATATGTCCCTAGGTCAGTAGATAGAGAACTGGATTTCAGGTATGGCAGGCCTACTGGAGCAAAATTAGTAATGAAATTGTAGCAACAACATGTTCAGCCAGAATCAGACTGGTTAATCAAACAAATGATGATATATCCTTTTGATGTGATAATGCTGTTAATGAAAGGTAAGAAGATCATCAACATGAATACAATTTATCGTATGGGGGACACTTGTATCTGAAATTTAACCAAATTCCATGACATTTATCCTTTTGCCATCCCTAGAGCCACAATGCTAACACATCCTAAAAGATACAAACATCACATAGGCCTAATGGGTACCAACAATTTGTTTGCGAATAAAGTTTGATCTGTTATTTTAGAGTTAGACCTTTATCACAGCCAGCAGACATTTGGACGTGTTATCATGAAAAGCACAAGTGTAACAACCAAAAGTTTTCAATTAAGACAAGTTGATATGCCACAGCAGGAAAAGCACAGGTGTAAATAATTCAATGAATGATGGCTGCATTCCATTTAGCTGCTTTAGTTTCAGGGTATTGTGCATTATGGCTCACTGTCACACTATCATGATTTACTGCGACACGTGAATAGAACAGAGACACCGTTCATGTTATTAGTGACGCCAGTGCCTTTCAGTCAAATTGTCTGCGGACAGGCATTGATGCACACAGAAATGGAGGGGCTACTCACTTACGGTTATTAAAAAGTTCCTTTCTTACCGAGGTACTGACATGTCCAAAAGAAAACCTTTTAAATTAAAGGTGGAGTCAGTGATTCTGGTGAATTCTTGTCATCAAAATAATTGTTTTCAAAATCCATGGGTATTTCCTCTGATTCCCACTGTACTGTGTGTGCGCTGAAAAAAGGTCAAGGATAAATACACAGACTAGGCTCTGTAAACGGGCATGTTGCTAGCTACTGTGGGCCCCTTTGATTACATGCCCTTTGTTTACACACCAGTTTACAGTGTGTTGACACCTGATTTCAGCGCACACATACAGGACGGACAGGTAACTGTATTCATTGATTTTGACATAAAGTAATCTAGTAGACAACAAAATCGCTGACTCCACCTTTAACCTTCCTCCTGTGTTAACTTTCTGCTACCATCCATGGTGTTAGCGGGTCGGTTTCGACCCGTGTCTGAAATCAGCTGTAAAAAACACTAAAAACAATTATCTATCATCCTTTTTGTTTCTCATCTCTTGGTTACATTGTTAGGCTTCCTTATCCATGAAAATATTGTTTTTAATATTTTTGGTGTAGGCGGCTGGGCCTTTTTTTTGTCAGTATGCGCCTCAATTTCAGTTTAAAAAATGGTAAAATGAACCTTAAGAGAATCATATATATAAATATTTGGTTGTTGTGTTACCTGATTTATTACTGAGGGGTATGAGAACACATTTCTTAACAACATTTGTTTTATTTATTTTTTCATATTAATATTATTGACCTTGACACCATCTATGGTGTTACCGGTCAATTACGACCCATAAATATGTATTTCAGAAAAGAGCAAAATAACTTTTATTTCAGCATTATAAAAACACACAATGAAAACCAGAACAAGTCACAACACAAAATATAGATTTGTAAGGTCAAATAAACAACAACCAATCAACAAATCAAACCAATCGAAATCAATTACTAGCTCCAAAACTAGTAAAAAGAAACAAGTCTCTGTGTGCATGTGTATGTGTGTGTGTACAGATGTGTGACAAAAAGCAACACTTTCAGTGTTCTTTGCAGAGATATTTCTTGCAGGTAAACCACAATCCGTTTATCTTTCTGTCCTTAGTGCTTCGGTAGACCTGACACCTCTTATTTGTAGAATCAGGTGGCCATTTTCACCAAAAACATGATCCAGAACTTGGCTCACTGTATATCTCCTCATTTTTGAATACTGCAAATAGGAGATGTGCACTCTGCAAGTCACTAACTCTATACTGAATTGACTTCACATGTCTGGATATGCCCGTCTGTTTGTTTCGGTGTTATGCAGGTATAAGGGCAAAAAAAGTCAAAATGAGAACCCCCCCCCAGAGCTCACATGATTGGGAGAGGGGCTGACTGTCATTGTGTTGGCTGACAGTGCACTTATGATTTCAGTTTTGGCTCTAGTTATTGTTTTTTACATCTTATTCTATAACCGGGTCGAAAACGACCCTAACACCACCAGTGTTATAATTTCCACCAGAGCATTTTATAATTAAGTGAAACATTTTTATTTTTTTTTATTTTGTTGAAATAGAGGTTCCTGACAAAGTCAAGAAATTTTGATGCAATAAACAAAATGTAAGTGGTTCTTTTATGCATTTGAAAACCAAAACGGGTCGGTGGCGACCCTAACACGAGAGGAAGGTTAACACGGAGCCAAAAAACAAAAAAGCTTTTACAGGGAGACTCACAAATCCAGCCTCCAGGTCCCAGCACCAGCAGTAGTTCAGAAAGCGCACGATGACAGCTCGGGCAAAGTCACCGATCAGGATGGTCAGGTAGGACACCTGGATGTCCGACACCGTCAGCTTCACAAATTCCTGGAATGACACACATTCAGGGAAAGTGAAATGACCCCAGTTAGTAGGGGCTGTTTTTTTTTTTTAATCCATCTGAACAATTTAATCGAAATCCAGATGATCCCGTTACTAACAACTGTGCAAGAGCAAGATTTATCTCAAATGCATGATTAGAAAAACTGCTCAAGTGAGACCTGACAGAAAACTATGTCAGGATGTTAACCTTATAGAAAACACTTGTGGCTAAAATGTCCCTGTCCCTGTGTCCTATAAAAAATAAAGTATTTTGGTAAATAAGTATTTTGGATCCATTACTATGCCGACGGCGGTCTCCCAGCAGGGTCCTCTGATGACGTCAGCAGGGGGCATGGGGGCCGGGGTGGCTCCGGTGCCGTTGAGCAGGGCAGTTTGGTTAGCGTAGTACTCCTTCATGGCCCAGAGAGAGGCATTCATAATGGAGCCCTCCTGCTCTAACTGAGAGGCACATAGAAGTCACGTAAGTGGGATTGAGAGACCATATGCATGGGGATGTCACTGGAATATCATTGGACGTTGGACTATCCTGGTAAAATGGAAAAGTTATCCCAAGGAAAGTTTAACCTCAGAGCTACAACATTCCCCAAAACATGTGTGTCTTGTGAGAGAACAAATGTCCTTACAATTTGTGCGGTAAAGACATGGAACGAGTCACACACACACACACACACACACACACACACACACACACACACACACACACACACACACACACATACACTGCTGCTGCCATACCTTGGTGTTGACCTCGTCAAACAGAGCAAACAGAAAGGTGTAGAGATTTCCCAGGAAGAGGGCGAAGATGCGTCCCAGCTGCCACTTGAGGGCGATTCGAGGATGGTAGTCCTCCAGCTCGGCGATGGTCTCAAACAGGGGAGGACACACCAGACCCAGCAGGGACATGATCAGCTCCAACTGTCCCATGCAATCAAAATCACAGATAAAATCAGTTAAATAGTTAGTGGGATTGATTTATTTAGTGGTGTTCCAGACTAAGAATTCACATCGGGTCGAAATCTGATTGGTCGAATCTTGTTAAATGTCCAGTATGTTATATCACTGCATATGTCTTGTTCAATGCCTTTATTGGGAGGCCAGACTCAGGGTAACATTAGCTTTGATAGCGGTGGCGTAATAATATTTTTTTCCAATCATCACTCCATGGCTCATTTACCTCGTTCTTCTCGTACCAGCTGAGGTCGTCCCTGTTGGCGAACTCCTGTGACCTCTTCACCACAAAGTAGATGAGGTATCCACTGCCGCCCAGGCTGCAGATGATCATGAAGTTGGCCAGGACTCTGAGGAACCTCCGCAGGTGAATGTTCTCATCCTTCTGGTTCTCCTGCTCGTCCACGATGGACTCCTGTTCTTGTCACAAACGGGGAACAGAGAGGTTTTTGCGGTCATTAGAGAACTTGACCTGCGGTTGACTGCATTGCAACACTAAATGGAACTCTATAGTGGTTCTGGAAACATCCACACTGGTACTGTATGTTTCTCTTGGGTAAATGGTTGCCATAGGTACCTTGAAGCTGGTGGTGATGGAGGCGTACTTGTTGTCCGCGGTCTCTGCGTTGCCTATGAGGTAATCCCAGCTGGTGAACATCTTCCAGGCAAATGTGAACTCTCCTTCGTCCCCGTCCCCACCGCCGACGTCCGCGTTCTTGGCCATTCTGGAAAAGAAAAAAAAATTAAAAAGCCTTCTGTATGGGCTTGTAGGCAGACAAACCATGTACCTTATGAGATGGATCTTGATATTTGCATTACATAACCAAAATAAATCATCTTAATATCTCTGAGTTCCATTAGTTCCCATTTTTCAACTCAAATAAAATCAAGCAGTCGTTTCTCCGAAATCAAATTATTAAAATGGTCAAAATTTGAGTGTGACAGAGCTTTTTTGGTAACTTGAGCAGGAAAGCAAGATGTAACCATGTACGTAGTTGATATTGGGAACGGACTAAATCTGCCTTAAAAAAAATCTAAATTTTAAAAACCCATGTGCCACCACTCTAATTTACAGGGTAAGATATGTTTAATGATGGGGCAGTCTGTCCTGTTTTTAAATATTAAGAGTATGGCCTTGCTGAAAATCAACCACATGAAGCCCCATTCACTCAGATGCCGCTGCAGACTCACGTGCGGATGACGACCATCAGGCTGTAGCCGAAGGTGCCGATCCCCACCATGAGGTAGGACAGAGGCAGCCGGAACTTCAGCAGGCCGATGGTCCTCTGGTCGTTGTAATACCCGTAGAACAGGACTGAATATTTGCAGTAGCCCTAACAAACAAAAAAAATTATCCAATTATTAAAGTTTTTCCTGTCAGTGTCCATTTGAACACTGTAGTTGTGCTGCCGTTTCAGCAAGGATACTAATACTACTACTAAATAATATTCTAGTGGCGTTACTTTTTATTTTATTTTTTTAGAGATATTTTTTTGGCATTTTTATGCTTTATTGATAGTGTAGAGACAGAGTTGAAATGGGGCAGAGAGGGGAGTGACATGCAGAGAACGACCGCGGGCTGGAATCGAACCCGGGTCCGCTGCTGGCCGAGGCCCATGGGGGGGACGCCCTACCAACTGAGCTAAGGGCGCCCCCTCTAGTGGCGTTACTTGACAATATTTTCGTTTGTTATTTCAAGTCGGTCACAAATGTATTTGCTTGATTACTAACACATGAATTGTTTTAAATGTTAAGTAAATTGATTCTCCTTTTTATGTATTTCTTATGTTTAACTCTTTGTAGAATAATCTTTTGAAAATTACCCAATAATACATAAAAAATATAAATTAGTCCAAATCTCCATTATACTGTACATATGAGACTCACCTGGAAGTCCATGAGGACAGAGTAGTCCTGAGCGGTGTCTGCATCTGCTCTGGGCACAGTCTTCCTGGGAACAGACCCATAGGGAAGGCCCATCAGAACCTGGAAAATCAAAAGATAATTAAGCAAGTTTATTTGACTAATATTATTTAAAATATCACTATTTGTGATAGATTCCATCTTGCCATCAGGGCCCCAAGGCTAGGGAACCATTTGCCCATGAAAATAAAGCAGAATGAATGTTTAATTATTTAATGTCTTGTTTAATGCTCAACGTTTTGTTTGAAGTGTCTACGAGGAACTTTCAGTTTGTGTTAATTCTAGCGGCCCCTTTGGACAAAAGTGGTGCTGTTTTTAAGACGCCAGCTGTTGTTCCTGGGTAAGTGTACTCGGACAAAATCATTGATAATAACTTTAGAGGAAAAATTAGACTGTTTATTAAATACTTAAAAGTTACTTTAATTATTTTAAAACATGCTCTGTGACTACTAGATTGTATGATTGCTTTTAAATTCAAAAACAGGAGTCCATCATAGGTCCATCACCTCGGGGATGACCACCAGTCCAAAGGTGAACCCAAAGAGGACCAGGTTCATGCCGTACATCCAGCGCAGGAAGATAAAGTAAGACGCCACAGATGACCCAAAGTGACCTGAGGACATTTGGAGAGGGTTTTTGAGCTCAGCATCTGTTCCACTACATAGGAGTCGCTGTGCTGTACGCAGCATAACTTACTTTCCACCTCTTTGATCTTCCTCTCCCAGGGGATACAGGATGTGCTGAAATTCTCGAAATCCCTCTGGAACTTGATCCATTTCTGGGATAAGGGAAAATAAAAAAAGATGGAAAATTATAGAAGTAAAAAAGCACACAAACATGCAAAAAGCAGACAGAAGATATAAAGATTGAAATGTTTGTACCTATACCTTTGTCATCATCACTTTGTAAGCGTACCACTTCCTGCCTTTTCCTTTGCCCAAAGCTCCTTCAAACTTATCCACAAACTCCTGGGCTTCCCTGTGAAGATAGGTGCCCGTTAAAATGGCATGGATTCATTCATTCGAAATTACAGGTGGTTACTGGTTAGTGAAGCCTACTTCAGGTGCACGAGCCTCCGCTTCATCCTCCACGGCTTGTTCCTGATGGTGGCGATGAGTTTCTTCTTCTCCTCCACCTCCTCCTTCAGCCGGGCCATCTCGCCCTCCGACATGGACTCCTCCTCCTCCTCAGAGTTAGAGTTGGAATCGGATGAACTGCAGGAGATAAAGCCAAAGGGAAATTAGTTTGTCACCGTGAGATGGTCAAAATGATGAGCGTTTGAACTTTAGAAGTAGGCAGATGGCGGCCATCTTCGATCGGACCTCTCACGGTCCGCAAAGGTGAAAATTCTGACTCCCCTCCAAATCTGAAATAAAAACCTCATGGCATGCACTAGCTATGTTAGAAATGTTGGGTAGAATTGTGTATATCCGCTAGAGTCTAGAGACATAATACCTGTCGCCCTTCTTTTTCTTCTTCTTCTTCTTGTCCTTGTCATCATCCTTGTCTTTTCCCTTGTCCTTGCCCTTTCCTTTGGCGTCCCCTTTCTTCCCCTTGCTGTCCTCCTCTTTCTTCCCTCCTTTCTTTGCCGCTCCCTTCTTTCCTTTCTTTCCCTTCTCCACGTCGCTGTCACTGTCCTCGTCACTGTCCTGAGCTTTGCCTCCTTTCTTCTTCTTCTTGGCTGCCGCTGCTCCCCCTCTCTTCTTCTTTGGAGCGTCCTCTTCACTGTCATCGTCCTCACTGTCATGGCCGCCCTTCTTGTTGGGTTTCTTCTTGTTGTTGGCTCCCCTGCGTCTCCTGGGAGCATCGTCCTCTTCCTCATCGTCCTCGTCTTCCTCCTCGCTGGCTGGCTTCTTGCCCCGGCCTCGTCCCTTATTCGCCCCTCCTCTGCCAGCCGCCGGCCTCCTGTTTGTTCTCTTGTTGGAGGCACCATCTACAATGAAGACCCAATAAAACACACACACACAATTGTGATATTAATTTTTCTGGTAATTAAATGAGACTATGGGCTAAACTTCTTTTTATAGCCATAGTGTGTAACTTCTGTCGCTCCCCCATGTGGAATTCTGAGTAATTACAACAACACTGTCTGCGCATTTACATGAGGTAAGCCTTCAGGTGTTCGCACATGGATGTTATTTCCTTCTGCTGTACATCAAGTTTTTTATTTAGCCGTAGAATCAACTGAAACATTTCGTGGCCGCTTCTTGAGCTCCTGCAGGGGGCGACACCAGTTTCTAAATGAGGCCATACTGAGAAATACAGAGAGAGTTTTGTGGAGCTGTTTTGTGTCAACTCATTTGGCAATGGCTTGCATGTAACCGATATTCATTTATGTGAAAAAGTTACTCACTATAACTTTAAATGCTGTTTTGTCCACTTACCATCACTTTCACTGGCGTCCCCCTCCATCTCTATCCCAACTGAGGAAGAACACACACTTATAATTATGTTCTACAATGAACAATGATCAAATTCAGGTCAGGAAACTTTCATCAAAAAATAATGTCATAATTATTACATTAAAAAAAACTGGGCTTGTTCAATATCATCTGGAAGGCTGTTCAATGTCTGAGGTGCATAATAACAGAATGTTACTTCACCATTTCTTGTTCTAACTCTTGGTTCAACCAGTAGGCCAACCGAGGATATATTGCATAAGAATGTCGGAAATGTTTCTCTGGGTGACTGGCAGCCAGTGTAATTATTTAAGCATTGGTGTAATATGCATTTTAGTTCTGGTGAGGACCCTGGCAACGAGGTTCTGAATAATTTGGAGTTGCCAGAGACCATTTTTTCGAAAAAGCCCAATGAACAGACCATTACAGTAGTCCAGTTTAGTAGAAATAAATTCATGGGTAAGCTTTTCTATTGGTCTTCTTATAGCGTTATGTTTCTGACTCGTGCAATATTTTCTAGATGGTAGGCTAACAAGGATTCTGGTTTGCTTTGTTTTGAGAGATGGCTGTCAAGATAAAGGCGACATTCTGTCTTTCTTTTTGGGCTCATTAGAAAATGATCTCTGTTGTCTCTGTATTTAGTTGCAGGAAATTCTCCTGCATTATGTCTTTGATGCAGTGACACAGATAATCAATTGGTTCATAGTCACCTAGTGTAAGTGATATAGAGATTTGCGTATCATATGCATAATTATGGTAGGCTACTTTAATATTTTGTAGAATTAGGGCTGAAGGAAGCAAGTAAAGATTGAACAATATCGGACCCAAAATGGACCCTTGTGGAACCCCGCAAGGCATGGCTATCTGCTCAGACACAAAGTTTTCCAATAGACACAAAATACTTTCTGTAATGGAGATATGACTTGAACCAATTAAGAACAGTTCCTGAGAGTCCCACACAGTGTTCTAATCTAATAGGATTGCATGGTCCACTGTTTAAAAAGCAGCACTGAGATCTAATAAGCACAGGGTAGTTAGAGGTCATAAAGATCAATGACAAAATAGACAAATGGTTTAAGCTCATGTACACGGTAAAGTGCATTGTACAACACAAATTAGTCTATTCATACTAATTTGTTTGGGACACACAAAAACAGTTGTCTCTTTCAAAATGAACCAGGTTGCATCCACACATCTTTATAAAGTGCAATTCCCCCCTCTCCTCTTCAACTCACCATCATCTGCTGAAGCTGCATTACTTTTTCTCGGCATGATGGTGAAAGTTAAACAGTGTCCGTCCTCTGAGGGCTTTGCTGTGTTCACCCTGTCTGTCTCTCCCTAGCAGTCTGTCTCTCCTCTACCGGAGCTACCGGCCAGCACCCAACTCAGGTATCTGACGATGCCGTCACTATGACGACTGCTGCATGTCGCCCCGCTCTCCACAGGTGACCTTGGAGAGGTGCACTACATTCTGGGAAAGCAGAGGGGATCCACTGTAGCTATGAGGAGAGAGGTCTTTTTCTCAGGCAGCAGCTTGGACATTTATATTTCATCATTACTACATAGAGGGGGTCTACTGTTCGGCTGTGGGTCATATCAGGCACATATTGACTCATGGAAGTGAAACAGCATTCAGGCGAGCTCTATTTAGCTCAGCTTGACTATTGTTTACTGCTATATTTTCACCCTAAATGGCCAAAAGACCGCATGATCTAAAGTGGCATTAGACACTCTCTCTCCGTTTGTCATTGGAGACCACACACACACACACACACACACACACACACACACACACACACACACACACACACACACACATGAGAAGACCAGACGCCCTAAAGATTTAATGAAGGTTTAGGTTTCTCTAGGTGAGGCTCATTAGACAGTAAATACCCAGACATGCCCTTGCAAGTTGTTTGTGTTTTGTTTTGATGCTTTCAATAGAAATGCAGCAGGTATAGAGTCAGCCAACCCGCTGCGGACCCCGATAGCAGCTCCCTGTGTGTGCAGAGATAGGAACCTTACGGAGAGAAACCCTGTATATGGCCGCATTAAATAATAGAGTAGAGCTCATTTTCCACATGCAAAATGATTCCATTACACGGTTGTCGGTTCCCAAAAGTCAGACATGGATCACACCCTCACACCTGTGCTGCTGTACAGGTGAGTGGTAACATTCCTGCCCACCACATGTGGTCAATGCGTTTAGAAAGTGTATATGACAGCTCTCTAATGTTACTGTGGCAGATGCTGCTTGAGAGCAGTCAACATACTTACGCATATTGGGATCCTCCAGCGCTACTGACATTATACGGACTACCCCAAATTTAAGAAAATGTCTATGAGGGTATGTATGTGTATGCCTAGGCCTATGTTTAGGCCTATGTTAAAGGTGGAGTCAGCAATTCTGGAGAATGCTTGGTGTCAAAATCACTTTTTGTCAAAATCCATAAACCAAACTCTC
Source organism: Ammodytes marinus (assembly GCF_949987685.1). Lineage (NCBI taxonomy): Eukaryota > Metazoa > Chordata > Actinopteri > Uranoscopiformes > Ammodytidae > Ammodytes > Ammodytes marinus. The sequence goes on along the minus strand of NC_137222.1, from coordinate 20,707,097 downwards.
GATATGCTTTCTCTCCGTACTGTGTGCACGCTGAACAGTAATCTAGTGTGTAAACGGGCATTTTTCTCCCTAAAATGGCCCCCCTTGTTTACATATATATACAGGTGGATGCCATGGTGAGGAGATATTCACTGATCTTACCAACAAGCATTCTTCCATATCGCTGACTCCACCTTTGACTGACTTCTATGGCCACTTGGTGGCAGCAAAAGAAGTTATCTAAGTGTAACTCCAGCTCCTTCAATACATCCGTAGGTGCAGCCTCAATGAGCCAAACCAATAGAGAAGCCAGAAAGAAGGCAGAGCATGTATCAAGTAAAACCCGTCACAACGACCGAAACCAACACCTTCTAAGTTGATGTGGGTTTATTCTTAAATTTCAGCAAACCTATTTACACATACAGTCTACACGGAGCAACATTAGCATTCATAATTAGTCATTTTTCTGGCCAACTGATGAAATGATGCCTACTCCAGCTTAAACGACACTGATGATGAGAGCCATGACAGTGAACCAGAAGTAGGTGCAAACTTAACCAATCAGTTAGAATAAGTTGAAAGACTGCTTAGATCTCTGGATTTGCCTATATAATTATCTGAGGGTTCATCACTACAAGCGACTTCTTTCATATTACACAGTCATTTGATCTAATGTATACAGATATTGACGATAGCAGCTTTAACCAAGTTTCTATTTAGTCTATAAAATGACAAAATGCCCTGAGTGAAGTCTGGTCTTGGATGCTCTCTGTGGGCAAGTAGTTCTGTTTGAAAAATAAATAGACAGCAGGAAACCCCCACTTTCTCTTCAAATCTGGACCCATTGGTTGCCTTGAAGCGCATGTCAAGAACCTTACATGTCTGAAGAACCATCACATGTTTCTTAATAAATATTTCATTCATGATCACCATGAAACTTGCATGGGCAATTAAAAGTTAATGGATAAGGTTGAGTGTATACTGTAATGTTACTGCACATATGTGACTGCTCAACAAAGTGTGTGTGTACAGTATATGGACAAAATAATGAAAACACATATTTAACATACTAAATATGCTTGTTTTTTCTGTGACATGTTTCAGTCAGAACTGTGAGCATCTCTACAAGGTAATGTAATGTAATAGATGTCTGTTATGGGATGGGCTTGTATGTCTGTAATGCCACCTAGTGGCTATTCACGAAAACACACTTGACCCAAAAATGACTGCTGACTCACAACTCCTGCAATAGCATTAACTGTGTATTACTGAATACATGACCTCTCCTTTTATTGAGATATTGAGAGGTCATGGTCATCTTTTTAAAAACACAATTAATATATCTTTCTGGGGGGTACTACTCCCCTTATGACATCATAAGGGATGAGAAATAACAGTTTTTCAGGAAGGTGGAATTAGAGAAAGAGAGGGTTGAAAATGTAGAAAAACCATGAAAAAGAGCATTTAGCATAACAGCTAACAGCTGGGTAATAAAATGTCCTGCTAATCAGCATACTGCCCTGTTTCTCCTTTGTTGTCCTTGTTGTGGTCAGAGGTCTCAAAGCACACACAGAGAGAGCGTCTGCACAGGCATCGTGTGAACTGAAGTCGCATGCAAAGTGAGATGGCAGTTCCTCTCACACACAGTCTGCTTGCACTCACGATTATCGTGCACAGAGCTGGAAATTGAAGCTGCTCTAAAGCCTTGTATTTCAATTTCCCTTTTTGGGGGAGAAAACAGTTCCACTACACTGTTATTTGAGTGCACAAGCTGCTGATATCTTTGCAGTGACAGGGTTTATATGCAACACATAAAGATGAAATGTTAAAATATACATTTAGACCTCACATGATAGAGGGACTTAACATGTGAATCATGTACATTCAAATGGGCAGAAATGATCTATCACTTATCTATTCACTAGTAGTGGGCCTTTTAAGCAATCCTGACTAGTCATTTTATATTGAAGGTAAATATAGATCATTTTGAGTAGTAATTTGTTGTCCTTTGTATAGTTCATTAATATAAGTACACCTGGATTCATTAGTGTGTTCCATTTATAATATGTACTGACCCTAAACTGTGCAAATAAATTTTATGAGTGCATATCATTTTAATATACCAAAGCGTCTTCAAATGATTTTAAAATGATTCAGGGGCCTAAAACCTAGAGAGGAAAAACGAAAAGTTACTGTATTTGTAATGTACCACCAAGTGAGAAAAGCAAAGAGTGTTTCTTCCTGCAGAGACACAAGATTATTTGGGGAACAATTTCCATCACACAATGCGCACGCTCAGCATGTGTGTATGTGTGTGTGTGTGTGTGTGTGTGTGTGTGCCCTCGTGGCGAGGCATGGCAGCGGGTGGGTGTCACAACGTGACCCGAGGCCACTTTCCCTGCAGCAGATCGTGTTTCCCTCTGCAGAGACATGAGTCACATGGAAACACACAGACCAGCCTGATAAACTGACAGACGACAGCCTGGACCTGTCAGCTGGATGATGCACAGAATATACAGTCCCCTCCATAAGTATCGGAACAGTGAGGCCAATTCCTTTATTTTTGCTGTAGACTGGAAACATTTGGGTTTGACACCAAAAGATGAATATGAGACAATAGCTCAACATTTTAGCTTTCATTTCCAGGTATTCACATCTGGATCTGATACACAACTGAGAAGATATAATTTTTTGAAAAAGAACACAACATTTTTAGGCAAGCAAAAGTATTGGAACAGATAGACTTTAAATAAATTAAAGTGAATAAACCGTAATATTTTGTCGCAAATACTTTGCTTGCAATAACTGCATCAAGCCTGTGACCCATTGACATAACAAAACTTTTGCATTCTTCTTTTGTGAAGCTTTTCCAGGCTTTCACCGCAGCCTCATTCAGTTGCTGTTTGTTTTGGGGGGTTACTCCCTTCGGTCTCCTCTTTAGCAGGTAAAATGCATGCTATGTAGCGTTTAAGTCTGGAGATTGACTTGGTCAGTCTAAAACCTTCCATTTCTTGCCCCTGATGAACTCCTTTGTTGTTTTTGCTGTTTTTTTGGATCATTATCTTGCTGCATGATGGAGCATCTTCCAATCAGTTTGGTTGCATCTTTCTTTAAATTGGCAGACCGAATGTTTCTGTAGACTTCTAAGTTCATTTTGCTGTTGCCATCATGTGTCACTGTGTTGTTGTCAAGATGAACCTTTACCAAAGTGATGGAAAGGCTAAAGTTTGGAGAAAGAAAGGATCTACTCATGATCCCAAGCATACAAGCTCATCTGTGAAACACGGTGCATGGAGGCAATGTCATGGCTTGGGCTTGCATGGCTTCTTCTGGGACGGGCTCATTATTCTTCATTGATGATGTAACACATGATGGCAACAGCAAAATGAACTCAGAAGTCTACAGAAAAATTTTGTCTGACAATTTAAGGAAATATGCAACCAAACTGATTGGAAGATCCTTCATAATGCAGCAAGATAATTACCCAAACACAACAAAGGAGTTAATCAGGGGCAAGAAGTGGAAGGTTTTAGACTGGCCAAGTCAATCTCCAGACTTAAACGCTATAGAGCATGCATTTTACCTGCTAAAGAGGAGACTTAAGAGAGTAACCCCCTAACACAAACAGCAACTGAATGAGGCTGCGGTGAAAGCCTGTAAAAGCATCACAAAAGAAGAATGCAAAAGTTTGGTGATGTCAATGGGTCACAGGCTTGATGCGGTTATTGCAAGCAAAGGTTTTGCGACAAAATAGTACGTTTTATTCACTTTAATTTATTTAAAGTCTATCTGTTCCAATACTTTTGCTTGCCTAAAAATGTGGTGTTCCTTTACAAATAATGATATCTTCTCAGTTGTGTATCGGATCCAGATGTGAATACCTGGAAATGAAAGCTGAAATGTTGAGCTATTCTCATATTCATCTTTTGGTGTCAAACCCAAATGTTTCCAGTCTACAGCAAAAATACAGGAATTGGCCTCACTGTTCCGATACTTATGGAGGGGACTGTATGAACCCTAATGGAGGAAGATTTGGTTTCTGTGTTATTCAAAAAACTGAAGCGGCATCACGTGCACTTTAACGATACTGCCAGAAATATACAGTATACGTGCTTACAAAATGTGGAACAACACTCTTTATATTCTTAACAATTCTAATATTTCCTCCAAATGTGTATTGGTTGTGGGGTTTATGCTGCACATTTGTTTTTGTGAGTGGTGTGTTATTCCGGCACAGAGCTATCCGGCACCTTAAGGCTCATGATCATCATACCATGGCCCTTTCTGTTGCCTGATATTTTAGCTATATTACATTTCAGCTAATGATATGTGTGTGTTTGGCCAGCAGGGTGAGAGCATGGGTTTGATGAGGTATGAAACACTAGGTAGTTGACAGTTGGGGAAATGTTTGCTGTATTGTTGCCATCTTTCTGTGTTGAATATACAACAGACTACAAGTGTCTTTTTCTTGACAAATGCTGGTCAAAATGTTTAGTTTATCATTTGTTTGCTAAATGGGTACGCCCACACAGGACGTGATTGATCATTGACTTGTGGTCAAATGATGTAAATCTTTAAAATGGAATGTGAAGCTTTAAGGAAAAAAAATTTGTAAATAAATAAATGTGCAGTTTTATTGTGCATGTTCACTCTTTCAATTAATTCATCAAAACCATGACTTAGAAAACTGCCAGATGAGTAGTTAGGGCTTGATAGTTCCTTGAAATGTGGTAGTTCCAAAGTTAACACTGAATGAACACTTATCACATTTTTCACATCAACGGATGACAATGCAGAAATAACTTTTCCAAAAAAGTAGATCAAAGCCATCATTTTCTATAGTAGTCTACTGGACGACAGTGGCATGTCAAAATGAAAGGGCCATGAACTGCCGATTTTATATTTGTGAACATAATTTATTTACATCATACAATCCATTCTGAATTATTGGAGGGTTACGCGCACTGCAGTATATAAATAAAGATGTTTGTACAAACTTGCATAACTAAAGGATAAAAATGATTAAGCAGCCAGACCAGAAATCAACTAAAACTGAAAATGATTAATATACTACGACCCACAGGTCTCACTAAGTCACTGTGTCACATAACCACATTAGCCTCGTACAACACTCACACACCAGCCGTCCACACATACTCCCACAAACACACACACACTCGTGTTCTGATACACAGTATGCAACAGTCTAACACTCCCAACGTTGTGAATTTTGTCAGCTCACATTAAAAATAAAAAGGGAAAACATTCGATAGAGAAGTAAAAGATAAAAGTATTAGTGGAGCTAAACCCTTCCAACAAGGCAAAAAATTAATACAAGTTTGAGCTACTTGTCATACAACAGCACACACAGCATACACACTGTTCTGGAAAACAAAAACAAAAAGGGGAAAGAAATGTTAACAGTCAGTTGACGATTGTCGTCATGTGACTTCAGTGGACGGGTCTAAATAGCAGGAAGTCCACGTGCCCCTCCCATCCAGATCAAGGGCACACAGCAAATTCACAACAACAGTTGGGTAAAGGAAGAAAACTGTCAAAAAACTACATTGTGTTTCTAGTGCTGCACACACAGCAGCAGGAGAGGGGGGGGGGAGAAGAGGAGCCAGCAACAAAGTCTTTTTTCATCAAAAGTCTCTTTGCATTATGTCTGACTGAGCTTCACGTCAATATGGAGGTGGGCAGAGTGGATGAGACCCAAGCGGCACAGAGAAGCATTTCAGATTGATAAAAACTAACCAGGATGTAAAGTCTTGTGTGTGGGGGGGGGGGGGGGGGGGGGAGACGATATCCATTTTGCTACTCAAGCCAGCAGAGAGCAAGCACGGCAGACGTGGCGCCATCAGCAAACAGCAGTAAGAGTCTGAGAGTCCAATTGGGCCCTAAGTGTCCAAAGCTCTTTCCAGGCAAGAGTTCAAGCGGTCTCACGAGGATCACAAAACGAGAACGGCAGCCATCAATAAGCATTTTACTAAAAAGGGCAATGACTTGTTTTCTTCTGTGATCTTGCTAAGTCACTCCCCAAGATATGAACCCCTCCCTCCCACATATATATTTTGTTTGTATGTTCAATGCAACCCCTTTCAAAAAAAAAAAAAAGTGTTAAACTCACACACAAACAAGAATGAACGCTGAAAATATACATGAACTTTCATGCACCGGCGGAAAGAAGTCCTGGATGTGTTACACACAAGGGGAGGGGGGGAAAAAGAAAGAAAACGGGTCCTTCGGGAAGAAGGTTGGGCTCAAGTCCATTTTTTTTTTAAAGCTGGCGGCTCCCCAGTATTCAAAGTCAGGCCGAGAGTCCTTTCATATTCTCTGGATCTTGTCAGCAACACACACAGGGTTCTCTTTGCGGATCTTGTTAGCAGCTTCAGCTTTGTAGTCGTATGGACAGTTGTGTTTATCGGAGTAGCGGTGGATCCCACAGAACAGATTCCCACAGCGGCAGTCAAAACCTGAAATGCCACAGCAGAGGAAGAGAGCCAGTCAGATCAATAACAAGAGCTCATAGCAGGTAAACATTCCTTAAAAAAGGTAGACGCAAGCACTGCCAGCAATGCAATATTTAACCTCTGTTTGCGTTTTCTACGATCCATTTTTTTATTTCATTTTGGACGTTATAAAAGTGCAATATGCTGTTTTGGATGAGGGCATAACCTGTAACTTTATCACTGACTGAGTAGAGGGATATATTAGTATTTTGGAGAATAACACAGACATGTCACCTAACTTATATTCACTGATAGACAAAATGTGATTCGGCAACAAACCTTCTCAACATTAACTGAGTCTACCTTAAAACTTCCTAGAAAATAGAAATCCTGCTGTAGACCGATTGTTTCAGCATTCTCAGCCATAAACATGGCTGCTACCCAGCCTAATCTCATCGTCATACACTGACTAACAACACTAACTTATAAATAACTAAATGACAGTGAAACTACTTTTAGTAAACAAAACAAAAATAAAAAAAGCCTGAGCTTGGTGCCCACATTGGCTTAACGTCTTACCTGTAAGGCCAACCTTTTTGCGACACATAAAGCAGCGGTTCTTCTTGGGCTTTGGGGGCTCAGAGTCTTTGGACTCCTCACTGTCGGCAGTGGAGGGGAGGCAGGCAGAGGATGTAGGCTGGCTCAACACTGGAGATACACAAAAAAATACACGTAACTCAGTAAAGTGGCTATCTTACCAACTTGGGCCACATATACCTTATAAAAGACAATTTTGCCATAAAGGAGTCCTGCTCAATGGTTGGTCAAATACATTTAGCACCATTACAATTTCAACCTTAACCTCAGCAATCCATACAATCACATCACCAAATTATAGTGGAGAGGTCTCTGACATTGAAAACTGAAGCCGATATTTGCCGTTAGCTTCAAATGGCATTTCTGGCAGCATTGTTGTGTTGGCCTGCATTACACAGCACACATTAAAGTGGTGTGCTTACAGTCGAGTTGGTGTAGGCTATTCTTTGCCCTGTGTGGAGAGTAACAGGTCCATGACTTGCACCCACCTGGCTCTGTGAGATCTACTTTGCCCCCTGAAGCTCCATTCTCCTCAGAGGACAGACTCATTTCAGTCAGCTGTTGTGTGACAGAATTGGCCATTGAAACACCACTGCGTAGGATAAAAAGGACCAAATTAATATAATAAGCCTTATATGTCAGAGAGAAAATGTTACAAAACAAAAAAAATATCATATAGTCAACTGCCTTTCTCTACTGAAAAGACACTGCAAATGATCTATAGTTTCCGGTTAGTTGGCGCCCGAGTACAGTTTGGTTTGGTAATGTATTCAATAAATAAATTCAATGAAGAGGCTTCAGTGTGTAGCTCCACCCTTTCATTCAGGACATCTTGGTACCCCAACAAAAGGGTGACCAAAATAGGTTCCGAAATTGCTATGCATATTTTGGTAACCTTCCCAACTTCTGACAGCGAAAATGCAAATATGCAGTTCTGTACCAAACCGAACTTAACCGCTCAGTGGAAACAAGGCTATTGTGGACTTGGGCTCTAATTTCCCATTTCAAATTGTTAGAGGGGCGTTTAATAAATCCTGGTGGATCTCCTCACCTGAGAGCCTCGGCGGCCGCGGCCTCAGCGGCGGCTGCAGCCTCAGCGGCGGCCTCAGCTGCCTCCTCTGCTCTAGCCACTGCATTGTTCAAGGTGGCCTCCAACCTCTGGATGGCAGACACGTCAGCACCGGGCCCGCTGCTGCTTACTGAGGGGGGGTTGGACAATTCACCACATGTTACAGTCACACACAATGGATGGGAGTTTTGTTTTGTCCTATGTACACATGAAACAAAGTATTTAAAAAAATGTGTGACAGGCACAGCAGTTCTTACCCATAGTACTCATAGAACCCATCCCCCCATTGTTCTGCCTTGACAGTTGCTCCTTGTGGCACACAGAGCACATGCCATTAGTCCTGGGGTTGCCATAGAAACCACAGCCGGTGGTACAGAGTATAGGGACTGGGCTCTGGTTGGTCTTCTGTGCCATAGCTGCCACCTGGTGAGCTGACCTGGACACACAAACAGAAAAAAGACACAGAATGGAGGGATGAGTGTCGGCGTCAACATACAAGAAGAAGAAAAAAGGAGGCGGAAAATGAATAAATAAGTGTTGGTGAGTGGAGATATTCACGAAGCATTGCCTTAAGACAAATCATTCCCAGAAGGCCACTAAACAGGCAAATGGTAAAAATAATAAAGAATGTTAATCAAAATGGTTCAATTTGAAGATTAGTCTGTTATAGAGATATTCGTCCTGCAATTAATTGATTTTGAACAATTATCATTTGTCAAGCAAAAATGTCAAACTAGTTCCCAAGATTGAGGACGTTTTGCTTTACTCTATTTCATCCAACTGTACCTGGAATTGGATTTTGTACTTGCTCTCTTTTCAGAACACAACAGCCCAGTATTAAAAACTGCTTTGATGATGTTTTCACATTCAATGATATCTGAAATCAGGGGTACCGAAGCTCCACGTAAGACTCATACAACCCAATGCATCATCAGATCGCAGCTTTTAAGTGACATACTCCTTATCACAGCTATATGCACACAGTCACTCACTGGCTTGTTTAGCTGCAGAGGTAGTTAATGCAATTAACAAATGATTGCTCTAATCTCATTCGGACAAGGTCAACAAACAACATTGTAAAAGAGCAGCACTGACACTTTATTCTTCAGTAATAAAAGGCAAACACCAGAACTAGCCAGTGGCGTCCATCATTTAGTTCTAAAAAACAGAATGTCCAGCTATTGTTGACAAAGACTTGCATGTGTACGAGTCCCTTCTACTCTAGACAGAGTGACTCAAGAGATCACAAACTTGCATCAGCCTCATTGTTATGCTTAACTGTTCATAGTCACTGGTAAAACATGGGTTACCAAATAGGGAAGTATTTATGTCAGGTTCCTGTGGACTGCTTCAGAGGCTTCCTCCTTTTCCTTCAACAGTCATTTCTACACCGGTGTGATCTGCACCTTCTTCACGTGTGTGATGTGTGCGTGCGCCTTCAGGCCATGCTCCACACAGCTTCAGGAAGCTCACAAGGACTTGTGTGTGGCGGCTTTTCTCTCTGTGTCACAGGGGTGCAATGTGACACTATGATCTCAATGACACACACACACACACACTCACGAGGTACCTCGATACAGTAAAGGCTGTGAACACATCTATTTATAGGCAACCTCAAGAGTCCTACACGCAGTATCATCACTAGGTTTCCCAATCAAATGCTGTCTTCACACGCTGCTCAGAAATGTCGTATTTATGAGTTACAACAAGCAAAGTTACAAGCATATCAACGGCCAGTTTCGATGATACCCGAGTTGTGACCTTTGTCTGACGTTTTCAGGGCAGCAAAAAGTGTCAACAATGTTGTTAATATATAGATATACATATTTGTTTATTAATAATAATGGGTTTATTTTGAGTAATTGCACAATGCAAAATGTTGAAGTATACGCATCTATTAGCGGAACTAAAGCATGTAGCCCAGCTTTCAAAATGTAGTACGATGGTATTAACCTTTTAAAAAGTTTACCAAGCAACGTAATCCAGTTATCACAAAATAATAGAAATGTAACTTCAGTTACTTTCAGATATTGCAAAACCAAACCTATGTAGATAAAGTAATCTACATGTAATATCGATAACACTAATCTAAATAAATACATTGTGTTTTTCTGTAAGCAATACAGTCAGAACGCTTGAATGTGTGTATGTCTTACTAGTACATGCCAAATAAAATCTACAATACATAAGTGTAAAGTACGATATTTCCGAGGAGCACGTGAAGAGAGCCAAATATACCATATCGTAAGCTTTTTAGACTTTGGGACCGAAACATATTGTGAAGACAGGGGGTTGCACAACTCTACACAGTTTGGACTGGGAAGGGGACTCGTGGGAGATGATTCTTACAAGGGCACAAAACGACGCACAACACCTGTAGATCAATTAAAGAGTCGAGCAAGTTTGTCACTCAGTAGACAAAAGCCATTTTAACTCACTGACCCCATGAACAGGCTAACCCTTAAACGTGCTATCTCAGCCATAGGTCCGTTACCCCACATCTAGTTAGGTGTGAAAAATGGGGTTAGTATAAGCATTAAAACATCGATTATGTCTGCTGTAGTCCTCTGTTGCTTCCTGGCAAATACAAGGCCACAGCACTGTCACTTCTACAAATACACTGAGTCATGCTAGCAAGCTAATGGGTGCTGCTTATGTCTTTCTTTCAAAAACTATGTTACATGTTCCCGGGACAGCATGGGAATTGTCACCCGAGTAGATATGAAACAGTTTCCAGATATAAAACACCCAAAAAAAGAGCTGTTTGGGATTATATGCATTAGTCCATTGGCTCGAATGCTAACTATAGTTAGCCACAACAACCGTGTTAGCAGACTCTCGTGATCTTGCTAACGTTAGCATGCTAGAGGTTAGCTTCAACAGAAACTGTAAGCGGTACTGTTGGCTTTGCTTTGTCTGCTTCTTTGTTTTGTTTCAACGCCACAAACGAACCAAGTAGCTTAACAATAATTTCTAACGAGATGAATATTTGGATTTGACCGTGTGAAATGAGTGTGAAACCCCAAACGTTTGGCAAAAACACCTAACAGCCATAAAACCTGGATAGAACCAACAAGATACGTTCACTTGATATGTCTACAGATGCTAAGCAGATTAACGCTAGCCAAGTTTAACACAATGTCTTTATTTTCTTACTTAGTGGACAGGTCTGTGCTAGTTTCGGTAGGTGTCAGGCCGTTATACCACGCGAAAGCTTAATCAAATTAACATAAAGCTCACAGTTGGATAAGGAAAGTTTTCAGCGACACGTGCTAACATTTTCTTTCTCTAATCCCCGCTGAGTTGGCTGACTGAGCCAGTTTTACATTGACGTCGAGAGAGACTATCCCTTTCAGCTAAAACTGTGGCTATAGGGTTGCTTATGTATGTTCACTTCAGAAACTCCCCAAACAAACACTGATGCTAGCTGCCTATGGGTTTAACAACAGTTTACTTACCTCTGGTTCGGAGAAACGTTGGTTTTTCGAGGAACTTGGTGGATGGACAGAATAACTATGTTTAGCTTGAAGCTAACTAACTAGGGCCGTCTAGGTACGTCTTTGTTGTTTGTGCGTTTGTTCCTTCTTTTCGACGTCCTTGCGCAGCTCTAGATTCCGACCCGTCTGCCTGGGAGTACCTTGTACCTCTGGTTTATTTCGGTGACGTCCTCTGTCGCTGATTTGAGGTGGCATCTGTTTTGCTTTACGTGATGCGTTTTTTTTTTTTTTTTTTTTTTTAATCAACTTTATTGAACAATTCTCATTACATAAATGAAAAGTACTCCATAAATCTTATCTTCTTACTGTATACATACAAATACAGTAAAAATGTAATATACATACATGCATATAGACATACATACATACATATATACATATATTAAACAATAAAAATAAACAGCGCAATACCATAAATAAAAATAAAAAACATCATTCCTCCTCAAAAAGATGTTTATATATATTGATAGTTTTGTTACTTTTTTTAGTATCAATTATTGCCAATGTTCGCGTCCTCCTTTTTCCCGGTTGACGTCACGGAAATTGTGACCATCCGATTGGAAGGCTTTGGAGTGTAGCCACAAAAATATTTGAGGCTTTCCGTTTCCGAGTACACCTCTTATAATATGTCCATGATGCTTATAATAGGTCCATGGAGTACACAGACCATCGCTTGTTGTTTATTTCAAAATCAGTGTTCATGCAATCAAGGATCAACCTATCAAAGATCAACACATACGTGCTGTGTCTGCAAAACAAGTTGAGGAGATATGTTGCCTTCATATGCTCCTCGTAATTGTCAGCTTTGATTGCTTGAGCTTAACTTTGTTCTTTGTCCTCCTGTAAACTGTATGAAATGTGCAGATCAGTGTTATGAATTCTTCTGATCCTTGACCTTTAAACGCTAATTCAAGTCCATTTTGAGTTTGGTGTGTAAGGAGTTTAAACATCGGATGTTTTATTTACACAAATATAGTAGGCCTATTAAGTTTGGTTACATTAGATAGGCTAAGCGCATAAAGACAAGTTTGACAGCAGTTCTGCTTGGGGTGCACCTGGTAGTTAGTTTATTTTCCATTTCAGCGCATATTGTTGTATTTTTTTGTGTGCAATGGATCAATTCTGATTACTAGAGTTAAAATAATTCACACATCCAATAACTACAGCGCCCTGTAATTATGTAGTGTCTTGAAAGTCTAGAATACACATACCTAGAAAGGCTACATATATATTGTATAGGCAACAATGTATCTAAACCATAGATAGTATATAAAAAACCAAACGCGTGAACCCCCGATTTAAAATAAAATATATTATTATATTTTTTCAACATAAACCTACCACAATTTGACTAAGAAGGACCAAGTTTATATTGTTTTTCGTTTATGTACAGAACATAATGAAAAAGTATGTAAGATTGAGAAGAAAGTGTAGTTAATAATAAACAGGATGTAACAGGAAAAGGAAAAGTAATCCACGTGACCACTAGTCGTCTGGGGAACGCATTCGGAACAGATGCGTTCGACCAATCAGATGCTCGGGGACTTCAGGACGCAGCCAATCAGCTTGCAGGGTGCGAGGATTTAAACTAGGAAGCACAATCTCAAAAGTACAATCGCATCATTCTCCATTACGTTCTGCCCTCGGTTTGTTGAAGCAACGCACCTTTCGAAATGGCTCTCCGAGTAACAAGGGTAAGCATTTTTACGCTTCTTTATTTATTGTTTTGTCACTTATATCTTGAGAAAATCTTTAAATGAAAATCGTATTTTTTTGTAATTAAAAAATAAATAAATCCTTTTCTATAATGTTAAATGCCCTCGTGCATCGCTTTGGGGTCTGCTCTCGTGTGCAGCGTTCCACAGTAGGAATTCGACTAAAGACTCAGCGACCAAGTAAAAAAGTCATATGCAGTATCTATTTTAAGGCTTAATGGATGTTTTTCTTCTTCTGCAGAACCGATTGGCTTCTACCAGGACTGAGCTGGCTGGAAAGGCCTGCGCAGGGACTGGGCCCACACTGAAGCCTCGAGCGGCGCTTGGCGAAATCGGAAACATCGCAATCAACAAAGAAGTAGGCCTACAGAAAAAGGTAACATTATGTGACTTTAATTATACGAAATAGCCACAATATTGTGTAGTTTAAAAGTCAGCTGATGTGCATACTGTAGTGCCACAATGCAAACGCTCAAAAGCCATGTATTCACCTATAATAGTCAGTGTATGTTCCGGGATATTGCTGTTCCTATCCTAGTAAAACCATGTATGCTAAAATCCATCTCATGCATGCGTTTGACTGACTTTAGGGCCATGAACTAATTCTCATCAATGTTTGACTCGAAAGATTTCAAAATGGCCACAGGTGCTTTAACATTGTTCATAGGAGTTGAGACACTCGACCAGCATTCAACACCCCATGTCAATTATCTTCCCTTGAGGGGGGGGGGTCTTCACATTTAAAAAGTGAAATCGTCCTGTGTTTGCTCAGCTACTTAATTTTTTTAAACTGACCATTTACCTCTTGACATTACTAAATCCATTCCTTTTTAATTTTCAGACTGTCAAGACAGAGGCCACCAAGAAGACCAAAGTCGTCGCAGCTGCCAAGGTTGAGAAGGTGGCTGTTGTACAACCAAAGCCAAAAAATGTTGTTCCGGTTCTATCTGTGCCAGAGGAGCAGGTGTGTTATATGCCAGCAGCAGTTATTTGGTATTTGAGGCCATCCAAGGTGTGGTGCCTCCTGTCTGTTTAAACTGATGTTGTGGGGTTATTTCCACTTTCAGCCCCTACCAGCTTCTCCCACCCCAATGGAGACTTCTGGTTGTGAACCTGGAGACCTCTGTCAAGCCTTTTCTGACGTCATCCTTCACACCGCCGTCAGGGATGTGGATGCCGACGACTACGAGAACCCCATGCTCTGCAGTGAATACGTGAAGGACATCTACAAGTATCTGAGACAACTTGAGGCAAGCAAAATATTAGGGCTGTCCCTGACTAAATGTAAATAGTCTAATTTGTTTGGTCAAGTGTTGCCTGTATTAAATTAATCGTCAATTATTTTTTTCCCCTGCTTATTGAGCCATGTTGTCATCTGTGACATTGGCTTCCTTATTTCTACACCAGCCGAAGGGCTGAAAATCTCATTGTAGTTTGTCTTCTTGACTTGACATGAGAATTAAATTTATTGCAACTTAAGTTTACCATTCACATACTCTTGGAAGATTTATTTATTTCATATTTTAGTAACAGTAGTATCTAATAGGCTGATTTATACCACTATATGTTAGGGCTGGGCGATTAATTGAATTTCAATTTCGGTTACAATTTTGGCTTCCCTCGATCATGAAAACAAGATAATCGTAATAAAACGGTTATTGTGCGTCACGCCGGGTCATGTGTAGTAAATGCAGCGCACCCTTCTGTCTCCACCTGCGCTCCGCCCCGCCCCCGCCCGAACACTGTCGCTTTCAGCGATTCCAGTGCAATTGTTTATTCAGCATAAAGTTAAAATGCTGGTCCAGGATGTTACACCGAAACACAAAAGCCTTGCGCGATTGAAGCAGCGTTCACTCGGTGAAACATGGTGTGAGTGAGACACTGTGATGGCGGTGGGTAACGGTGTCATTCACTGTGAGAACTTGCCGGTGTGAGCCGCCGCGCAGAAAAGCTCTGTGGCTTTACGGGTAAAATGATAGTCGGGGATTCCTGCACGTTAACGTTGTTGAGGGGAAAGGCTTCCGCTTTCTGATTGCATTTCTCGAGCCTGAATATATTGTGCCATGTCGGCAAACTATCTGCATGACAAGAGCAAATATACAGTGAGACGCACCCCCTCCGTTAGTTTCAGTCTACAGACGAAAAGTTACAACCAGCACCTAAGCATGGACTTCGTTTAAATAAAGCATCTAATTTTTATGATCAGCGCTCTGATGCAAATTCTGAAGTCTGAACATTACGGTGTCAGCTGTGGTGTAGTTTTTTTTTTTTTTTTACAGCAACTCAACGTGCACTGCAAAAACATAAGGCAATAAGTCGATCTTTTTGTAGATTCATAGCCTACCTCCTCTTATATGTCGAAGTACAAATCAATGAATGGTTCACAATCACATCCCTAGTAAAATATTAATTTTACTCTTAGATTTGAAGGTTTTACTGATTATTTATTTTGTGTGGCTTTTTAGTTGTAGGCTATGTTTGAGGAGCACAATTGGGAGTTTTGTTTATAATGTTGAAAGAATTGGCTGAATTTTAATTTTGGTGCATCCCTACAATGAATAATCGTCTTTAATAACCGTGACTACAATATCAATCAAAATAATCGTGATTATCATTTTTGCCATAATCGAGCAGCCCTACTATATGTGAGGTATCTTGCTTTATTGGGAGAAGCAAGCAATCAATTCAATGTAAAATCTGACATTTAGCACCCCAATATAGCAAGACTGGAATGATACTTTCATGAAACCATTTTGCGATTGGCAGTCCAATCGGGCTCGACACACCCGATAGTTGACTATTTGTGGTCATCCCTACTAATCCCTTTTCCCCTAGCTGAATCTTTGACTGCTGTTAAACTTGTTTCTTATCTGCTCAGGTGGAGCAGGATATCAAGCCCACTTACCTGCAGGGTCAGGAGGTGACTGGTAACATGCGGGCCATTCTCGTTGACTGGCTGGTGCAAGTCAACCTCAAGTTCAAACTGCTTCAAGAGACGATGTATATGACCGTGGGGGTCATTGACCGCTTTCTTCAGGTGAGCCACTTGTCTCAAAGCTTCAGTCTACCAGTTACCCGCGAGCCCTGGCTATTCATGTCACTAAAATCTGTATTATCGTTCCTCCCAACAGGACCACCCAGTCCCCAAGAAGCAGCTACAGCTGGTCGGCGTGTCTGCCATGTTCCTTGCTTCTAAATACGAGGAGATGTATCCCCCAGAGATCTCAGACTTTGCCTACGTGACTGACCGGGCCTACACCACCGCCCAGATCAGAGACATGGAGATGACCATCCTCCGCACGCTCAAGTTCCAGCTAGGCCGCCCTCTTCCCCTGCAGTTCCTCAGAAGAGCCTCTAAGATTTATGAGGTTTGTAACAGTGTCTTAATTGGCAGATGTGTGCATGGTCAGGCCCTTGTTTTATATCTGATTTGTCTGCCATCAGGTTACTGCTGAGCAACACACCCTGGCTAAATACCTCCTGGAGCTCACCATGGTCGACTACGAGATGGTTCACATCCCCCCTTCCATGGTGGCATGTGCTGCTCTGGCACTTACCCTCAAGGTCTTAGACGCTGGTGAATGGGTGAGTTCCATGTGGCGACTGTATTATTCATGTTAATGTTGCCTAAACTTAAGCATTTCTGTATACTGCAATTTCTTTGCTCTAATATCAGCCCCATGGGTTGCCCTCAAGGTCCTACAGTAGTTTGTAGCTGTACAAAATTGTGTCTATGATCTTTTGAGCACAACTTTTCTGAAATTTCTCCTCAGGATGTGACACTGCAACACTACATGGACTACACAGCAGAGAGTTTGATTCCTGTGATGGCACACATTGCCAAGAATGTTCTGAGGGTGAACGAAGGACAGACCAAACACTTGGTAAGTTTAACATTTGCCATACCCTTGTTGGGATTCCCCTCAACCGGTTTAACTAGAATCTTAAACCAGTACCATATTTAAAAATTCTAACGCAGTCTGTTTTTTTTTTGTTGCAGGCCGTCAAAGGCAAATACTCCACTTCAAAGCAGATGCGGATTGCCACCATCTCACAGCTCAAGGGTTCAGTGGTGAAAGATTTTGCAAAGCAGCTCACCCAGTGAGATGACTATTTTAGGCACAATGTGCTGATTTGTACAGATGTAACTTAAAGTTTTAATGTGACTGAAGGATCAGCATGCATAGGACCATGTCAGTGGTTTGCATGTTTTGACCATCTGAAATCATGTTGCTGACTATCTTCCAAGAATGCCACAAGTTTTAACGTCCAATTGGCCATAATTTTTTATTCTGAAAGCTGGCCCTTAGTGGCAGTTAAGTCTTCCATTACTTGCTCTTCAGTGATTTAAACCACATCACCTTAGGTATAATTTACTCCATGATATTCAGTCAGCTACCAGTGACTACTGTAATGCAGGCCCACTAGTGTCTGCTTACAACAGTGCTCATTAATGCACTACTGCCAACTGAATATCTTAGTCACAATTGGGTCAAGCATTCAGGTCTATGCAAGTCATTTTTACAGCATAATATAAGGAGCTGCATCCTAAAACCTTCGGCATGCATTGAAATGGTCAGCGGTGCAAAAGGGCCAGTGGACAGTCGTGGCCTCAGTTTTTTTTTAATGGCAATTTTCTTAATGTGTGTAAAATGTGTACAGCAATACAACTGTTTTTACTTTGTATGTCGTGTTTTTTAAAGCCTCTATTAAATGGTTCAGACCAGATCTTTGTCACTTAATTTGATCACCACTAGAGGCTGCTCTAAGGCTGGGCTTGCCTTGGACCTTTTCTATGTGCAGAGACTCTACAAAGACTAGATGGGGCTGTTTCTTTAGCAACTTCTCCCCTCTCCCTGAACTTTGCCAAGCTCACCTTTTGCACGGGGCTTAATAATGCAGTCAAAGCTGGGCTTATTCACTATATGCACAGATGTAACTACAAAATTTTGATTAGTGTAAAGGACTTGAGACACTTTTGTTTCCCTTTACCTTATTTGCCATCTAAAATCTGGGGACTCTTTGCAATTGTCAGTCCCATGACATTTCTCATCATGCATGTCCCATTAGTTTTGCTTTATGGTCCCCAAGTAAATATCCAGAACAGCCCAGTATATTGACTTATTGCACATTAATTGGTGATGTGAGTGTCTTGCATAGTTTGTCCACCAGAGTGCATTGACAAGTGTCATTCAGCTTCAAATGTCCTTAGTAATACTCTGGTAATACTTGTTTACTTCAATCTTTTTGGCAATACTTGTTTACTTCAAACTTCAAGCCCTGTATTGCGAAGCCTTATGCCTCATCACAGCAGTTTGACTGTGAAATCCTTATTTGTATATCACTTTAAAACAAGTTACATTTACAAAGCAAATTGAAAATGTTTACACTTAAAAACGGTTCTTTAAGTAGCTATCAACTTTAACTCTAAAACGGTTTTATTTTTCCTCTGATAAATTACATGTAACAGCAAACGAGTCCATCATTGCAAAGAAAGCTATTTTTATAGTTCGTAATGCCTTTTGTCATGGGTACGCTCGCCCAGGAACTACAGCTGACATAGTAAAAAGACTACCACTTTTGGTCCAAAGGCTGCAAGAAGGTTCCTCAGCACCTTAAGTAAAAGCCTCTAATAGGAAAAGAACAAGTGCTGCTAAAAACATCACAATCAAATCAAGTGCCCCGTTGAGCCATCATGGACAATACCAGGACCCTGAAACTAAAGCAGCTTTTTGGCCATTCATTGCATTATCTACATCTGTGCTTTTCCTGCTGTCACAGGTTAAAGGGCCAGAGGCAGGACTGTTTTTTAGTTATATTGAAGTTGCAGGGTAATTGTCATAAAATAAAGGCTTGTCTTTTCAGGTGTTTAGTTCACTCGCTTAGCAAAAACACACTTGGTATTCAGTTTGTTTTATTTACATCAGGAAATGTCTAATTCATCCCTAACCCATAACATTGAGTGGCAACTGGCAAGACACTGGTCAGCATCCTAACCCTACATGTTAGTAGGTCTCATAGAATCCTCACAACTCCACTAAGATCACATCAAGCTACAAGTATTTAAAGCTAATGGACAGAGCAGAGTGGGAGCTATTATCACTTTAACCCATTCACAGCTGAGACCCTGGGGGGGGGGGGGGAACAGCCCCTCCGGTAAAAAATAACCATTTATCCTCCCTCCCCCAAGGGAGAGCCTTCCCGTACAAAGACCACCTGCCATCTGCATGACGTGAGTCACTGTGTACATAGAGTCACAGGGCCTTTGCTCCTACATCTGTTGCTGTTACAGGCCGAGACCAGAAATCATCTCCCACTCAAAGGGCAAAATAATGATTTGGCAC
Source organism: Ammodytes marinus (assembly GCF_949987685.1). Taxonomy (NCBI): domain Eukaryota; kingdom Metazoa; phylum Chordata; class Actinopteri; order Uranoscopiformes; family Ammodytidae; genus Ammodytes; species Ammodytes marinus. The sequence goes on along the minus strand of NC_137222.1, from coordinate 20,687,444 downwards.
AATGGGAGTTTGGGTTTAGTGTAGTTCATGCACAGAGGTCATACAGCGTAATATAAGGAGTAAGATTAGTGGTGCTTCCATCGACTGTCTTGTTGGGTAGAAATAGCCAAACCGTGCTTTCAACATGTAGTTGTAATATACTAAAATTGTTTGAAATAACACCAAGCTACTGTTACCTGACATAATGACATGTAACACAGACACCTTCAGAGCACACCCCTTTAATGCATCCAGCCCTGAGCCGTCTGTTGTTTTCCACAGAGACACACCAATGATTAGTCTCAGTTATCCTGCAGAGCCGGGGCTTTTAAACCCACAGATCATACAGAGGATTCATACTTGGAGGCTGAGGTCATGACTGGGCAGCCATATCGGTTTACAAGACGGATTCCTCCTGTGCGGGACTGCAAACCATACACTTGCAGCTGCCTGGAACACTATTTGGCCCTTTTTCTGAAAAAGATTCAGCTGTGAGACATTTATTACGATGGAAAATTGAACATAGCGGCTGTTGAGTTCGAGACAACTCAGCTCGTTTGCGAGCGACCTTAAAATGCTTTGAGGGTCAGTTCACCCAAAATGACCAGAAAAGACACATTTCATTACTCAAAGCTTGTGGTGTCTTGCTGTGCAAATAGTTTGGATTTTATGTGTGGCGTTAAAAAAAAATGCATGTAATATTTCTGCCTCCAACTCCAATACAATATGTTGTGGTGCTCGAACCATTAAAAAATTACATTTGAAAAATTTAACAAAACGCATCTTAGAGGCAACTTGATGTGCCACCAATTTATAGGAAAACAGTTGGTTTGAATAGAGAAGGAATACATGTAATTTATTCTGGTCCTTGACACCCGATTGTGACTGATTAAATCCCCTACTGTATTAGGCATTTACACATGAATGACTCACTAAAAGGTGTAGTAAGCAATGCTGGGGAATGCTTGTTTTTAGAATCAGTGAATATCAAGATCTACTACCTATAGGTACTTTATGTGCACTGAAAATAAAATAATGTGCTAATAAACATAGCTCAAACTGGTGTGTAAACAAAGGGGCCAGCTTTAGCTACCAACATAACCCGTTTGGATGTATTTGAGTAAGTTTGGCGATCAGGTAACATTGCATCTATCAAGTCAAAATCTCAGTGAGGTAAACATTATTCATGCTCACCGTCAACATAACAAAATCTGTGTGCTAACAGAATGCTACATATGCTCATATCACTGCTGTATTGAGGATCACAGAGCTACTGGAGCCTAAACCTTGCCTCCTGGTCTGTGACTTTCACCCATTCTCAGTCGATATGGCGCCTGGCGTTGGTCTGCGGCCTGCCGCCAATGTTCAATCACCTCATTCAGTTTTCATAGGGACTAGGACTACTATTCCTTTGGGAAAAAGTAGTTTCAAGTAAAACTGCTCAAGACAATGAATGAGTTATCCAAAGTAATTGAGACTTGGGTCAGTGATCTTTAATGGACTTTCTTTCACCTCAGTTGTACTGACTCACAGTGCCATCAGAGGAGCCATGTCTGCGTGCCTAGACACCACCACAACTGATTGATAGATTATGTCGGGTGTACCAACTTCTCCATTGACATGTAACACACGTTCTGTGACGACAATTTGAGAACGTTTTTTGCCTTTGTGCACATTTCAGTGTCCTTAAAGCCCAGACGCTTGTGTCCTTTTTTCATATTTATTCAAGCTCTCTCCATTAAATGAATTTGCGAGTCAGCACTGAGGTCCAGAAGGAATGCAAAGCTCGGCTTCATACCTCCAAGTATTTCAGCCGTACAGATCGCGCCCACAAGCGGATCGTCCAAGACCAGAGTCTAGAGTTTGGAGCTCCTTCCCCAGTCTAAACACCGTCCGAAGATGGCCGGAGATTGAACAAGTGCACCCTTCAAAAATGAGTCAATGCTCGTTCTCACCTCCCGTCCACCAAGTCTGCATGTCTCAATTCAATATGACAAAGTCAAACAAACAGCGGGCCGTGGCAGCACTGTTAGGGTTTCTGTGGGGTGCTAATAGGTTGGCAGCTGGCAGGCAGAATGAGGCCTCTGGGCTCGGGAGAGAAGAGAAGCACAAATAAACACAGGGGCGTTCATTTTTCACAATTTATAGAATTTCAAATAAAAAATCATGTGCTACCTGAACTTTGCTGACCTCGGACGCCTTATGTCACATGAAGGGAAGAAAGGCTCCCATTGTGGCCCCCTAACAGTGCAGTGTTTGAGCCAGGTGTGAATAGGATTTTCCCCAGACCCACCTTTCTGTGTACGGTCTGTGAGTGGGTCGTCTTCCCCTCACCATCCAGGTCACACTGACACGTCTGTTGAATGGTTGCAGCAAGACAGCGGCGAGTTTTCTTTTTCCAAAGACAGTGCATTGTGACAGGACTTCACAAGGAACTTCTCTGAACACTTCAACGGTCACCTATTATGCAATATGTTCTTTTTCATGTTTTTTCAACATTAATATGGGTCCCCACGGTTTGACTAGAGACTCCAAAAGTATGAGAAAAAACAACCCTCTGTCTTTTTCTTCACCACCACCTTTCTGAAAAATAATTAGCGCCACTTATGACGCCAAGAGGAGGCGCCACGACCCCTCATTAGCAACCTAACTTAGCACTTCCTCCACCTAGGATAAGCACTCCCCCAGATACCCCTGAATCATACTGCCCATTCAGGGCCAGAGCAGAACTTGGGACTTAAAAACAAAAGTCAACAGCAGTTCCATTTAGCAGCTGTTCTGAAACTTTCTTACTTCTATCAAATCACATCAGCACCATTAGCAAAGTGTACACGGATTGGAAATCCTCAATGTATTTAGAATGAGAATAAACACAGAAAAACAGACACAGACGTCAAGTTATAATAAAACAAGACACTGTAGAAATTCAACATTTTATTACATGCATGCTTTGGCAAGAGGTTTTTTTGGAGGGGAGACAAAAATAAGTTATCATCTTGTTTCAGCCCACGGATGGAGATTGTTTTTGGCCATTGTGCAGCTCCACTAGACCCGTCCAGAGAACAATGTGGTTTCAGGGATGCGACGGCTGTTGGTTGTTCACTTCCCTCCACCAAGATTTTTCCATTGGCCTTCACTACACCAGTTCTGGGTGCTTGATAGGTTTGGTCCAGGGATTTTAAGGGTGCCAGCAGACTGTCTCCCAGGGAGAAACCGGCCAATGACGTTCTTTTAAAGGCAGTAGAGGTTGCTGGGTGGTATTTAAACTTAAAGGTCACATATTATGCAAATTTTCAGGTTCAAAATTGTAATTTGGGTTTCTACAAGAAACCTTTATATTCCTCCCTGTGCCACTGCTGAATCTCATCTTTTCAGTCCTCCAGTCCATACGCTCCGTTTTAGAGTCTTTTCTCAAAAAGCCCAGTCTACTCTGATTGGCAGGGGTATCTGGAGATGTTCTTATCACAGGTGGTGGTAATGCTAAGTTAGCTTGGTAATGTGGGGGTGTGGTTTCTCCAAAATATGTTATAACATAATTAGGGAATTTACAGTAGGCTTTGGTGAAGTATTGCTGTTATATAAGTTACGAAGCATCCTTCGAATCGGTTTTTGGAAACAGGTTTTCAGAAAGATGGAGGTGGAGAAATACTCATACTATGGGAGTCTCTAGACACCCCAGGGACCCATATTAATGTGGAAAAACCATGGAAAAGTGCCTTTTGCAAAAAAGGTGACCTTCAAATAGGAACAACCACAGTGCCAGATGTTACGTCAACATTGTATTCCAATCGAGGACAAAACTGTTGCATTTTAAACTTGTTGAGAATGTTCCCTAATATAGTGCATTACTGTCACCCATGACAACATGGCATATTTGTAGGCTGGTTCCAGGCTGGTTAGTGGTTATCATGCTGTTTTGTTGTCATTGATAAATAAATGGTTTAGAATAATGTTTCAGAGATGTCTGACTATGATTTGGCATATGAAGTATAGAAAACCGTAATCCAGGGGAATTTCCATATTTTCCTTACACTTTTCTTAGAGCCACACTCACATTCCCAGATGTAAAGTGAAGGACTTAAGTGGTTGATGGAATAATTCCTCTTGTCTGCACTGAATGTACAGAGATCTCTGCCTGGTGCTGCTCCACCATTTACTAACAACAACGTCCTGACAAGCGGTCACGTACAGTACCTTAGTATCTTGATCTTGATCTTCACATTACGTCATACTGATTGGAGCACCAATAGTTTGTTCTTGCCCAACTGTGCCCTGTATTTTAACCTAACATCACCATGCAGCATTATAATCAGCAGATGGCTATTAAGTTAATGTAGTCACGCATAGTTACTATCAGAGGTTATATCACACTGTTTCTCTTAGAGGTAACCAGGCCAGTGTTTGTTTTTTGATTTACGAGATCAGTAATAATGAGAACAAGACTGGCCATGCTTGGTGCCTTGATTGGGCTTTTGTTAATACATCCTTCCTTTCTGTGATGACTGGAGGGCTGCGGAGTTGGTTGATGATTTGTTGATTTTTATTGTATATTTTCAAACACCCTTTGTAATAGAATGCTGAAAAATAATCAGACAGAAAAAAACAAAAACAGCAACAACAACAAAAACTGTTCCGATGGAATTAGTGAAATGTTTGATGACTTTTCACAAAAAGAAGTAATACACACATTTCAGCTTTTCTGTAATTCATTTTAAAGTTATATAAGCACCCTTGTATCCATGTCTTTAGAAATGTCTCCTGGTATCTACAGTGTATTGTAATCTGACCTGTGTGGTGAGTCAGGCTGCCTGGCAAACCTCACCTCTGAGCTGGGATAAATCCTTAGTGTGCTGGGAGGAGGAGGAGGAGGAGGAGGAGGAGGGCGGGGGGGGGGGGGCTGCTGCTACTGCTGACACATTGTAAATCAACCTCTGGGGTTACTTGGCCATCTCTTGTGTTGTCTTCATGGCACACAGAGATTGACAGAAAGTTGTCTGTCACCAGACCAGGACACCTCAGCACCTCGGCTGCTTTCTATCTACACCAACCTGTTCGGCCTGAAGCCAAGGGGTGCGCTCAGGTGCGCTCGTAAAAGTTGTGTATGATAAAAATCATTACTCACAATCAAACCTCATTAAGTGATGATGTGATTGTCTGCAGACCTGATAAAAAGCTGTTAAATTAACTGCATAGCTGGATCTGCTGTTAGCAGAGCCCAAGGGCCAAGCGTTTTATGAGCCCTACTCAGGATTAAACTCCACCCAAATAACTATTAATTCAAATTGATGACAGTCCATAAATTCCCAAACCAACACTTTCCTTTGTTAAGATGCCAAAATATGTTATAACATAATTAGGGGATTTACACAAGGGTTAGCGTTAGGTCATGTGTTGCTGATATGAGTTACAAAGCATCTATCATTTAACTAAAAAAAATAATATCTGGAAATCTTTCCAGACTCAGAGTCTACATGCTCTGCGAGGCCGTACCGATGCACAGAGGTAGGCTACTTTAAACTGAATGCTAACGTCAACATACCAACATGGTAACATGCCGATGCTGATGTTCAGCAAGTGTTTAACATGTTTACCAGCTGTGTTTAACATGTGTGCATGATGACATTTGGACTGGCTGACTGGCTGACTGGCTGACTGGCTGACGTTGCCATCCCTAAAGTAATGTGGCCAGTATGGTTAAAAACGCAAAGTCATTTAACACTCCAGTTTTAAAGCCATTTCCTAGTTGCAGTTAAATCTAGGCCTACAGCATTTTGTATTACCGTCATTATTATAGGCCTAGGTAAAAGTATGGATGTGGGAATAATTTGAATGTATATTACACAAAGTTCTACTATAGCACTTATTTGTCTGGCAGTCACCAAATCAAATACAGTATGTATCAGTGCAAACAGGCTCAATTTCCTGTTGCCTGTTTCTAAAATGGTAACAACAGTGTTGCTCTGTGTGTGTGGCGCTGAGTAAGCACTTTGGTAAATTAAAATGGAGTCATTTTTTTCCCTCAGCTTTCACCTCATGAAGGTGAGCTCCTCCTCCTCAGAATGTTTTCGAGGACTCGCCTCTCACTCAAGAAGCCTTGGGTAATTGGGCCATTTGTCACGTCACTCTCTTCTCTGAAACGACACCGCCTTTACTTGATTATAGAGCTTCTTAATGCATATAGTCTGTGGAGCTGCTTTGGCTTGGCGTGGGGAACTTATGTATCTGAATGTTAGACACACGCTCCTCACTCAACAACGTCAAGAAACGAGTGAATTAATAAAATGGTTGCAGTTATTTTGAAGACGACACCTGCTCCTTATTTCCGCAGAATTTCTAGGATAAATCAATATTTCCTCACAGCGTAATAATGTGAGTGTGTGTGTTACAATTTTCTCGTTCTCATTGGTAGTTTGATCCATCATCCTACACGCTCAGCAACCTCCAGGGACTCAACAACAGCGAACAGAAGCACAGTTATTGATCCTATTGGTCAATAAAGGCTAGTTTCCTCCCTGACTATTATACTAATGCACTTAGGGTGAATGTCCCGGCTAGCCTTGCAGGCCAGGTTATAAAGTGCACCAGAGCTCCTAAATTATTCACCAGGCCCCTTCACCAGCCCTGGGCCTCCATTAGAGACAGCATGGGGAAAAAGGGGAGGGGGGTTGGGGGGGGGCTGACGATGATGTCACTCGGCCCAATGGAGCCAGACAAGGGCACCTGGGACTGAATGATGGAGTCAGCTGTGTAGGACCACAGCTCTGCTAGAAGAGTCCGTCTGAGGAGAAGAGGGCTCACTTCACCAGCAGCAGGCCCCTTTCGGTCAACAGGGGACACTGAATAATGTGTGTGCATGTCTGTGAATACAAGCGCATGTAACCTCGGTTCATGATTTCAGAAGAAATTTAGAGACAAACATTGTCAAATTTGACAAGAAAGAGAGACCACAATTTAATATCATATACTTAAGCTATGAAAGTACGGATGATTGAATGTCAAATTAAAGGAAGAACCAACATAAAGTTATGATGGATGACCTCCATTATCATAAGATAATCCCATTACTTCGGGTTTTGATGATTGTAATGGAAATCGCTGTGAGTGCTAGGACCTGCTAGGACCTCCTCCGTGATCACTATACCCTGTTTTCAGAGAACACAAAAGGACCACTTAAACCTAAATGTGGCAGCTCAAAATTCCTCAGTAACCACAAGAACAACCTACAGTATAGGACCCAATCGAACCTCAACCAGCACAACCTTTCAGAACAGCTTTAGTACTCCTTGTCATGGATTCCTTACGTCTCTGAGCTCTGCAAGAGGAAAGAGCACCATTCTTCCAAATGCTTGATGGAAAGTGCTAATGTCTAAGACATTGCAAAATCTCCCATACTTTTCCATAGGTTGACATTTGATGAATGTGAAGACCCTAACACATTAGGTCTGTCTCATTGATTCTTCTGGAGATGCTTCTACATCTAACTCCATGTTCAATAGGCCAAGTGAACTTTGGTGTCCTTTGATTACTATGTGCTGTTTGTACTGTGTGTGGATTAGCTAGCTAATAGTGTGATAAATAGTTGATGGAATAGTTTGACAACACTTTCACTGACATTACCCTTGTATCAATCTTCTCCTCTCATTGTATATTACGCACTCTCTCCTCCTTAAGGCCAGGACACACCAGTCCGACTACCCGAAAATGGAGACTGCCGATTCAGGGAGCTCCAGTCTTCCCGTCGCGGCCGAAAAAGTGCAAAGAACACACCAAACCGACTGCTGACTTTCCGTACGCTCTGCGCTTGCGCGGGATGTAATGTCTCCATAACAGCAGGCGGCGCTAATCTGTATTGTGGCCCGAAAAAATACGGAAGCCGGAAATGATGGGACGGCTCTCTAGACCATAAACATAGGTAGAAATACGTATCTATATTTATGGACCATAAAGAGCACCATTTTTAGCAGAGAGTGTCGAGCATGGTGTCGAGCAGTCAACAAGGGTTGATGCATGTGAGTACTCGCTGAACGAAACAAACAAACACATTAAAACAATGGCTAAGTGTTGTTAGCTGTTTGTGCTACCCGCCTCACTTCCGGGCTTCACTGATTCGCTAGCCCTCCACAAATCAAATTGCTCCAACTGAAAGACTGCCCGCCGCCCCTGGGTGTAGGAGCAAAGATCACACATTTCAAAATCCAGTCAGACTTAAAGCTGGGGCATATGATTTGGGAGAAAAATAGCAGTTGGGATAGAGATTTGAATCCAAATACCTCAACCGAAGCCCGACGACATCTACGACGACCGATTTCACGGCACACACCAAACAGATTCGTGTCCCCGCCCCCTCCTGACTCTACGATGCCGATTATCGGGCCGGTGTGTCCTGGCCTTTACAACTGGTAGTTTTCATCGGTCTGATAATGACAGCCTGCCAGTAGTCTGATAGACTTTAAGATTGCATTGATCCAAAGTAAAATGCAATCATTAACAATGTGCTCTGGCTAACTGTGTAAGATGTGAGAGAGGACAAAGTGGATGAAAGCTGAAGATATAGAGTCATTATCTGGCATCACCGAGAAGATGGCAGCTCATTGCCCTGTCCTGATGACTGCTATTAATTGCTTACAGCTTTTTAATAACCTTCACCCTACTTCTTTTCAATCGATTCCGACTCTACGGGCACCTGTTGCATGGTGAACCTGGGTTGCAAGATGCTATGGAAATAAAAGATGTGGGCAGTTATGTTGAAACAGAGGCAATACCTTGCAGCTCGTCGGAACTTTAAAAACACATGAAATAATCCAGTGTTTTCAGCGCAGTGTGAGGTACTTCCCCCTCTCCCACTGGTCTGCTTCTGTCATTTTTGGGAAGTTCAGCTCATAGAATAGACAGAAAAAACACCGACACGCAGAGGAAAATCAACACAGTCTTCAACAAAGTCAAGTCACAAGAGAGTGGCCCCTTTGCCAACAGTCATCTTTCCTTTTCTCTCTCTCTTTCTTCCCATCACTCTCTGTCTCTCACCCTCTGGGCAAAAGGTCTCCATGAAGCCTGGAAAGGTCTTCAAATCACTGGCACAGGCTGACATGTGGTGCGTCACTGCTGTGATATCTGTGGGATATCCGAGCAAAGGCTGGAAGATTGATGTAGTACTGGGCCTATGGTGGGGGTTCATCAGAGGGGGAGACCCCTGGTGGTCAGGGGGCCCCTGGGTGTAGGAGCAAAGATCACACATTTCAAAATCCAGTCAGACTTAAAGCTGGGGCATATGATTTGGGAGAAAATAGCAGTTGGGATAGAGATTTGAATCCAAATACCTCAACCGCTCCGCGTGTGTTCTCTCTGGTCCTTCCCTGACACACTCTACACCAACAACGTCGTTCCAAAGTGAATGGACAGTCCCAACATAAGAACGGAGAATCGGAGCCTCGCTCTGATTGGTCAAAGTGTACATGAGCAGTGGCAATGTTTGGGGGTGGCACACAGAGGCAGGGGAGAGCAAAGTGATGAGTAGATATTCTCAGACCACTTCACCTACATATAGCTGAATGGCTAATATGACATTTTTGCCAAATATTACTGTGAAGAAGTTACCCACCCCAGCTTTAAAGGTAACATATTATGCACTTTGCTGTCATTTTTATATGGTCTAAGTAGTCCCTAATACTTATTTTTTTAGATGTTTGCTGAAAAACCCATTCAGATCATTTATTGTAGCAAGCCTCTATACCCTGATTGTCCTCTGGTCTCAGGATGACCTATATTTGTGCGATCTGGCTGGCCCCTCCCACCTCTCTGCCGGGCTTTCTTTATATGGCCATGGGGCTCTCCCACCGTCTCTGCCGTGCTCTCGCGATACTAGAGAGACACTACGTGAGTCGTGAGTGTTTACCCGGAGGCTCCGGGCCGGAGCTAAGCTAAGAGAACAGTTTGACATGACCTGACATGATTAAAACCAGTGAAAACAGTAGCTTCAAAGTTTGATTTCAACAGGAATATCTTCCCATCCTTTGTCATGTTAAAAACGAGTCATTTTCAGACTGCTGTGGGGAGTATAAACAGCGTGTTATGAGCAAAACTTGGTGCTACAACAGAAGCTACAAGGGCGCTAACGCTAAAAATAAGACTCAGACGATAAAATAAACTAAAAGTAGGCTACCACACAAATCAGTGAAAGAAATATCTTCAAAATTGACTTCCACACAATTAAGGTACAATCCTTTGTCCTGTTAAAAACGAGGCATTTCCAGACTGGTGTGGGTAAAAGAATTATGTTTTTATGACCAAAATCTCAGTGCTTGTCTCGAAGCTAGCCCGTGAGCTACCGGCTAAAAATACCACACAAATCAGTGAAAAAAATATCTTCAAAATTGACTTCCACACAATTAAGTTACAATCCTTTGTCCTGTTAAAAACGAGGCATTTCCAGACTGGTGTGGGTAATAGAATTATGTTTTTATGAGCAAAAGCTGAATGCTTGTCCCAAAGCTAAATAGCTATACACCAGTCAGGCAAAAATACCAATAAAAACATTTCTTTCAGTTTCACTGTTTGCAAAAACCCACAAGTAGCTTCCTATCCGTTGTGTTATTAAAAACGAGGCTTTAACCTCTTAAGCCCTAGGCCTCTGGCTCAGGATTCCACTCGAAAATGACATGGCCATATTGAATAGAGTATATCTCTGCAACTACAAGGTCTATATGAATAATACTGGTATCATAATAAAGGTAACACTTGTTAGATTGCTGAGAAGGTGTAAGCATAAGTATAGATGTTACTGGGTCAGAGTAAATGAAGATGGAACACAGCATAAACAAAATATTTAATTTCCGCCTGACAGAACTGTACACTTTTGTGAGTGAATATCCCCTTTGAAACATGCAGTTGCAGCCCAAATCCTCCAGCAAATAATAGCAAACAATCTGAACATTACCTGTGCCAAGATTGGTGCTAATAAAGTAAAGCAGAGCAAAGTTAGAGAGGTTTTAGTAGAGAAATTTTTCAGGCGGAAATTAGCCACCCATCTAAATACTGTTCTAAAAACTGTTTTGGCTTTGTTTTGAAAAATAAACCAGACCTACATTTTCCCATTCAAAAAAACACCATACAAAGGAACTGAAGTTCATCTCCAACTGGAGCAGATTTAATAATATATAGCCTATAATTAGGTAATCTGATTACTGCTGCTGTCCGGATCCAGTTCTCGCTGCAGTAGGTCCTCCTCCTCCTCCGACGGTGAGTTGACAGGACTAAGCCGGGCGCCGCTGTCAATATGTAGTAGGCTATGTCTAGTAGCTCCGAAACTGTGAACCATTTGGTTTTATTCCTGTCTGCCATTATTCCTTGTGGTGGTGTGCGGAAGAAAATGGCAAGACAACCGACAAAAATTGTCTATTATCTAAATAGTCAAAAAACGCTGTTTTGTTACGGAGCTGTCGATTTTCGCGGGGCTGTCAATCACCCGCAACGTCTTCATTCAATCCATTGGACAATGTAGATGATCGTCAGAGCCAATAGGATCGAGGTACAGTCCCCAGATACACGACAACAACACTTATCCGCCAATCACAAGGAGGCAACACTGTGTTCATATGACTGTTTGTATCGTTAGCATGAAGTAGCATAATCGCTAGCACCGATTTTTCGGACATAAGCCGTTAGCGTCTTTTTTTTCTACCAGCTCATTTAGTTGCTTGGTGTGAGACTTGTGTTTAGATTAGGTCAAAATAGATATCATGAGCTTTTAGCCGAGCTTCTTTCCGTTAAGTGGGTGTGCTTCATGATATGTTGCTACATAGTTAGCATGCCCTTATATGGTGTATGTTGCAAAAAGCGCAGCTGCCCCCGGTACCGGGGGCTCTCGGGCTGAAGAGGTTAATAGACTGCTGTGGTTAAGATAAATTAGTGGAGTATGAGCAAAAGCATTCTGTGTTGGTGTATGTAACATTCAGGCTGTAGGCTATGGGCATCTTGTCGCTTAGCGGGGAAAGCAACATGGCTGTCGCTCGGAACATTTTCAAGAGGATCTCATGGGATCTCGGGCACGGGATCTCGGGCCGTGGACCAATAAGAAATGGGGGGGTGGGGTTATCATAGACTACTGCACTGTGGAAATTTCTGGTTACTAATGTGTGGGGGAAGCATCGGAAGCATGGACATATAAAGAAAATATGGAGATGTGGCTGTGCCGACTATTACGTAATAGTCGGCGAGAATTCTGACTGGAGTATATTGGGGGGGAGGGGTGGGGGTTTCAGAAAGGGGGACAGTGAGAAAAGGAGAGATTGTTATTTTTTTTGATATTTTGGCAGTCTCTAGGCACACCGTGGCCCCATGGATATGTTAGAACACATTTAAAAAGTGCATTTTGCATAATATGTGACCTTTAATTAGCCATACAGTGCAATGTGAAATAAGCTTGTCCTGTATATTTCAGCTGAGCTGGCAATGAACCTCAAATTGCTCCTGGAAGCCTAGACAGGCCTGGTGATTTAAAGGCGAAGTAAGCGATATATAATTTTTTAATATACGTGTTAAATCACTCAATATTCATACAGCAATCTCTTAAACAGTATGCACAGTTATAACACGGGTTTCCCAGTCATTCAGCTTTGCAGTAGCTGCCAGATAACATTTTGAGTATGCCGCTCGTTTTTATCCAATCAGGAGACAGAGCACTATAAAGAGGCGGGTCTCTGTGCGCGTGAACGATGACTGTGTCACTGACAGGAAGTTCACCAAATCACTTACTTCTCCTTTAAGTACCATTGGTGTGTGGGTACGAGCTGTTGTGAAACCTTTTGTATGAAAGATTTACTTACATAAGTGCAATTTATTTCAAACGGTACAGATTCCTGAAAAATTGAGCATCGTTCCAGATAAAACATTGTTTTAATCATTAAAACTTAATTTGATATTTGATCTGATGCCGCCAGCCTCGGCTGACTAACAGCTAGTCAGGCTGAGACATGTTGAGCTGTTACACTGATCATTGAAACTGCCCAGAGAAGAATTCAATTAGCCGCGGACACCAGAGAGCCCTCGGGCGCCAGATGCCATGTCACTGGTTGACCAAACTATCAGACTGATCATGTTAGGGGACAAAGAAATGAGAAGGACCAAATAAAATTTCAATATCAGGTTTCATTCACATCGAGCCAGTCGTTGCCACTGCACTTAATGCAATAAATCTAGAGATGATAATACGACGTGTATGGCTTGAGACAGATGGTATAGCAGATGTTCAAATGTACCTTCTCTAAGATTTATGTCACTTAAGTAAAACGCGCTGTGATTATTAATTCCAGTTAAAAAGTCAAATGACAAACCTTTTCTGTCGTTTTTTTTAATATTCCCTATTTCATATGAATCTATTCTATCACATTTTTGTTAAAGAAAATAAGTTGTGCATTTCTTAATTTACTGTGTGCTGACATTTTATTATAAAGTTGTTTTTTCATATAAAAATGCACCCATTAAAAATGAATATTCAAGACCTAATAGTTTATTTAAAGGAAGCTAGAATCAGGCTAGCATTTGCAAGTGTGTCATTTAGTTACACTTCTGTCCATCTACTCAGCAGACTTTCTGAGGTCCATCTGGAGGTGTTAAACCCCACCATTATCAGATTGGAGACCTGACACATCTGAATCCACAAATGACTTCCTGTTGGCCCCCAAGTGATTTCTGCTGCCAAACAGTCCTCAGACTCCAACAGCTGACTCCCTCCCCCTCACTCGGGAGGCCCTGTGGTCAGACCAACCCCATTCACTCTGTGCTCTCTCTCCCTTCAACAAGAGAGAAAACTTGTATTTCCTCCTCCGGGAACAATAATGCTAGCCTGGCACCGCCCACCCACCTACTTCCGCTTGATTTTAATTTCCCTTCAGTAGTCAAATAGTCAAACTTCTGTACAAATGAAATGAAGTACAATGATATTTGGCAGAGGAAGAAACTACGATGACCATAGTTGTTCACTGTGACCTGCTGCATTATGGCAAAGACATAAAGTAAAGGGTGCCCCAATTGCCTCATCGGACACAATCTTTAAGCTTGATTCTTTCAATAAATATTTTGAGAGAACTTATTTCCCTAGAACCTCGAAATAAAATAAAAGTAAAGATAGAAACAACGCCAAGTGCATCTGCTCCTTAAAAATAAAAATAGTGATTGTGCTGGTTATACACTGAATGAAAGAGGAGGGATGCTCACAATCTGGTATTGGCAAATCGCACTGCCACTAAAAAAACGGACCTTGATATCTGAATTTGTTTTATTTGTATTGGTCAAATTGTCCGATAATTAAAAGTGTACTAATTGGCTGCTGTTTATAGGGAAAATGTCCCATACGTTTTTCCAGCTTTCTGGCCAACCCAGGCCCACCCACAGCTATACGTCTGAGAGGAAGGGGTTCAGTATTGTCATACCGACATAATAAGTGGCGTGGAAATGTACCTTTGAGGAGCTGAACAGATGCTGATGCGTCAACCCAAGCAGGTGCCTGCACTACAGGAAAGTCATTTCACTCTGTTTCGTCTAAATGATCCTTCTTCAAGGTAGTAACTATATCCAAAATCACACAATGTGCAGTTTTATAGATGTGATCCAGATTATCAACTTAATGAAGTTGCAAAATATGAAATATGTAGTTATGGATTCTGACAAATCCAGGATCAAATAGTTGTATTCATTTTCATGAGCTAGACTAAATATATCAGGGGCATGAATAAATAGAAAAAATCCTGCTGCTGCAATTTGGTAAAACAATGCACTGATTTTTATCTTGACAGCCCAGACAGAATAATCACTTTGCCAAAAATGGGTTCCAGATGTTAGTTTTTCCCCCCCTAGGTACCCCGTTGAGGGTGAAAGCCATTTGTTGTAAACTGTGCAAATGGAGCACTGTTGAACAAACAGAAAAGTGTAGAAAGCACACACACACACACACACACGCACACGCACGCACACACACACACACACACACACACACACACACACACACAGATGACTCCTTTTCCGCCTATAATTAGCCTTCATGTGTTCACCTTCCTTTCACTGTCAGCTGTTTCAAACCATTCCAGACAATTGCAGACCTTCGCTGCCACAGCCCCGACCGAGTCTGTCCCGCCAAAACATTAGCATGTTAAACCATCCCTGCTGTCTGCCGTGATGGTATAATACCACTAAATTGGCTCTGTACATCAGAGGGCCACATCAGGAACTAATCGAGATTTCCGATGAGCAACAGGCGTGCGCAATAATTCATTTTTCTGCTTTGCTGCTATGTCTGATGCAGCAACACGCATCATGTTAAATGTTTCTTCTTTTTTATTATTCACTTTTGTATCATCTGGAACTACGTTGATTCATCAGACCCACCAGCGTTCACTTTGGAGGAAAGGCTTTATGTGTGTGCATGCATGTTTGATTACATGTGTTTTGAATAGTTTCATCTCTTTTTTTTTTTTTTAAGATAATTTTTTGGCATTTTCAAGCTTTATTAGATAGTAAAGAGTTGAAATGGGGAGACAGAGAGAGAGGGGGATGACCTGCAGTCAAGGTCCCCGGGTCAGATTCGAACCCTCGACCACTGTAACGAAGACCGGAGCCAATATGATACGCGCTCTATCCACTACGCCACCGGAGCGCCCCATAGTTTCATCTCTTTCTACAAATTTCTTTTCTTTTCTAGACGTTTTGCAATTCTCATGAGGATTTTTTTTCAAGACTCTAAGGCCTCTTAAAATGATTAATGTGCAAATAATAATCATAATCTAAATTTACAATAAAATGTTTTTATGTTCTATTATAAAAAGGCATACAATAAAAAAAAAAAAAATACAATTTAACAAGGATGAATCAAAAGGAAATAATAATCCATGCATACGGATATGCTGAAACAACAGCTAGGCTAGTAGTATGGTCTTTAGTACGTATACAAAACTTTTTCAACATCTCGATTCCATACCACTTTTAGTAACTGAATAAAACATTCCTTACATTTTTATGGAAATAAAATGCAGTTTGTAATAAAAGAAAAAGTGGCCACACAGTGTTTATTATTCAATATTCACTTTTGTATCATCTGGAAATACATTAAAATCATCAGCAAGACATCGTTCTTTGACGCACAAGCATCCACTTTGGGGGACATGCTTCATTTCTATGCATATTTGCTTACATGTGTTTTTTATTTACTTCACTTTCTGCCCATTTCTTCTTTCAAAACATTTAACAATTTATCACAAGGAAAAAAACTGGGAGGTTTTTAACCCTCAACATATTTCAAATGCAAATAATATCAGAAATACTGAGGCAATAATAATAATGAAAATTATTCAAATTAAGTTATTAGAGTATTAGACTTTTGACCAAAAAAAGTCAAAATCAAATAATTGTGCACACAGAAATGCTGAAACAACAGCTCAATGGCACAATCTTCAGGATATGAAAAAACTGTACAACATCCCAATCCCATGCTACTTTTAATAGTTGCATAACTTGTATTTTTACGAAGATAAAATGTAATTTGTAGTTAAAAAGAAAAGCGCCAACAGACACTGTTGCTTCTGTTTGGATGTCTGGACTAATGGACACTTTGGTTAAGTTCTTATGTCATATCATAGCACTGTTGAATACAAACAATTTCGTCCATTGTAATACTGAATATACTGCATTTTATCCTGCATACTGTTTATCCTGCCTTGCAACTTGTGTGTAAATTGACTGTACTCCAATGTCCCTTATTCTAATTTTCTAAATTGTTTTGTAATTCCAATTATCTGGTTTAAATCCTCTCTGGAGAAGTATCCTGCTCATTAGATCCACATTCACTCAGTGAGACCTTCCATAGGCTTCTGAAGAGCCTTTATCGTCCTACATGGAATAGTTCTTGGGGGAAAAGGGGGACAGAACAGCACGAGGCAGACAGCCGAGCTGTGTTTTCCACCCTTTGATAATAAAGTCCGAGACAGTTTCAATGAATAGCTAACCTTTCTCCTGCTGTTCCTGAACTATTAATAGTGCTTTTCTTCCAGACCAAACGACAGGCAAGGCATGCGGGCCTTACAATGCCTCCCTGCAGAGGATACAAAGTGCCGTTTAATCCCTCAATTAGCTGTAACACTGTTGAGCCAAGCGTCTATTGTGAAGTGATTGAAAAAGGAAATGGGAAATCACCGATAATTAATGGCTTTGATGAAGGAATTTGCTGCGGTTATGCAATAATAAAAGGTTTAATTAAAAGTTTAAACTCACATTTCTATTAGTTGAAATATATATATATTTTGGTCAAGAGGCTGATATGATATGGAGGCTATCATTTGATTGGATCCTCAAGGTCAGATACAACAACATTGCATAAACAAAGAAATGCAGCAGGAAAACACACAACAATAATATGCTTATTTGGCTACATATAGATTGTTGTAGCAGCAGTGTTGTAATCAAAGTACTTTGAAATTGCTATTTTCACGTTTCTACGTCTGTAGTTTAGAGATTATAAATGTATTCATCCACAATAAAATGCAGCATTGTGATATATGATGTCATCCTCCTCCTCTTTTGGTAAAAACAAAAAAAGATCCTGTACCATTGGGAGGTGCAGAAATCATGAACACAGTTCACATCGATGATCATATTTGTCTGCAGACCAGTGATGCACCAAGAATGTTCGTAAGGCCCGATATTTCATCGGCCTTTCTGTGAGTCAAATTTTTGGTATTTTGGCTACAATTGTTATATAATATACAATACAATAATACATCTAAAAGAAAAACTAATGAGAAACATATCAGGGACGGATTTGAGATCAATATGACTGATAGCAATTATTAATTATTATGGTCAAATTAAAAAGCACATATAATCATCACCGTATTAAAAACACTTGTGTAAGACTTTCCAGATGTGGCTTTTTCACAGCTATCGGTAAAACAAAACACCTTTCCCATAAAGCATTTATCTGAATTGCGTACGTACTATGAGGTATGTGTGATGCCAAAAAGCTCTCCTTGTAATTTGTCATAATTTTACAGGGCAAGGTTTTAGTATTTAAAGCCAAGGACTTGAGGCGTTATGGCAAAGTGTTAGTAGAGCATGCATGTTGAACCCAAGAAAAAAAAACACTGCGGTAGGTATTTCTATCCGTTTGGAAATAGTTCATGCAACATGATTCGGCTTACACTACATTAGTAAATCATCTCAAAGTTATGACTCATAATTACCCCTTTAAGATCCATCAGTGTTGGTAAAGTCCACATGCTAAAACCATTTGTCCACAATAATACAAAACTGAGTGTCTGCAGCCAGGCTAGAAGCTCTGGCACTGGTGTCTGCAAATTGAATCTAAATTGAGGTTTACGTACAAGTTTTTATTTCTTCTTTTTTTAGTACTCAGAAGTTGTGTTGTTGTCATGTTGACATACTGATAGTGAAAATGTTATTTGGTAGATAGTCAAGCAAAGTAATACAGTGAGGTCGATGAATTTAAATGTTGACATCTTGGTGGCAGTAACAGGTCATATTTGAGCAATATAGCATAGCGGTCACTACAGTCTTTAGCTATTCAAAAGCAGTTGTTCTTGTATATGCATGTTTTGATGGTATTTATACAGTATATTGTAATTTAAAAATGTATTTAATTAATTTATTTAAACAGATATTACTTCAGTAGAATAACTCTAAAAACTCCTTGAAAAAAGGGCCTTGTTGTTGCACGAAGGGGTTAAGAATGTACACTTCAACCCCTGTATGAATGCCTGTACAACATATAACGATAATCCATCAATTAGTTGTTGTTACATTTAACTCACAACCCAAAAAGTTCACCTGTTTGGGGCATTAACGTCTGTACAAAAATGTAATGCCATCCATTGAATAGCTATGGAGATATTCCCACCTAGACAGAAGTGAATGATCCCCCCGGGGAGAATAATTCACCTCTTCTTCTTTGCTGAGGCAAACCATTGTGGACATTTGCATTCTGTCATTTACATAAACTAGAGGATTTAATTTAGCAAAAAACTGCTCTCACCTTGCCAAACGGGGCATTTAATAATTTGATAGTTTACGAGTAGTTTTGTCATGGTAGGCATTACATTTTTCACATGCTGGATATCGGCCGACGGCTTCAGCTTAAGTGTTTTTCCAACCAGAGGCTCACTCCAAAATACCAAAAAGGTGCAGACTTTCCCAGAAACACGTTCGCCTTTTGTGCTGACTCACTGCTCTCACTCTGTATTTTGTGAGGAATGTTCTGCAGTTATTGGCAGAGTTATTGGCTGAGCCCGCTTTGACAGCCCCACAACAATGGAGCACCAAGCAGGAAATCTTGACCAGTGACTTTCTGGAAGGGAAAGGTGCTGCAAGGTATTGACAAGTCACAGCTGGAACTCACATACCTGCACGACAGCACACAATGAATTGATTTACAATGTGAACTCATATGAACCAACAGGGTCATAATTCTGCACCAGCAGCCCTTTACTGCACCTAAAGGGGTTATCTATCCTTTCTGCTGGTGTCAGACAATCACAATTTAAAGGTGCACTATGTAACTTCGGTTGTGTCAGAGACGTGAACATTTTGTATAGATTGTGGAATATTTCTCATTACTGAAAAAAAAACCTGGAACACTGTTTGAGGTTAGAAAGCTACCCAAAAAGTTAAAGTTTCACTGTTGGTGTTTTCAGCAGCAGGTAACCACAGTTTGGTTTATAACCATAATCTAGTTTTACGTTTGGTTCCAGGTACCTCAAAATGTATTTGTTTAGATTTATACTAGAATTATTCAATCGGCTACTAAGAGTTACATGTTAAGAAAATATATTTTGTAAGCTAACTGCAGACTCCGCAAATATTAACTTCTTCCTCCCCTCAAACTGCATAGTCCTACTTTAATAAGGAAGTATGAGCATTTCTGGATTGGATGAAAGCACAACTGGCCCTTATATGTCATAAAAACACAAAGAAGAAAAATAGATGTTTTGCAAGAATGTTTCACCAAATTTAATTTCAACAAAGTAACATGTTTATGTCGTCCTTACAGACAAACAGCTTGGGAAACAACTCCATAGAGATTAAAATACTCCATGTACAGTTTCTTTATTCCTCATTGCTAAAAGAAAATTGCACAGAAAGTTGTCTGTGTTAGAACCTGTGGATCTTCATTATCAGCGGTTCTTGGCAAGGCAGGAAGCCACAGCAGCTGTAACAAGCCAAATCATCTTTAATTGGTGTTTATCGAGCATCAGGAAGCTTCATTTCCAACCCGATTAATTAAAATGCCATTTCCTATTAAATCCATGCCTTTGCTAGCTGGAAGCAGATGTGTCCTGCACAAGCTCAGGAAATCTTAGCCTAATGCTTTGGCATTATCATGAAGCACACCTCAAACCTGATGGAAGATGAGCTCTTGTGCGTTTAGAAATACTCTCCCACGAGCTTGCCTTTTGTTCTGCAAGCAAAAGGACACCGAAACACGTAAGACAGCAGTCATTTACCAGTATGCAGGATCTGATGTAACACACTCTGAGAAAAAGCTGTTTGTAATCTTGGAATAAAGAGGAGCTGCTGAAAAGTGGGCAAGCCATAGGGGTTAACAAGGCAACTCTCCACCCATCACAGATGTTTTTGTTGATCCAGACCTACAACACCTCCAGAAGAAGCCAAACCACAGCCTGAACCAGCCTGAATAGTGAATACATCGACTACTACAGCTATTTGAAGTGTTAAGCTGCTGCGGGAAGATACTGTATATTGAACATTTTGAATGGCCCCTGCTTTAAAAAAAAAAGCTGCTGTTACCTGCTGTAACTATTTCCTAATGACCAATCGTTGTTCCGTCCTCCCATTTCAGCTATAAAAACCTACCATCTCTTAACAGAAAGTAGAACTCTACACCTCACAACACCTCAGTTTTAGTCTTTAGAAGTCATAAGCATTAAGTAGAAAGACAGAGATACCAAACATGCACAAGACATAAGGCAGAATTCAAGGAGTTTATTTCTCAGATCTGCAGTAATTTAGATATATATATATAGATACATAGATTTTAGGATTATGTTACAACTCATTGTGAGACAGGAAAAGATGTGGCGATGGTGGTTCTCTGTGTTGGCGCATCGAGGATCAGAGCGAACTGGCCCTAGACTTCCCAGCACGGCCGGTACACCCTGCCCACCATGCACCTCATGGTGTCCCTCCTCAGGATGGGGATGTCCAGGTCCGGGCTGGTGCCTCTGTGCTGGGTGGGCTGGCTGCCGTCGTCGGCTCTCCGCTTGTAGAGGGGCAGTCCGTAGTGCAGCGCCCTCAGGTCCCTCAAAAGGCCCGGGTCGGCCACCACTATAACCCTGGGCCCTCTGGCTTTGCCCTGAGCAGACAGATCTGCCTCGCCAAAGCTGTTTTCCCCTGCCTCGTCACCCAGTAGTGAGTTGAAGGTATCCACCTCCAAGGAGCCGTCGTCGGTCTTGCCCATGGGTAACGCCGCCGACAGGGTATGGCATTCGAACAAGAGTGCTGCGGCAAAGATGACTGGAACCAGTGACTGTCTCATGGTGAAGATCTTTCAGGAGGTGTTTCGCAGCGTTGGCTTTCGTAGATGAGTTTCTTTCCAGAGCTGTTGCTTCGTTGTTCTGATTTGGAGATTGTATCGTCTGCTTTTATATAATTTTGGACGTGCTGGATTGGACACGTTAGACGGCCTTTCGTCATGGCTTCTCCCGTTGCGATCAGGAAATGAGTTAAAAGCATTAAAAGGCAGTTTGGTAGAACTCTTGCAGTGTTCAAGAGAGTTTTCTTCCAGAAAGTTAATTAAAATCGTCTCCAACGTGGTGGATGATAATAGGACTGTTGATGATGAATCAGTGGGGATGCTTTGTACAGGTGACACCAAAGAAAAACATTAATCCAACATGACTGCCCTTTAAAACAACAACGATGGATGATTCACCCGTGGAGCTCTTTGTGGTGTCAGATGCTCAGTGATAAAAGCCTTCTTCTTTGCCATTGTTACAGCCATGCTCAATAAGGGATCTGACACTGGATTAGCCTGAAGTGTTTGTGTGTTTGTGGCAGCTTTGCCACGACAACGCGCCAAAGATAAAGTTGAGTTAGAAGGTGTTTCTTTAAGGAGAATATAACGTGCATATGCTCCTGAGGTGCAAGCTGATTTGATATCTTGCTGAACTGCAGCATAATTATAATCCTATCTAATTAGGGTTGCCAGGTTGGTGCTAAAGAAGCTCACACCTGTGCTTGCATAAGAGCCAAACTGCATTAGTCAATACATGCAGGCGGCATTTGAGTGAGATCAAAGAGGTAGACAAATTAACAACGTTTCTATGTGTGATTTGGATAATTTCGTGTCATCTGCTGTTCCAGGGAACTTTGAAAATGTAAGGAGCAGATGCCGTCCAGGGCTGAATATTAAACTCTTGGCCACTCAAAGCTCATTCACTTATTGGTGTTGCACACAGTAGTTTGACGAAGAATGGATGTGAGATTTTACTGACATGACCTGAAGCACTTTATGAAACTGATGGCTAGACGTATAATGTAATGTCATTAAATTGTTAAGTTTATTTTAGTCTTTGTAATGTGCAGCTGGGCAGCTCAGATGGGAAGTACCGTGGACCATTCCTATTGAAAACCATGTCTGTGGTTTTCTTAAAAGTCTGGCATTTGAGAATCATCTACACCCTGTTTTTATTGCTGTCTGAAAGGCCGCGTGTGGTTTTTCTGGAGACAGACAGTTTTGTTAAGTCTTATCTTTCATTCCTAGATGTATGATAGTCATGTGATGGGACCCACAAAGTGTTAATGGTGCAAAAGAGCTTGAGGCAGTTTTGGAGGAAAAAGCGTATGGATCTAATAGAGGGTGTTGTTTGGGAAATGAAGAATCCTGAAGGATAATAATTTATTTTGCCAATACTTTGAATCCACATAAGCCTGCCAGTAACAGGACTAATGAAAAATACCATGTAATCTCTCCAGCTATTGTAGTTTCTCATTTTTCCCTTTCATATAAACTACTTACTGTTTCTCCATTTACATTGTACAAAAAAGAGCACTTATTTGAAGTTTCACTAGAAACTGTTTTCATGGTGTAGTGTCCAAAAACCCTTTATATTTCTTACAGTGCCATTGGTATATCTACTATTTTCATCCTTTGTCTGAAATGCTCTGTTTTAGAGCATGTATCTATAAACCCTGTATTCCAAAAAGCTCAGTCTGATTGGCCCTGTGTGAATCTAACTGCCAGTTAGATACAGGGGTATATGGAGATGTGATTATCACAGGTGGAGGTAGTGCTAAGTTGGGTTGATAATGGGGGGTGTGGCTTCTCTATGATGTCACAAGGGAAAATACATCTGACAGGGGTTTTTGAACAGGTTTTCAACAAGGTGGAGGTGAAAAAATAGAGAGGGTAGTTTTTCCTCATACTTTGGGAGTCTATACACACCAGGGACCCATATAATGTGGTTTTAAAGAGGGCACATTACATAAATGCTAACCACTCTACGTGCTTTCAGACTTTTTTCCCTACCTTCTTTCTGATACAATAATAACCCAGTCATTTTCCTTTTATTCCTGGAAAGCAAAGAAGCAGAGGCAGGGAACATTTTCCATGTTTGCCCTCAAGTATAAGGGAGCAGGTGCCCCACTGAAGGTGTTAGTGTGCCACAGACAGTGCTAGAATGCAAAAGAAAAAAAACGGTTTTCTAACCGCAAGAGGCCAAGATGTGCTGACCGTCTGACTACATTGATGGGCGCCAAGTAAAACACTAAGCCTAAGCTCTGGGATTTGAAGGGGGCATAAAAAGAGCCAAACCGTGTGCACAGGGAAGACCATCATACCATAACAGCCCCTTCAGTACAGGGGAGCTTCTCTTTAGTGGGATTACTGAGCGGCGGGCCACACGGCACAAAGCTCAAGTGTTATTCCAGCTAGGTAAATACAGGACACAGACCTTACAGCAGCGAATGTATTAACCGGCCCGAATTTAATTATGTTTTTTTTTTCCAAATCCAACACGACGTGTCCTGCCAGCCCATTCTGAGGTCTGACCCACTCAAATCTCAGTTTTCGTTAGCTCACAGGCAGGTTAAGGATTTCTGTACCGCAACGTGCACCACCGTGGACTTCCCTACACGGGGGCAGGAAGTGCTGGTTGAAATTATCTAGAGGTTCTTAAATAAGCAACCAGAGACTTCTGTTTTCACACAAAATAACTTAGTAACAATGTACTGGTGTATTGTATTTAAAATACTTTAGCTAAGTGTTTCCAGTTTGAAGGACTATATACTTTCCCTCCATAATATTTCTTAGGGGAAAGTTTTGCTTTTTACACTTGTGAATATTTGTTTTTAATTGTTCTGTATTTGCCCATTAACAGTGTAAATAGGGTATCAAACCAATGTTGATTGCAGTTAAGAGGTGTGTGAATAAACCATTAAGCTACTGGGGTTGATTTATCTGAATTAAAGGAAAACAGTCACTTATTCTAGTGGGGTGCTGACTTGACAAATAAAGAAAATTAAAAAAAAAAACGAAAAAGAGTAATTGCATCAATTTAGAACTATTAGACCAGGGGTGTCCAAACTTTTTTCACTGAGGGCCACATACAGAAAAATCTACGAAGGGCCGGTGTTCTGACATTTTCTGCTCCCTCGTCAGATTTTGCTACCTATCAGAAAATGCTACCTTACATCATTGGTAGTGTATTTGATCTGTAGACCCATTAACTCTATCAAACGATGCTCCCAGTACAGAATCACGTTATTTTACACCACTACTCATCCAATGTACACTGTAGGAATATTGGGAGCATATTTTGATGCTGCTTTATAACGTGTTTATTGAATATTTCAGGGGTACAGTAAGCTTTGTGAGACCCATTGTCTTTATCAAATAATGCTCCCACTACAGAATCACGTTACTTACACCACTACTCACCCCTTGTAGCCTATACTGAAAGCTTGGGGAGCATATTTTGATGCTCCTTCATAACGTTATTATAGATTTAGTAGGGTATAATGTGAGATCAATTGTCTCTATCAAATAATGCTCCCACTACAGAATCACGTTATTTTACACCACTACCCATGTACACCCCCCTCCCACCACCGGCGAAAACTTTCTCCACTCTGAGTCCGGTAAAGTTAACACTAGCCTAGCCTATCATTTTATTTCTATATTCAGCAGCAAAGCTAGTATCTACATGCACATTTGTACATGCTCACAGGTCAAAAGGCGCAATTTAAACATATCTGTAGCATAATTGCGCAGTTAAATTTTTTTTTAAAGAAAATACCATCAGCCAAAAAGGTAGCAGAATCTGACGGCTGCTCACGCAGGATTATTATTTTCGGAATGCGCATGTGCAAAACCACTAGGGAGCAAAATCTGATAGGTAGCAGAAAATGACAAGTCACCGGGCCACTTTGCAAAAATAACACATTTATCAGGACATGTAGCTGCTCTGATGTTTAGTTTCATAGTGTCTTCGTAAATTGTTATCCTTCTTCACGGCAACACTTTACTTGCACATTAAACAGATACATTCCCCATCTTGTTAAATGCCTTTGATACACCCAGTGTTTTCTGCTTTTGCGTCCAATGTCCAGCTGGGTGAAAATCGTAGCCAGCTGAGATCCCGCCCCTCCAAGGGGGGTGCGGGGTATGCCCCCCCCCGCCCCCCCCGGAGATTTTTTAAAGTTTTTAAAGTGAAATGCATGAATTTGGTGTACTTTGAGAGGGAAATTAAGAGGCTAAAGCTGAAGAATTTTGTATGAAAAAAATGGAGACACTGTCAGATGAATTAGAAGCTATTGGAGAAGGACACATGGATTTTCCATAATAATATTAATTTAAAATAAAATATTATGCAGGGTCCCCTGGGATGGGCTTGGTGCTCTTTTTCTTTTATGGGACATATTTCTCTGTAATATAATGAGTGCATTTAAATTATTTAAAAATTAAAAGGGCCATATTACATTATATTTTTTAAATGTGCCACGGGCCAATCAATCAGTTTTGACACCCCTGCCCTTTTTTTTTTTTTTTTTTTCAAAGGGCCATATTACATTATCTTTTAAAAATCGGCCGCGGGCCAATAAAAACTGGGCCGCGGGCCGCAGTTGGCCCGCGGGCCGTAGTTTGGACACCCCTGTATTAGACTGTATCATACTGTATAGTCTAAATGAGCAAAAGTGGTTATAATGTTTCCAAGACCAGCTTCCCTTTCTCCTCTCATCCATTTGTCCCTGTATTTCAATCTTTTTCTCTGTTTCTATACCTTTTACTTTTCTTCAGTGTCTCTGCTTCTCCTGATCTGAACTCATTAAACATTTTTAAAAAATCCCCAACAGCTAAACAAAACTCTTCTCTTCATACTGATCTTGGAATTGAAAAAGCTTAATTGCTTCATCTCTAAAGAAGTCACAGTTATTTTGATTCAGTAACATTATTTCTTGATAACAAGCAAGTTGAGCTGTTAAATTGACCTTAACAACCTAGAGCTCTAGTGTCTATCATTTCTCAGCTTATTTGCTTGCAATCAGTTGCCTTTCTACACACAGCAGAAAATGATTAACATGCCACTTCCACACGTACACAGGTATTTTCGTAACTAGAATTTGTGCGTTTTGTGCTTTTGTCTACACACAAACATCGCAACCAGACACTAATACCGGGGCTTTTTGGAACCTCTGCCCAAGTAGAGATTTTGGAAAACTCTGTTCTGCCTGTATATGTACTGATATGTAATCCAGAGGTTTTTGGAAACACTATCATCATGACCTCCATTTTGTGCATGGCCATTGTTGTTTACATGCACCATGAATCCAAGATTTCTGCAAACGAGAGGAAAGTGCTTTTTATTTGTTTTAATTTTAAATATTTAAATATAAGCGTACAGTTTATGTGTAGGTGTGGACATGGCCTAAGTAATAATTTACATTTTTTATAGCTTTGTGTTTGTCCCACTATCTCCTGAGAAGAATATCCGTCTCCTTGCACTTTATTCACTAGCTTGTCACTTACTTTGTCTGTGTTTTGTGGACAGGTGTGTTTATTGGAGCTGATTGGAGGTGGCGATGATAATGATGATGGCACACAGCACGACTTCCCAACAAAAGCCTCCAGATGACAGCCTCACACTGCTAATGGTAGAGTCGGACGGGGGGGTCAGGATGTAATCTGCAGGGGAAGATCAAAGTAAAGAGATGAAAGCTGGATCTTTGATCTGCTGCTACATCTAGGAGTGATTTGGCGAGAAAAAAAACTCCCACCTAAATGGGCATCTCGGAAGCGATCGCCCATCTGATCTGTATGACACAAATGCGGGGTTTCTTATACCGAGAAGAAAAAAAGGAGAAAAACGGTCCAATACGTTCACATCTCATCGGTGTATCTGCAGAGATGCTTGTCGTCATGGGGATGGTTTAGCAACATGTAATCACAATGTGATACAAAAATAGCAACATCCGTGCTCTGCGGTGTGTTAGGAAAGACAGAGAGAGAGAAAGCCCAGTGAAGAAGTTCTTTCAGCATCATGTTTTTCGATTGGAATGATGGAATAATAAACTACATGGACACAGGACTTGGAGAATCTGAGCCCCGTCCAGCTCACACTCGCCTGAGTGACCACACATGAGCCCACAAGGCTAATGCTGTGTGAGGGGAAATTTGCTCCAAGTTCCAGGGGTTTGAGCTTTAGAGAGGTTCATTGCACTTTAGTTCTGGGGATAAAACTGTATGCAACTTTAAGGTTTTTAAAATCAGTACTCTATGAGCATATTATTACTGTATCTGGAAAAGTCAAAAACAAACTGGGTATTTCATCCATTTCACATTATTTGTGTTTTCTTTTTGGCCTACGATGATTGACATTAGACCTTCTAAATCTGCGCGTGTTAGCATTTTTATTGGGCGCATGTTAGCGTGCTAATGTTAGCATTCACCTCGCGACACCTGTGCGCCTTCGTACAGCTTCAATGGCTGTCAACTCTTGTTGATAAAGAAACCCAGCTTGCCTTTAAGTTGGAAGTTCTTCTCTTTTTCATACTATTTTTTCCTTCTTTTTGTTTTGCCTTTTGCATCCGCAATCAAATAATCACTGAATACAAATGTTTTAGAAAAATAGAAATGTACTGTATGTAGTGACTGCCTCAGACAGTCAACAAGTAACAAATATTTGTGTTCTTTTTTCCAGCATATTCCGGAGTAATGTTCATGTGGCGTTTACTGCCATCATAATCACAGATTGTTGTGAAATGATGGGTGGACACCTGTTAGTTTGCGTGGCACAGTTTGACAGTCTAGCGTCCATATAACAATAATTAGATTTCTGCCTGTGTCTCATGCTGAGGTGGTAGATTGTTCCAGACACTCTGGCAGTCTGACAGTAAAAAATAAATAAAACTAAAAACAACTCCTCTGCTGTTTCTCAGCAACAGACTTAGTGTTTCTTTCTGTCACATCCCTGGTTAAAGAAAATGTGTTACATAAAGTGTTACATTCAACAGGGTTTGCACCGATATGTATAAACAGTAAGCCTATGTGATTCTCAATCAACAAGTGATTCAACAATGTGACTGAGTTAATAAATACATTTTTTGTTTTGTTTTTACCAGAATTGACGATGATACTTGGTTAGACAGCAGATGTCACCTTCAGGGTTTAACAAGAGAGCTACAGCACAGACCCACTGTGAGGTGAGAGGCTGCTTCAGACATAATGTGTGGCAGGTGGTTGGGGAAGAGAAAAGAAAGCACGATACAATCCAGTGCAGCTAGGAATACTTGGCAAATAATTAATGTCAAGTCAGTTTTATTTATATAGATAGAACATGTATCACAAATAACAATTTACCTCAGGGGGCTTTGAAATCTGTAGAGCACCCTCTGTCCTCAGAGCCTTGATCAGGACGAGGAACCACTGGAAGAGGAGGGATCCCTCTGTCAGGACAGACAGACAGACAGACAGACAGACAGACAGACAGACAGACAGACAGACAGACAGACAGACAGACAAGAGTTAAATGTCATTTTTACAGAACAGACCGAAAGAAAAACCCCACAGTTTAACATGTTTTCATGACAAAATGATTACATGTAAATTGCTAAACATTATGTAAATAATACCGGGGAAAAACTTCGGGTGTTGCTGAGTAAGTAGGACCTGAGTTACATGACCTCCATAGAGAACTAGTAAGAGAACAGGCCACACAATCAGAGCAACTAATAATAATATAATAGTAAATAAAAAAAAAAATAAAAAAAAAATCAGGTTATGGTTAGCATGGTATAATGTTTAAGTGTGTTTGGATGCTGCTAATGTTAATGTTATTTTGATTTTGCAAACCTTTTTGATGGGCGGTCACCTAGCATACATGAAAGGGCTGATATTGTATTCCAAGAAAGCAAACTATTGATTACTACTAAGACATGTTTTTCTCACATGTTTGGAATTCATGCTTCCCTGGGTTTTGCTCTTCATATTTAGGAATGTTTCCCTTTGACCAGAGCACTGCCTAATGTAATGGAGGAGGAACACTAGAGTTCAACAAAAGGGACAAGATACAGTATGTGCTTCTCCAGTTGCCAGTGCTACCCTGGCTCAGCGAGGAGGTGAATCAGTGTTGATTGGACGGATCCATTAGTGGGATGCAAAGACATTTTTACCAGGCCATCAAATGAAAGGAGTGTCATCTTTGTTTACCCTAATTGCACCTCAGGGGACAGTGGCTCTACCCACAGCTGTCTCCTGGAGACCTGTCGATGATGTGCTACTGTGCTACCTGAAAGAATGGAAGAAGGCTATGCATGTCACCTCCCTATATGAAGTTAACATTTAACTCATCTATATCAGCAGCATGTATTGAGCATATATGGACAGTTACTGCTACAGATTCAGAAAATAGAAGAGCAGGTATATGCACTCTGATAAATAGCAGACCATACAAAAAGGTAAACGATTGAACCTGTTTTTTTTTGTTTTTTTTTACTTGTGCCACAGAGCATATTCCACTGTGACAATTAAAAAGGCGAGGTAAAGCAAATTTCTTTCTTAACACAATGCAGGTAAATTCAGAGTGGAGTTAGCAGCCAGGCATGATATAAACTGTTAGCGGTGGCGCTGATTCTCCTGTGTGTCATTCATGGATTAGGTTTATTGCGAAGCATTTTACAATGTCATCGTTGTCACTCCATAGTCTACAGAATGCGTTTATTCTCTTCAACGAAGCAACGTTAATTTAAAATGCTTCATGTATGTAATCATGATTTATTTGTATGTTTATTCTCTGTTTCCTTTGTACTTTGTCCCATTTTTATATACTTTTTTTAACCTAACAACTTTTTTTTTATTACCTCATCCAAGAGGGTTTCCTTTTTTTGACAAGATATTGTTTTGGGAGATGAGATGGATTTTGCAATAGGTGAGACACTGCAGGCAAAAAATATCGCTTTATCAAGCACTGGTCAATAGTAAGATTATATAGCTTTGATAACAGGAAGTATTTCATAGCTACAAGCCTATAAATAAAAGTTCCAAAATTAAGCTATAGGTTTTTATTTAGTTGAATTACCTGATTTGATAGACCTGTAGCCCTACAATAGCCTATATTTATTTAGTCGTCACAATTAAAAAAAGGTTTGTAGGCCTATTCAAAATCTATCCAAAGATATTTCCTTTAAAAGAGAGCAAATGTTGGCTATAATTAGCCTAGTTAGATATTGCCAAATTTGCTTATTAATTTTTGAAAAAGTTGAGCCCTACAGAAAATTATTGTTTTAATATAGGCTAATCAACTGGCATATTTTAATGATGATAGGCCTATGATATAGGCCTAAGTTAAAGATATTACCTTATTCACTTGCAGTGTCTCCATGTGTGATATGTTTGCAAAATAATTAATTCCCTTTTAACTTACAACAAATAGAAATAAATGCAATACCGAATTTTATGTGACGGAAGGCCTTTCGCCTTTCTTACACGTCGTTGTCATGGTTACCTTTCCGTCAACTGAATCCTGTTGCTAAGTGTGGTTCCTTTTTCACTTTGCTCACAGCGGACTGGATACATAAATAGGTTTCATTGTATGTTATTCACCTTCTAGTCAAGTGCACCATCTCTGCGCCACAATGACCGTGCAGCCGGCCATCGGGAAACATAATTTAGGAAAATGTATGTTGCACAACTGGGCAGAAGAGGTAAGTGGAGTTAGCCTCGCTGATGCTACCTAGCATCCAGACGTCACTCAAGACTGCTTTGGGTAAACTAAACATATGGGCTAGAAATAGAAATGAGAACATACGTAGGCGTATAAAAAGTATAACTTTGGAGACAAGGTAATGTTTGTCGGAACCTAAAAGCCAACTCCAATTAAAATTTTTCTTT
Source organism: Ammodytes marinus (assembly GCF_949987685.1). NCBI lineage: Eukaryota > Metazoa > Chordata > Actinopteri > Uranoscopiformes > Ammodytidae > Ammodytes > Ammodytes marinus. Next base: position 20,656,063 of record NC_137222.1, on the reverse strand, counting down.
TTCAAAAGTGGAAAGTCTAACGAAAACTGTAGCCTACCTTCATATAACCGGCATGCGGTGTCCTGCTTTGTTCTGTGGCCCGTCCGATTCTGTGACGTTTTTTTTTAGCAATAACATCAATGGTGGTCTGACCCCTTTTCCCATGTGGACTTGTCATAGCAAGAAAAGCTCAGGCTTCCCCGTGTGTCAGTGAACCAGCATGGAGGGGCAGAGATGCTGGTGCTGTCACCTGGAATTCAGTTATGATTAATGATAGGCCTATTCGTTACACCTGTGTGAAAAGTCAAACTGACTGCTAGCCTATGTGAAAGGTGTATTACCGCTGCCAGTTTTTTTCCTCCTTTTTTCTTTTAGTTTTTAATAATGACATGCTGTAGTAATTCCATAGCTTTTATGAAAAAGTGTGACCCATTATTTTTGACAGAAGAATAACATATGCCTACCTCTCAGTTTGTAGCTTGTGGTTTTATTGTGTGCAAAGGCCTACAAATTTTAATTTTTTTCATATTAAAATGGCTGTGAAAAAAAATTAGAGAGTGAATCTATTAAAGCTGACACAAGTTTCCGGAAAGCTATTCCACCTATTCATTCATTAGCTGATTATACACAATACACAAGATAGACACACACATATTCTGATAGGGCTAACAATGTGGCATGCAAAATGCATTTAATCATTGATCATAAATCATTAATCACTTCAAAATTCGAAATGTAGTTAGACAGACACTGATTAATCAACAAATTATGCTATTGCTTTTACAATAATACCATGTTTGTATTTTTTCATACAAATCCCTGTCTGTCCATCTCTCCCAGAGGGCCGTTGCAGCTCTTGACACGGAGCAGACGAGGGCACAGATCCAGAAACATGGACACAAAGGGATTCTCACCATGGACAGAGGCTCTAAAGTGGAGACGGTCACCACTCATAAAGCTGTTTACAACCTTCCCAAGAGTCCAGGGGTGAGGCTGCGGGGTACGTGTATTTTTGTCTATAAGCATTATAAGCACATTATATAAAATATTCATTTTATTTAGGACATGTCAGACACTCGAGGCAAGGCTGCTCCGACCTTTTATTTGATCTCTGTTCCATTTTTTTTTACTTCGTCTTTCAATAAATATTTTTTTTTAAATATTTTTTGAGGATTTTCTATTCATGCTCAGATCATCTCTCCTTTTATGTTTTCACGGTACAGGCATCAGAGGCCAGCTGTTGGAGAAATACTTCGCTCAGATGATAAGGTAAGTCGACTATCAAACAAGTGTTTTGAGGCTAAATAAATTATTGTTAGAAGTGGTTTGTTTATGGAAACGTGTAAAACCTGACCTGACCATGTCTTGAGCGGAAACACGTTGGAGGGAAGTGATGTAATATTTACACGTCTGGGTTTGTTTTACTATTCAATCGCCTAAGTAAGGCCCTTTAAATCAGATTTTATGGTGTTATTTTACATCCAGTCATCCTAATGGGCTTTATAGAGTCTGTCTCCACAGATGTGGTTATGAACAAGTTAGCTGCTCATAAACAACACAAAGCATCATGTCTTAGAAAATGGTTGGTAGACGGTGCCTCATCACTCAGCCTTGAGCCGTGGACTGAATTTGCAGGACTTTAAAAGTTAACGCCAAAGCTCTTTGATTCATTCCTGTCCAGCAAAGAGCTCAGAGTGCTTTTCTAGGCTGACCCTATTTGTGTTGTATTATCCTTTTTTTCTGGCTTTACTATCAAATTCTTTGTTTTCACACAATTGTAAAATGTAACTAATTTATATGGTGACTTTTTATCCACCAAGTGACATTAAGTGGTGTTTGCAAGAGTTAGGACCTTGTTACATCACCAGTCTTAAAGACCCTGCCTACCATTGTTTCACCCACACACTTGTTTGCACTGATTAGACCTCTCAGGACTGTGTGGGCATGAGCAGACTGCCTCACTGTTCTGGTGGTGTTCTTTACACTTTTTGCATGGCTGTGGCTACATCCTAATGTTAACCTCAATGGCAGTGTCTGGACAGTGGGAACAAAATGATCAATTGTTATAAATATTTTTTTTCAGGTATATTTTTGTATATAAATAAATGCATATTTATTTGCTTAAATAAATGGATAAATACACAAGTATATAATCCAATAAATAAATGAATGAGTAAATAATTATATATTTCAATGCTTAATAAATGTATCATCATTATATAATTAGTTGACAGTTTTATTTTGTTATCTGCAGCTAGTTACACTAATGATAAATAAAGGCATAAATTAAATTCTTAATATATAAATAGATGTGTTGAAGAATGAATTCTAAGTAAATGTAAATACTAACTAAACTTGGGATTAATATCATACCGATTTTGGCGATTGGGCTTCAAAGCAGCCTGATTAGCTTCAGCGTCCGTCCAATCACTAACAGCTTTCTAATCAAGGGGAGTGATGGTCAGATGAAAGACTTCCTGTAGAATGTATCTTTACTTCAGCTCATCAATCCCCTGAAATAAGAGCCATGGAGCTTCCTTAATGATGGCGGCTGATTTCCGGATCATGTCAGGGTCGAGGACTGATCACAGAAGGGGACTGTCACGTACCTTATTAGTACATGAACTGGCATCACCTCACCCAAATCAGACAGAAAAAAACTTTAAAAATATTGGAGAGTTATTAATAAATATCTTTATTTAGATAATTTTCTTGTTTTATGTAAGTCCTTTGAGAGAGAAAAAATACACTTTAAATAGTCAGACTGGCCAGTGCAATTTTGAAGTGTCTTTCTTTGAGTATTACTTATTATTATAATTTAGAGTAAGCACATTGTAGCTACTACACTTATGTGATACCTTTAGTAAATATTTTCTTTCACAGTTTGTGTATTCATCAAATAAATGATGATAAGTATGACTATGGCCTAAGTGATATATCAATATGTCATCTTGTTTTCACAGTGAGACGGTTAACACTGAACGGAACCCGCCCACTCCCAGAACTGACTTCTGCTCCATCACCCAGAGGGATTTTGGTGCCGAGGGATTTGAACCTCAGAACCCCGAAACAACACAACCAAGTGTATGTATATTGTATACGCTATACACATCTTCATGGACAGCCATGAGATGAAATGCAAAAGATAATAGACAGCCAACACAAACAGCATGGCCACATTGACTAATCTGAATATACAGTGCCATCGATTCAAAATGAGGACATTTCAGAACATTCATTTTATATGACAGAAATGTCCCATTACTATTAATATTTTCAAGAAAAAAATGTCCTAATGAAAGAGCCAACTCAACAAAGCAGTATATTTCATAGAGCCCAGGAAAGCAACTCAAGGCTCAACTGCGGATAGCATTACTGCCAGAGGAGTGTTTAAAACTCCACACTCCCGCAGCACAGAATAAAACTGAGCCTTCCATTGAATCATAAAGTTTTTAAAATGTTGAAAAGCAAAACGTCAGGAAATAATTTCTTTGTATATGTCCGAGGCCCTGACGCTTTTCTAGCTGACTCTGCAAGAGCTTTTCTTCCCTCTTTTATGCTCCTGTCCTATTTCTTTTTATTAAGATATAGAAGCGGTGTCCTTTAAAGGCACTGATGAAATATACGGCCGCTCTGCTTTTGTAAACGCCACAAACCGCCAACTTTAATACTGGGACTTGTATTAAATAGCGGTCCAGTTTGTTGTATAAGTCCCCAGACACATTTATTTAACCTATGATTGACTAGAACTGTCTCACGTAACTTTGGTTGGTTTAGCACCAACTCTACAACTGGTTCTGACCCGAGGAAACAGTAGGTGTGAAAGAGAACTGGACCTCTTGAAAAAATACACAATATGTCATTCTTTGATCCGGTGAAAACCAAGGAAGCAAACTAGAAGCAAGCTATGAGGGGTGAAAGCGCCCTTAGAAACTCAGCAAACTCCCACTGAGGTGTTGACAGTGCAGTGCAACTATGACTGCATTCATGTGAAAGAGGCAGAGTAGTTCATTTACAAACCTAATCACAGGCAGGATCATCCAAACCACCAGTGTAGTTCTTCATATGACATGACTTACCTGTTATTGTCTTGAGCAGCAGTGATGGAGTGGTATACTGTAAAGTTTGTGTAAACCACGTATTTCTGTCTAAAACAAGAGTTGACAACTGGTGGTTTTTTTCCAATACTAACTAACCAGAGTGATTCTCCTGACCTGTTCAAATCCCACAGTACTCTTTATGTTAAAATCAAGATTTGAGTGGGGGCGCTCGTGGTGTAGTGGTTAGTGCACCCCCCTAGAGGCTGAGGCCTCATCATAGCAGACCTGGTTTGAATCCGACCTGTGGTCAGTTCTCTGCATGCCCTCTCCTCTTTGCCCTATTTCATCTCTGTCTCTCCAAATCTTTCTAATAAAGCCAAAAACGCAAAAAAAAAAAAAAAAAAAAAAAAAACCTCAAGACTTGATTCCAGGTCAAGGTCTTATAGTAATAATTTCAACTGATCATCTGAACTTAACCTACTCCATAGCAGGATAGGTTACCATGGTGATATAAGCAGGTTATGAGCGAGACAGCTTTGTGTTGACAAGCTGATGTAAACCCACATTATGTCCTGTTTCACTTACATAGATGTGACCATGCAGTGTTTTTGCAGTGTAGAAGGAGAAGGCCACACATTGTCTGAATAGTGTTTTTTTGAGACAGCTTTCTTCAGACCAAAAACAATGACATTTTCTGTTGTACCTGCTGTAGATTGATATGAGATTCACCATTAAGGAGACGCAGCTAAAGTGCCTAGATTTGCCTTTGTTCCGCCTCTGTTGTACGTCAGTGTAAATTATATAATTTTATGTTTTTGTACTTGCTGGCTAAAAGCACTTTGAGGACCTGTGGGAACATCTGACGGGCATATGTCATTGTTTTATTGTATACTCAAACAATTCATGGTTTGAAAAAAAAAACACAAATCACCTTACATGTTATGCACATAATGGCCCTTTAATATACAGAGTTACACTTTAATATGAGCAGGAAGAAAATCAAACTCACAAAGCCGTTCATTTGACAGTTTCCTCTTGTTCCAGGTGCATGATTATAAAACTGACCAGGCCATCACATTCTGGAGTGAAAACTTCCATCAAGTACAGGTGTGTCATCATTGCCATTATCCTTTTGTTTGGGCAAAAAACTTTTTACAGATTTTTCTTTTGTGTGTGTGTGATATTTTCGTATGGCCCTGAAACGTTGTGAAGTGCAATATTCTTCCTGATGCTGAACACTAAGAGCTGTAGCCTGTGCTTAGTGCTTTCTTTAAAAAATAAGGTACAGTTACTAATGGAAGCACATAATGTCAGAGGAGAATGCAGCAACAGACACAGCAGCTTTTAGAGGAGCCTAGATCAGGAGGAGGAGGATTAGAGTGTGTATTCAAAGCTCTTTCCTCCATTATTCCCTCTTTGCTATGTCCAGAGTGTTGTATACATATATAACTATGTATCAGACTATTCCATTCCCATGTATGTAGCGTAGCTCACTTACTAAATGCACAATATGTTCATACAAACATACATGTGCATCTCATACATTTGAATATCAATGAAAAGCAAAAAAAGATACGTAATGTAATTCAAAAAGTGAAACTTTAATATATGTTAGATTTCTTACACATGAGGGGAAAACTAATCTAGAATAAACATACTTTTCAGAAGCTTCATACATTTCTGTTATAAATACTTTTTCGATAGGTTGTTATATTCTAGATTTCTTTATTCCATTAGCTGTTAGCCGTACTGATCCAAATTGGAACAAAAGAAAGGCCTGCCATGTTTCGCTTTGTGTAATGAATCTAGAATATATAATCATTTCCCCTTTTTGAATGGACTTTTCCATGACATTCAAATGTTTTGTGATGCACCTGTACATACAGCAATATCTCAGGAAAATGATTAAACATGGTTATTCTTGTGTTTTTTTGTGTCACAGGGTGAAACAAAAAAGGCACCATTCAGGAAGTCAGCCCAGTTCAGCACACCCATTGGCCATCGGCTGGATGAACTGGAGCTCCCACTTGATAACTGAGACACTGTCACATTATTACATCACACCACTTCACTATGATATTAAAGCGCTCCACCTCTTTAATGGTTGTTGTTCTTCTCCACGACGCTGACACCTCTGGTCATTAGCGCTGAAACGCGTATTACTGCCAGAAAACCACTCAGCTGTTGTCATGTTGATACAACACAGCAGTAAGCTGACATCTAAACTTTAAACCTGACGAACAAATTCTCTGAACTTCAAACACAGCCACAGGTTTCTGTCATACAGTTTTGGCTGAGAAACATTTGCCTCGATGTTTGGTTTTTTGAAAAATAATTATTTACGGTATCTGTAAGTGCTCACCCCATTAACTGACACACAGTACAGACCACACGCAACCAGCAAACAACATGCAACGAGGTAAAGAGATGTAGCCTCCTCTCTTATAGTCCTATCTGCTGGATTTGTGTGAATGCCATATGTCCTCTGTCTGTTAGGCCAAGCTACCACTCTCCTGCTGCTGCTGCTGCTGCTGCTGCTGTCACTTCTGAACTGACAAACGTTGCTTGCTCCAAAAGCAGATATACTGTATATGAGCAAGTTAAAGTGAGTAAGGAATGTGGATGACATTTTTGACATACAGGTGGAAGTGCTGCTTGAATGATGGTGGAAGTTACAGTGTAGCCAGTCAAACTACACTCAACAAAAATATAAACGCAACACTTTTGTTTTTGCTCCCATTTTTCATGATGGACTTAAAGATCTAAAAATTCATTCCAGATACACAATATTACCATTTCTCTCAAACATTGTTCACAAATCTGTCTAAATGTGTGATAGTGAGCACTTCTGCTTTGCTGAGATAATCCATCCCACCTCACAGGTGTGCCACATCAAGATGCTGATCTGACATCATGATTAGCGCACAGGTGTGCCTTAGACTGTCCACAATAAAAGGAATGTGCAGTTTTGTCTCACAGCAAAATGCCACAGATGCCACAAGCATTGAGGGAGCGTGCAATTGGCATGCTGACAGCAGGAATGTCAACCAGATCTGTTGCTCGTGCATTGAATGTTCATTTCTCCACCATAAGCCGTCTCCAAAGGCGTTTCAGAGAATATGGCAGTACATCCAACCGGCCTCACAACCGCAGACCACGTGTAACCACACCAGCCCAGGACCTCCACATCCAGCAGGTTCACCTCCAAGATCGTCTGAGACCAGCCACTGAGACAGCTGCTGAAACAATTGGTTTGCATAACCAAACAATTTCTGCACAAACTGTCAGAAACCGTCTCAGGGAAGCTCAACTGCATGCTCGTCGTCCTCATCGGGGTCTTGACCTGACTCCAGCTCGTCGCCGTAACAAACTTGAGTGGGCAAATGCTCACATTCGATGGCGTCTGGCACGTTGGAGAGGTGTTCTCTTCACGGATGAATCTCGGTTTACATTGTTCAGGGCAGATGGCAGACAGCGTGTGTGGCGTCGTGTGGGTGAGCGCTTTGCTGATGTCAATGTTGTGGATCGAGTGGCCCATGGTGGTGGTGGGGTTATGGTATGGGCAGGCATCTGTTATGGACGAAGAACACAGGTGCATTTTATTGATGGCATTTTGAATTCACAGAGATACCGTGATGAGATCCTGAGGCCCATTGTTGTGCCATACATCCATGAACATCACCTCACGTTTCAGCAAGATAATGCACGGCCCCATGTTGCAAGGATCTGTACACAATTCTTGGAAGCTGAAAATGTCCCAGTTCTTGCATGGCCAGCATACTCACCGGACATGTCACCCATTGAGCATGTTTGGGATGTGCTTGACCGGCGTATACGACAGCGTGCACCACTTTCCACTAATATCCAGCAACTTCGCACAGCCATTGAGGAGGAGTGGACCAACATTCCACAGGCCACAATTGACAATCTGATAAACTCTATGCGAAGAAGATGTGTTGCACTGCATGAGGCAAATGGTGGTTACACCAGATACTGACTGGTTCTGAGTCCCCAGACCCCCAATAAAGCAAACAAATGCACATTTCAGAGTGGCCTTTTATTGTGGACAGTCTAAGGCACACCTGTGCACTAATCATGATGTCAGATAGCATCTTGATGTGGCACACCTGTGAGGTGGGATGGATTATCTCAGCAAAGCAGAAGTGCTCACTATCACACATTTAGACAGATTTGTGAACAATGTTTGAGAGAAATGGTAATATTATGTATCTGGAATGAATTTTAGATCTTTAAGTCCATCTCATGAAAAATGGGAAGTGTTGCGTTTATATTTTTGTTGAGTGTATGAAGAGTGGCAGCAATGAAAACCTAGATGAAAAGATGGGTCTTCAACAAGTCGTTATTCAACGCACTAAGAATCTTGTAGAAACTGGCAAGATTGACATAAATTACCACAAAATGGCTCAGGTCTTTGAAAATTCCCCATTTCCTTTTGAATAATCTTACTACTTCACATTGCTGATTGTTTTGTGATTGGCTACAGAAGTGTTCTTTATTAACTATGACATTAAGCCTTGTTGGTGCAACCTGATTTATTAAATGACCGATTTGAAACAAGCTACGTACATGTTACAAAGAAAATGTCAAGGACTTTAGATACAAAAGTCCTTGGATTTACAAACGGGTCCAGGCAGGGTGTACTCCGCCTCCTGCAATGTAATCAAAGTCTAGATGTTGATTTGTGACTGCAAATGCAATGCTCCCTGTAGCTGGACTGTTTGGACTCATTTGTACTGCTGCAACATACTGATTTTGGAGTGTTTACAGGCTCCATTCATCAATAGCGATCATTTATGTTGCCTTTTAGCAACCTCTCATTATTGCAATCAAGTGGTACTGTGCAACAAAAGAGCCACTTTCCTCCTACACCGGGTAAATATCTTGCTATTGTACTTGAAGAAAAAACAACAAAGAAAAGCTATCAGGATTCAGACAGTGCCTTTCTACCATTACAAAGAGCAGCACTCTCAAGCCCACACATGCAGTTGTGAAACCCAATGCATAGTAGGAAATCGCACAGCGTTTGTTTGCTACTGATTCACATACGGTATGTCTTCTGTCAGAGGACACTTCCAGGGGCTGTCGATCCTTTCTGAGCTGTCAGCAGGGATTTGAAGGTGGTAGCTATGGCGACAAGTCATTTTAGCTTACATATATGCATCTTTTTTCTCCATACACTTTCATAATCTCATTGGATGATAAGAAAACCAATTTTATCTTCAAACACAAGGGCTGGGAGAAAAATGTGTGATTGACATTTCAAATCGAATGCAACACGGCAATTTACATGTTTGTTTCCCCATTTTCATTCCAGTTGTGCCTCTGAGTTGTTTATGTCTGTTTTATTTTGGTCTTTTTTGGGGGAAAATTCAGAACTAAAATACGATGTAGAAGGGACAACTCGTCATACTCTCATGTACTACCAGCACATTCCAGTCACAGCTGAAAATAAATATCGTTGATCTGCGAAACATCCACTAGGCTTAACAGCACTTACCGCTGTTCTGAAGGTATTCCCAGAATCCTTAAGACCTTTCCAACCATCTGGATTAATAAAACAAATCAAAACTCTTTTTCCACGTTGCATCTCTATTTCCTAATCCAAACAAAGATGGTGGCCAGAAATGACGTACTGTATTTTCTCCTTAATTTTCTTTTAAATTTACAAAATCAAGCAAGGAAATATGTTTCTTCAGGCTATTGTAAAGTTGCAACTTTGCAGCTGAAACTATTTTTGATCTTGTAGCAGAGGGTTAGACTTGACGAGTATTTAGGATTGTGGAAATATCCTCACAGTGATTGTGGAAATATCCTCACAGTAGCATAAAGTGATTTTATTAGAAAGGATACTCAAATGTTATCTTGAGACACTAACTGGGACTTGGCTCTGACTACATGTTGTAGTGTACAGAGTTAAAGGTCACCTAGTGCAAAATGCACTTTTTCTAAATCAGATTTATCTCCCCGTATGATGTCATAGGGGGTAAACCACCCCCACATTACCAACTTAATTTAGCACTACCTCCTGAACCTTAAAAAATTAGCATAATGTGACCTTTAAGTAGTAAAAAATTAGCGCGTCTTAGTGGCCTTAAAGATCTGACCACGACCATCTAATGGAAACATTCCAACTTTTAGCTTAATATTGCATGCCATCCTCTCCCATGGCACCCCTCCATTACTTGTCAAACCTCCACTGCTTGCTATTTAATCAAGGGAACAGTGCCCCAAAACAAACTAAACAGACGTTTTCCCCCTCAGCAATTCCCCAAACCAATGTTTCCTTGGATCTACTCATTTTCCATCACCTATAAATTGGCTCAAGTGACATAAATTCACCCAACGATTCAACATGTTCCAGTCATTTACAGTGCTTTTGAGAGTTATTTGACTTGTGCACACTTTGGCTCCGTGTGCTCGGAGGTTTTGTAGGCTACTTCAAGGTCTGGGCTGCATGATAAACCTGGCCTGGTGGAGAAGATGTTGTGGGGGTCAGTGTGGGGTTCAGCTACGCACAGACCTTCACTGTGAGAGTGGGCGGTAAACACAGCCGCACAGGAGGGCAAGATAGATGGTCTCCTGCAGAGATGAAACACACACACACACACCAACACATAGCCACACACACAGTGCTCCTGCCCAGCCCCGTATAAAAACTGATAATGAGCTTCTAATGAGCGGTGATGTCATTACAACACACACACACACAAACAGCTGCCTGCTGCACACTGGCTTCTCCCCCTTATCTGTCCACAGCTACTCCCAGTTAATGAGGCTGCAGACGTTTAATACTCTGTTTCTATGGCACACTTGTTCTATTTTAAGTCATAATATTACACTGTGGCAGTTTGTCTAAGATGTAAAGCGACAGTGGGCTAACACATTACACACAGGAAGAACCTGAATTAAAGGTGGAGTCAGTTCTGGAGAATGCCTGCTTGTCCAAATCAATGTTTGACTAAATATGTGAATATATCCTCACGATCCGCTACATCCGTTTATGCACTGAAAGAAAATCCAATGTTAATACACAGCCTAGGCTCAAAAAGAGATTTTGACAGCAAGCCTTCTCCAGACTCACTGACTGCACCTTTAATTGTCAAAACTAGCAAGGAGTGGGGGAGAGTGCAGAGCTGATGTTCAATAGAAGGTAAAAATAGAAACATAACAATCTTCAAGGTGCTATATTTCAGCACACGTCCCCAAAGAGGTCACAGTGGACAGACTGTCCCTGTGCAGAACTGGCTCCTGTACTTTCTGCCTTCTGAAATGTGGAATATTAGCGGTACATTTTGGAGTGGTGGGGAGCACAAGGTCATTTATAAATGATTTTCTGGGTTGAACTTGGATTAAAACATTTGAGTGAGTATTGTCAGGAGGAAATGGCCCAGATATATTTCAAGTTACAGACACATCAGAGCTCTGTCCTGCCTTTCTCAAGCAAAAGCATTAAAAAAATACATCTTCCTAAATGGAAAAAGAGTGTTTTACTCGGTTTATTGAACAAAATATCTTACAGTATCTTGGATATACATATATACATATTATCTTGTACTTGTGTAAAGCGAGGTTAATGAACCCCTGCATTGCATTGAAAATAAATTGTTCACACTGTGCCTCCAATACTTCAATGGATGAAATATTAATACCTCATTGACTTCCAAACACATTATACAAATCTTAATATAGAAAGCACAAAAAATAAAAATGTATCCATGAAAAGTACTCACTCTGGGGGACGGACATGGTTCTTCATACAAAAAAACAACATTTTTACAATATTTTTTTTCTCTTTTAATTTTGTTTTGTTTTGTTGCAGTTACGTTATAGGCAGGTAATAAATATACCTGGAATTATCTTCCTTTTTCGTGGTATGGTGGTGTGTTGTCTTTCTCCTCACCAATAATGGACTTATTCTAGAACAAATAAAGAAAGTGGCTCATCATGTCCACCGGAGCTCCTGCTGTCGTCTCCACCGCTGCTGGCCACGTGGTCAGCAGGCCTTCTCAGATAACATACACATCGGTCTTCTCCCCCATAAGCCAATACGTTCTCATTTTGCCTTTGCCCTGGACACACAAGCACACACAAGCACACACACACACACACACACACACACACACACACACACACAAACAAGAAATCAATAGGTTCATCAATGGAGATGTTAGTGGTGGGGGTGGGGGTGATCTTTGTTTGAGGGTGACCCTGATGGTCACTGCAGCTCAGTTTATGCCTCTATATTTCGCCACAAACAAATACATAATCAAGAGTAAAAAATAACCACGTCCTGATACTTGTCATTTCAGAATGCTCATGGCATGTCGCTGTTGTCAGAGTGGAAAGCTTGTCATACCAAAAGATTGAAGTATTAACCAACTTAAAGTTAACATTCCAGCTTAAGCTGAATGAACTTGAATGTCTAAATGTAATTGTTCAGTTATGATGTTTGTAAATCTGATCTCCTTATATAATAATCTAAATGCCTTTACTTTGGTGGGAGAACACTACATCCCTATGTTTTATTTAAATCTAACTTTTTTTTGTGATACATTTTTTAATACAATCTCCATCGGGAGGAGCCTGTCAAAAAATGCCCAAGCCAATCAGGACCAGCGTTCTGACCTAATGTCTGTCCCTTATTTTGAAAGCCAGCTTCTGATTGGTTCATGTAGATGTCAATCTATCCTTTTTTGTGTGACTAGCCATCTCATGAGAACCAATCAGGGGCTGCCTTCTACTAACAGATGGAAAGTGAGGAGGGCCCGGTTGACTTGAGGCTAGCTTGACAAATACATGTACCAATCAGGGCTGCCTTCCACTAACGGACTAGGCTGGAATGTGCAACATTGTGTGCTCTTTTTCTGGTGTGTCCACTTAGTGCGTATATTTCTGAAAAGAAGTGGACGGACTTGCTCCTTACCTTCATTTCTACCTCTCCTCTTGACTGGAGATCAAAGTAGCCAAACTCATCCAGCACTTCTTTGGTAGCAGAGGATAAGTGGATCCTCAAGGCTGCGAAACAGAGCACCACAGACAAGACTGAGCAGTATTCAGACTGATACAACATTTTGAATTATCAACAGCACACTGCTTTAACCTAAGGACACTCAGCAGAAGATAAAACTTAGGAATGAGACGAGCCGGTGCGTTCAGGGCCGTCAGACCTTGGCTGCTGAAATGCTAACAGTGATAAAAATCAGTATTGTTTTGTCCAATTAATGCAGACAGTGCAGAGATGGTGAGACGTGATCCCCGGCCCTGTGAAACTGCACGCTGCACAGTTTATCGCTGGCTAAGGGTCCTTCGCTGTAAGTGCTCTCAATTATTTACCAGTAGAGGCACAATACAGGAAGCGGCTCAGCAGTTAATCAATACACGTGATGATCCTGCTCGCAAAACCTCCCACCACACTCTCATAACACTCGTTGCTGTCAGCGGCAGTTAGGAACAGGAATGTCAGTGTAGAGAGGATTGGACTGGGCAGGTCAATACGTCTTGTGTTCAGCTTTGAAATCATATGTTAACCGAGGAGAATGTCCATCCAGACACATTAGCACATTAGCAGAAACTCTTTTACACTCTCTGCAGTGGAGGCAGAAAAAAATGTCAGCTTACAATTTCAATACAGATAGAGATTCAATCATAGAGAGTGTTCTGTGCACTGACAAGAGAACAAGATAGAATAAAAACAGTTCAAATAAGAGACTTTTTTAACGGTTTGTTTTAATTTGTATTAAATGTTACCTTGGCAACAATGACTAATCGCAGAGGCATCGATTGCTGACCGGTAAAAGTACAGTGGTGGAAGACAACGCTTTAAAGAAAGGTAAATCTCTTTAGAAGCCACAACATGGTACAACGTCACTGTGACCTTTGGCCTCTACAATCTAATTAGTTCATTTTTGAGTGGACATTTGTCCAAACTTTGAAGGATATCCCTCGAAGCCGGCATGAGATATTGCAACAATATATCTTTATAACAATAATCAAGGTCACATTGACTCTGACCTTTGATCTCCAGAATGTATTCAGTTCATCTTAGTAAAAGTGTGAGTTTCTGCTAAATTTGATGACAATCCCTCAGACCTTGACCTTTTGACTTATGACCTCCAAAATGTACTCAGTTCATCCTCGCATTAGAGTGGACATGTGTGCAATGTTTGAAGAAAATCCCTCGAAGCGTTCATGAGATATTGAGCTCACAAGAACAGCCCTGATTTACGGTAGGATGGGGATTAGGGGCTGAGAGCCACAATGTAATTATGTATCACAAAGTCTTAAAGGGCATTGTATCTTTGTGGATATGGAAAAACTTCTCATATCCCTCTACTAGGACACTGTGTTACAATATGGTGAACGTGAATGACAGTGCAGGGCAGACATGGCACCGGAGAGAAAATAAAAAATATTCTGGCACTCACCCTCTCCGTTGGACTCCATTCGAGACGCCGTGTTGACAGTGTCTCCAAACAAACAGTATCTGGGCATTTTCAAACCCACCACGCCGGCACACACCGGACCTGGGAAACAAAAGAGAGAAATACAGTCACATTTTAAAACGAGACGGCGGATGTGTGAGTGAATCGAAAAGCTATGCTCTGAATGCCTCCAACCACTCTGACTATGCTAGGTAGTAGGAGCCTACGCACGCTGGTCCATTTACTGCTGAATGCCAATTGTCTGAATAGGAATATATACACAGTGCCGCCATGAGCTGATACGGTCTAAATACGTGCGTCATAGTTCATTGCAGACAGTATTGAGATAAAATATCCCCAGTGTTTATGTCCGGTCAGTACGTTGGTATCCAGAGGTGGGAAGTTACAAATGACAGCTGCCCCACACACAGTATTTATACCGTACCAGGCTAAAGCTAATACAGGCTAATAAAGCAGCCCTGATTAAGATGAGTTACCATCTATCGTATCAACATGTCTTTTAATGAGACAGTTTGAATGAGTATTATTGGGACGTATTTACTCAATCACGTTTAAGTAGTGTGTCAGGATTCTGTGGGGTTTACGACCGTGTGATCACTGGCATATGGCCCTGGATCCACAGCTCAATCAGGTAATGTACACACACCCCTCATGTACTCCATCCATCTATTTATGGTTCTAATCCTGAAACTAATGTCACGGTGATAAGCACATTGAACTATTCACCGGTTATTACACAATGTCACATTACTATGATTCGTTTTCAGTGTTGGGAAAACTACTTTAAAACTGCATAGCTTTGCAAACCACCAATTACTTGCAAGAATTTGAACAATACAAAAAAATAAAGGTAAAACTTTACAATAAGGTACACAAAATTGTAGTACCTACTACATATATATGTGTTACCTACTAAATGTTTTTTTTTGTGTGTTACCTACTACATAGGGTAAGAAGTAGAACATTTAAATAAAATAAAAAGTACAGGTTAAAATGGAAACAGAAAAGTCTTCAGACTCGATTTAAAAGAACTGAGGGTTGCAGCAGACCTCAAGTTTTCTGGGAGTTTGTTCCTACTACATAGGTTTTTTTTTTGTGCTACCTTATTGTAAAGTGTTACCAAAATAAAAAGTAGTTGAAAGGTTGAGAGTCACCTGTGTGTATCCCTATCCTGAGCCGGAGCTGGTCGTTGGGTCTGTGTCTGATCTTGAAGGTTTTGACCTGCTCTAACAGGGCCAGAGACATCCCACAGATCTCTCTGGCGTGCAGCTTTCCGTTCCTCACCGGCAGCCCTGACACCACCATGTAGGCGTCGCCGATGGTCTCCACCTGAGGGGACGAGGTTATAAGACATGTAAGCTTGGAGGAACAGAAATATATCTAGAGGTCCAGAATGCACAACTGTGTGTGTCACAATGTTGAGACTGATGAGGTTGCACATTTGAGCATAAAGTAAGAGATCAAATAAATGCTCCAATTATTGCGACACAATCCGACAATGTAGACACCCCCCACTGCCACTGATGACCCAGACTTACCTTGTACACATCAAAGTTATCGATGATGGCATCAAAGCAGGTGTACAGGTCATTGAGCAACGTGACAACCTGAAGAGAGAGACACAAGAGTTAGAATTGTATGATTGTTAGAAAATAAATACTTAAAGAAGGAGATATACATATGTTAAGCTCAAAGTGGCTGAGGCACTTTTTTGTTGATTCTAGCGGTCTATTTGTACACAACTAGTAGTGTCTTTACAACACCAACCCTGCTGTCGTAAAGATCTTTGCTAGCGTGTGCCGGCGGCACATTCATTTGTTTAGGAAGCGAGTGAAAGACAGACGGCAGGATGCATGTCCATGAGGTAATGTATTTATATGTGACTATCATATTAAAAATGGTCCCGCCTGCCTGCCATAAATAGTTTTGTCTGAATTTGGGGGGGATTCAGACCCATGCAAAGGCATTAATAATAACTATATAAAAATAGAACTGTTTTCACTGATGGTTCGCTGTTTCAGGTCATTTATAGTCATAATTAATCATAGTAAAAAATGGTATGTTTCATGAAAAAGTCCCTCATACTCCCTGTATGTATGTATAAAGCCTGTATGTCAAAATAATTGTTATATATATAACATTTGTACTTTTCTTGAGTTAAACAATCATAGATAAGAAGGCTAGTGTGTCTCCAACATTATCTGTCTCTGGACGCTGAGGCTCACTCACACACATTAACAGGATGATAAATCAAATACACATTCTGCATTAAATTTACCAAAATGTTAGGACGTGCTACGATTATAATGTCACAGTCCTGTCCGAGGCTGGCTGATGAATCAAAGAGCAATTTATTATCTGTTGTCCTCATTCATTTCTAATAACTCTTTCTGACGTTTAAATGAAACCCAGCTGGCTCTTTATCAAGCCGGGACATTCTGTGCTGTGTACGGCGAGAGTGAGCAGTGTTAAGTGAATGAGGACAAACTGTGATGGACTAGGGTTTGAACTGTGAGAAACTTCAAGGATCGCCGTGTCCTGAACTAAACTGGTAAAGGCACAACTGTGGACTACGAGGCTGCTCCGTCACCAAACTCATGTTAAACTGCCATTCAAAAGTGACAAATTAATTAACAAAAATTATTATGATTTGTCATCAAAAAGCACAACTATTCAGGGACATACAGTAAATGAACAAACCTGTAAGGTATATCTTTCAAATATAACAGATTGGACCTTTAAAGATCCTTTGTAAGGTATACATGTGTGCTGCTGTGTATCTTTGACGCCTAACAAGCATCTTCCTTCTTCATAAAATCTTTGCAAAGCAGATCTTTTTTTTTTAATATTTCTAAATCTCCATTGTTACAAAATCCTCTCAATTCCTTGTCATATTTCAACCTTTGCTAGTGCGTTATGGCCACCAACAGTCAATCACAACATCCATAATGTAGTGTAAAAGAGATGCAAAAGAAAAACATTGTTCCATAGCTTTAATAATCCCCATGTTAAATAAAGGTTAATTTGAATATTTTTTCTTTGTGGTATTTCCACCTTAAAAGCATTCAAAATGGAAAATCAAACACAGGAGTTTGTTTGTGTGGGTCTTTGGTAAAGAAATCCCAAATGCCTGACTGTGCAGATTGTCTCATATCAATATGTGTCACTGTCATACATTTCAGCTGGATACAGTATAATGTCCTACACACAGCCACACCTTAGTGGTAAACAAGGGCGTAAAACCTTCTCTGACGGGCTCATGTGACGTCTTTACTATGTTCCCAAGCAGCTCTGTATTAAAGGGAGTGATGGGTCTCACTAATGCACTGCAATATTTTCAAAATGGCTGTTTAGGTTTACAAGGAAAGGGCCACTACAATCACAGGGCCCAGCAGCACATGGTCAAGTGTTTGATTGACTGGCTGGCTGACAGGGGGGACCAAGGGTGTAACTCTCTACTGACAGGAGTAGCTGCACACTCTATGCAGGGCCGTCGCCTCTGTATGTGCTTTATTTTTGGGTGAAAAAGGGAAAAACGCGTGATCTATATTGTGATTTAAAGGAACTATTTAATGTGTTACTATAGCCCATACCTTTATTTTCTTTTTTTTTATTCTTCTTCTTTTCTTTTTTTTTACTGTTACAGTCCTTCGCAATTTGCTCGACATTAAGTCAGGTAAATTGTGACCGCCTACCTAATTACTTTTATGTTTTTTGAATAATAAATCCTTGATATTAGATGGTAACTGTGACTGTATTAGACAAGCATAAAGTGTTAGGTAGGCAATATTGCTGTGCATCGTTATTCCTGCAGACAGACACATTTTACATTTTCATATGATCACTATTTGTAGCGCATTAAATGATTTTCCCTTGTTTCTAACCCACAACTGACGAAGAGAAAAGAGCAAGTGTTGTTCTTCAGTGATCCCACTCCATCTGTCAGTGTCAGATCGTCCCAACACTAGAGACCCTCTGCTTGGATGCAACAGTATTAAAATGTATTTGGTACAGACACCTCCCTCTGCTATTCAAGAAAGAGGGAGGTATGTGGTGGTGGTGGCCTAACGTGACTCAACTCTGCGTTATAACACTCTCCCATCTAACAACGGAACTATTTTTAAGTTTCAGCCCTTGTGTGGGAACACCAAGGCAACTATGAGACAGACCTGATACTGGTGAGTTCTTCAATACATGAATAGATAGGGGAAAAAGGAATTCACTGCTATACTGTGAACATGAAAAAAGTCAGCAAAGGGCAAATGTGTTTTACGTCAAATTCTGACTACCAAGGTGCTGTACAGAGGAGTGAGTGGGAGTGATGGCAGTGCAGGGGGCGCTTTTTGATTTGACTGTGTACCTGTAGCGGTGTGCTCTCTGCGGACAGGTGCGTGAAGCCAACGATGTCACTGAAGTAAATGGTGACGCTGTCGAACGCTTCCGCCTGCACCGTCTCCCCGCGCTTCAGCTGCTCTGCTACTGAACTAGAGAGAGAGAGGGAGAGGGAGAGAGACAGAGAGAGAGAGAGACAGAGAGAGAGAGAGAGAGAGAGAGGGAGGGAGAAAGAGAGAGACAGAGAGGGAGAGAGAGACAGAGAGAGACATGAGGGCAGATGCTACAAGAGTTAAAATCTAGAAGCAGGGGAGGATCAGAGGATTTTTAAGGTGAGGCAATGCAGGCATACCATCTTTTTTCAATTACACATTTTGAGATTTATTTCTATTTTGCATCTATAAAACGTCTTCTTTCATACTAAATTAAAGGTCCAAAGTGTTCATTATGTTGTTTATTTTACTAAACCCTAGTCTGTTTGCGTCTGTATATACAACCGTCTTTAACTGCCATTATCTCAACATAAGTTGAGATGCAAGTGTACACATAATTAGTTAGATATGACCAAATGTGCATATTTCTCCAAACATTTCTGATACAAAAAGTATAGTTTTAATGTAAGTAATTAACTTGCAGAGTTTCATGATGATATCTATCATTTATAAATGTTACCCTATTCACCTGCAGTGTCTCAATTAATTAAACATTCTGGAAGATTTCTAAAACACAACTCCAGAATGCCTGGAAGGTTAAAATGTAATGGGGTGTCAGTTTACATTAGCTAATTCTGCTCAAATCAAGTTGTGTGTGTGTGTGTGTGTGTGTGTGTGTGTGTGTGTGTGTGTGTGTGTGTGTGTGTGTGTGTGTGTGTGTGTGTGTGTGTGTGTGTGTGTGTGTGTGTGTGTGTGTGTGTGTGTGTCTTTGTGTCTGTGAAGGGGGCTAAATGAGTGAGAAAGATGGGATCTGCTCCTCTGCCCAGCCTTAATGAGCTCTTTGCCTGTCAGCTCAGCTCTCTCTCCACTTCCCTTTTTATCTACAGTGAGCTGGCACTGCGGGGGAAGAAATGTGTATCTGTTAATAACGTGTGGTGTGTATTGGGAGGGATATCCAAGTCTTTAATTAATACGGGGAATTTAACACAATGGACAAGGTGTGACTTTGTCCCGCTGGCAACACTCAAGTTAATTGGGAGTTATAAAGCTTTGGACAGGAAGGACGAAAAGCGTGTGTTAGTGTTTTTTTTCCCTTTTTCTTCTTCCCCTGAGTTCCGAATTGCATACTCTTACTTTATTCTATTCTACATACTACATCTGACCATAAAAAGAATCCAGTTAGGAGGATGTAGTAGGCATACTATTTGGACATACTTTTACTTATTTATTTCATCATAACATTGCGCCTTGATCTTGCCTGTTGCTTTTGTATCCGTCGCATCCCCGTTTGTTTTCATACGGAGGCTCTGTTGATGTGACGTCACTTCAGGTGCGCACTGGACTATGGGTCAGAATCGCCCAAATAGGATTTTGTTTTCGACACCAAAAATCTCGGCCGGATGTAGTAGACATCATGGTCTTTCTAAACCATCCTAAATCTGGCCACAAGAATCGGGACATCCTAAATCTTTTTTTCTAGCATACTAGATAGTAGATGGTATGGGTATTGGAACGCAGGGTTCTTCTTACTGTGGTAATATTTGATAGAGGAGGTTCTCAGCCTTCCTCTTCTCCTCTAGGTAGGCTTGTGTTCGCTCCTCTACCAGGTTCTCCAGGTTGTTGGCGTACTGCTCCATCCTGGACAGCAGGTTGTTAAGAATACTGGTGCTGCCCTCCCTGTGGAGTAAACACACACACACACACACACACACACACACACACACACACACACACACACACACACACACACAGTAGAATTAGGTAATGGCTACACAAACCTCCAGTCAGTGAAAAGTTCAGGTCCTGCCTGAAACACCACGATACAACACAAGAAAAAAACAAAATAATACCAAGTGCAATTAAATTAGCACCTTTGATGTCATTAAGAATATCAGTATTTAGAGGATAGTTCTGCTTAAAACCTTTGATTGACACTTGTTATATACCACAGATCTCAGTCAATATATTTGTATACTATTTTTCTTAATGTGGCTATGTTTCATATTTGTGTTTTTATGACTTTTTAAAAGTACTTCTATGGACGGGTATTGGAAGTTAGAAATATTTTGCTGTGATGCTGTACATTGGATATTTGTGGTTCAAGTGTCTATGTGGTAGCATTGGTCCCTATCAAATAAAAATTATTGATAGAAATTATACAACTGTGAAAATCCAATTGGAATAATGTGGAATTGTCCTTTATAAGAGTTCTCCCCGACTAAGCAATTGTAGCGCTGTCAGTCCCACGATTAAGTACAATAAAACTAACCCTTAATAAAAAAAAATTAATCGATGCAGCAGAATCTGACATATCATCTTTTTCATTTCTGAGAACCTGGTTTCTACTACATTACCCATGATGCAACCCAATCCTTGACAGTTCAGTTATAGCCCCCGGATGATTTTCTGCCTTTAAAGCCACGAAAGCCTTTATACAAATTCTGTTTGCATATAAAGTAGTAAGTATCCCCCAGCACCTGCAAAACAACTGTCTCTCTTCCAACATGGCCACCTGTGACCATTGGCAAACACTTTCAAATCTCCTTCATTTCAGTGGGAAGAGAAGGAAAAAAACTGCAGAATTAAAAAAGGCTGTTCCACTACGACTTTGTTAACACATCCGGTAATGTGGTATGTATGTTATGTCTCTGTTTGCATACAGTATCTGTCATATTATATACGTAGCATCTGTTGTTTCCAACAGGGAAAACAGAGGCTCTAAACACTGTGTGAAAGGTCTCTATTTACGTCTCCACCACTTCCATCAGAGCGTTTCACATTTATTTTTTATAATTATATAATACACGTGTTGCATAATGTGAGCGTCTCAGGAGATTTTTCTGCGTTCATATGCTTACGCACACAAGCGCACACACACACACACACACACACACACACACACACACACACACACACACACACACACACACACGCATTTACTTAGACGGAGCAATAAGGTGAGTCATCTACACCACCACCGTGGCGGCTAAAAGCATCAATGCCTGGCGCGCGGCCATGTTTCTTGTGGGTCAGCGATCCTACACACGCCCACATGTTGTTTAAGTTGGAAGAAGGAAAAACATCAGAGGGAGACATGAAAAACAAGTGATGAGCATGATCGCACGGAACGCAAATCACACAGTTTACTGCTTCACAGACACACACGTTCTCACATTCATCCAAAACCCTATGGTCACAAATATCAAGTCAAAGTATTTTATTGTCAGTTCTGATATATTCAAGACATACATCAGAATCGAAAAATGTCGTTTATCACTGGCCCACAGTGCAGTTGAAACGATAAAATAAAAAAATATATAGAGTTAAATAAGATAAACAAGATTAACATAAACAATATTTACATAAGATAAATTCAAAATACTAAGTAGTGCAAAGGAATTTTTTGTGCAATATAAAACAGTATATACTGTATAAAATAGAATAGAATAGAAAAGAATGGTGAAGAGATGAGAAGCAGAAAAAAAACCTATCCTTTCAGCAAGTCACTCCAACCGCAATGTTAATTAAACTTGCTAAACTTATCCTGTTAAATGACTTACAATTTCCTTTTTCCTTCAAGCTACAATTCCCTTTTATACATTACAGCGACATCAATCCCTGTGCAGCTGTTTTCATTCATCCTCAAGAGCCGTTTTCGAGCCAGATTTTGTCATCACCATATTTGGATGAGTTTGGTAGTGACACTTGATGATGTATAATCTCCTACAAGGGAACTTTGAAAGGATGACACTGTACATTTGCAGGAAGGAAAAGGTTGATCTACAATGGAAACTGTTTTCAAAAGGTACACTTCCAGTTAATCCGGTTTGTTTTATTGCTGAGCGTAACAATAGCCAATAACCATTTTTTTGTCAGTGCATAGCAGGTCACCTGGACAAGTAAATATGTGAATTAATCTTACAGATAAGCATACCATTACACATATACAAAGAGTATAACGGTAGAAGTTAAGTCCAATAACTGTTTCTGAGTTTTGACCCAATTGTCATGTAGTTTTTGTAAAATATTTGTAACCTACTTTAACCTTTATGTGACAGATGTAGAGAGAGAGAGAGAGAGAGAGAGAGAGAGAGAGAGAGAGAGAGAGAGAGAGAGAGAGAGAGAGAGAGAGAGAGAGAGAGCGAGAGAGTTGAAATGGGGAGGGAAAAGGGGAAGACATGCAGTAAATGGCCCAGGTCGGATTCCAACCTGTTACAAGGACTGAGCCTATATGGTATGTGCTCTATACCCACTACGCCACGGAGCACCCCAATTTCTGTGTAGTTTGATGCAAATTTTACCCACAGCAACTGAAAATGATGACTGAATTAAACTGCTGTAACTCTTGCCCCCATTGTAGAATTGAGATCTGAGTGATCCTGCAAGATCATGTAACGTCATTTCACCTGGAGATGTCAAATAACTCAGATTTTGTGAGGCCGAGTCACTTCTTTTCCCAGACAGCGTTCTTGTAGTTGCGGGAAATAAATGGCTGTCATCAGCCAATCGACGGCTTTGATTTTTGATGCGGGAACCAGACCCTTATTAAAAATTAAAAACATTCTCTTCTATTTAAAAACAAAATCAAATGGTGTGTGTGCAGTTTTGGCAGAGGTACGCACTCTCTGAATGCTTTCTTGTTGCTAAAGTGGTTCCTGAAAATTCTTCAGGAAGTTAAATTTCCCTCTTATCTGTGGACTGATGTGCATGTATTATTTTTAATTTTTTTTGCAAGTTGTTTCAGAAAAAGGGTGCAACCGCCCCGGTCCTTTTTGTTATGAGTGCCTAAATGCAGCTGTTAATGGCGAGCACAGGGTCAGCTCCCAGTGTGTGTATGTGTGTGTGTGTGTGTGTGTGTGTGTGTCAAGCCGAAAGCGTTTCCCCCCCATGAACACCCACCCCTCTTGTTGATGCGCCCTTCAAGCCTAAGCTCATACAAGCACCAAAAATAACAGCCCATCCATCACGCCGTGTCAACAACATGCATTTAGCTAATGAAAATAACCGGCAAACAGCACGTTAACGCAGCCTCTGTGCTGACGGGGGTTTCATACACGACCAGAAGGGTGCTTTGCTTGCAGGCAGCCGAGAGCATCCTTGAGTGCTTCTGAGGGTGTCAATCATGGACTGTAGAGCTCTCTCTCTACTCCACGCCACACGCAAATGGAAAAGCCATAGATCAGCGGGCTCATCCTGTGTTGACTACGGAGCTGACAGAGGAGAGGTCAGGCTCACAAGTAAAAAACACACCGTTCACCAAGCTCTGTTTACGGATTCCCATAAAACCACCTGTTTTTACAAAGCTGCTCCACCACATCAACACACAGCTTTGAACACATATCAAGCTGACTTTGTATCTTTGAAGTATCGTAGCTTATGGATTTGTATACTTTACTTTTTTATTATTATTTTTTTTTTATTGTTATTTTACCTTCATTTTTTACCTACTGAATGCACTACGTACAGCACTTTGGTCTGTGCAAACTGTTATAAATGTGCTTTCATAATAAAATAAAAATACTTACTTACTTCTCTGGCGATCAAAGTCAAAGATCATTTTATATGGATCTTCTAGCAATGACTATTTTTGTTGTCAGCGATCACAAATCACATTTTGTCAAAATCAGTGAATATCTCCTCTTGATCTGCTGCTACCTGTCCGCACTGTGTGTGCCCAGGCTCTGTAAACTGGTATGTAATCAAAGGGGCCCACCATAGCTAGCAATATGCCCATTAAAGCCTAGGCTGTGTATCAACACCACAGTATGTACAGGTAGCGGGTCGTGAAGAGATATTCCCTGGTGTGAATGTGTATGACTGCTGTATGTTTGAGGTGGTGGTCGGAGGGGCCGTAGGCGCTGAATGGCAGCCACGCTTCCGTCAGTCTGCCCCAGGGCAGCTGTAGCTACTATGGTAGTTTACCACCACCAGTATGACTGTGTGTGAATGAATGGAACCTGGAACCCTGTAAAGCGTCTTTGAGTGCCTTAAAAAGCGCTATATAAATCCAATCCATTATTATTCAGTTTAATAAAAAAAATATTTTGAAAACAAGCATTCTTCAGAAATGCTGACTCCACCTTTAATGCATTTGTGTGCACTAACTTTAACAGATTTCTGCACGCACACACAAGCCAAAGACACATTCCTGCCTTTTGCACTCAAAAAGTATCTATTTTTCCATGTTGGTGAGGTAAAATATGGGCTGCCATCAACAAGTCAACAGAGAACAGCAATCTTTTAATGCAAGAAACGACAGTTAGCAGCATCCTTAAGGTCACGTATTTATATTGTGTGACCTCAAGGTTCGAGGCTCAGCAGAAAAGCAGCTGGAGTCTTGTTGGTTTCACCACTGTGCAGCTCATGAATGCAATGGACTCTGGTATCTAGCTCTCTCTCATCCCTGACACTAGAGCGGCCTTGAACCCACCAAGAAGGACATTTCATGCTAACAACACCCGACGGTAATGTACTTAAGTGGAATCTTCACTGTGATGGATCACTGGTTCTGAGAACATTTCCAATCACACTGAAAGAAACCGCCACTGGCAAGATGGAGGATATGGAATCTGAGGTGCTTTTGGTATGTTTTGGAATGGTCAGCACCAACACACCGGGACTTGACTGATGAATTTAGGATAAACTTGTTGTGACTGTATTATGACATCCCTCATCCCACCTCTGTAACCCCTTGTATCTGTTACTGTTATACATTGTTCTTTGGCTTCTTAATGTTTACTTTAATACTATTTTTATTGTAAAATGTAGGGGAGAACGGGGTAATTTGTCACACGGGTTGGTTGTCACAATCTTTATATCTCGGAACCAGAAGGCGCTGTCTGTGAAATTTTGGTATGTAAATATCCACAACTGGGATCAGAGGTCACCTACATAGTCTTCCTTGGAGTTAGACTGCTGAATTTGAGCTGAGACGACTGTTTGTGTTTTTCATGTCAAATTGAAAATATTTAGCTCCTCAGTATTTTTCTTCTAGGCTTTTACACAATGGGTTTATAACAAAACACTTGTTACCCATACAAAGTGTGAAGGGTAAACTATAGTTTAGATTGTGGTTAGCAAGCTAATTAGTTGTCAGATGGTTGTTGGCCTTGATGCTAGCAAGAAATTCAAGTTGGGGTTGGTCGTCGTATTTTTTGGGGGGTTGGTTGTCACATGATATCTCAAGGCTGCAGCCAGAAAAGGAACACAATAACGAAAGAAATTGTCAAGCAGTATCCTCACTGACACCCCAGAGAAGGAAAGAATAGAGCAGGAAAAGGCAGCTAGCATGCAACAGAAAAAAGGGCAACAAAATCAAAACAACCCAGTGCATCCCAAACTAGACCAGCTGCCAAGGCTACAGTAAGTTATGTAGGCCTATTTGTCAACTTGACAATGTAATTAAACTTTCAAATTTTGTTCTACTTTCTTGCCTTCTTTTTAAGATTATTCCCATTAAGATTACATTGTGACAAACAACCCCATAGTGTTTGACAACCGACCCCTTGATGGGGTTGGTTGTCACAATGTGTAAGGGTGTCTTTGATGATTAATTTCTTCTTTATTACAATAAGATAGAAAAAGTGAGGGGTACACATTTCAAGCCAACACCTTAAGCTTCAATTTAATGTAGGAATGACTATTGAAAGATGTTTAGGTGATAAGCAATTCTCACTAGAGTAAAAAGTGTGCCTACTTACCCCGTTCTCCCCTACTAATTGGCAGAATCTTTCTTGCCCTTTAAAAAATGTCTCTGAAAGTAAAATCATATGTAAATTGGAAAAAAAATAAAGGTGTGAGGTGTATTTGTAATGAACAGGCTAAAATTTATGTTATATGTTAGAGATAATCCAAGATGACGACAGATATTTTGCACAGCAGAAAATGGTTGGACTGAGGTATATTTTGCACTTTGAGTTACAATACAATTTATATTATATCTGGTTATAT